>NC_137833.1:56133609-56448609 GCF_963921795.1 Nannobrachium achirus
CGTTTGTTTTGTATTTATCATTTTAAAAATGATTTAAACTAGTGAAAACAGCCGATCTACAAGCACACAACGCCTCGCACCGCGAGGCGTTGTGTGCTTGTAGATCTGCTGTTTTCACTACTTTTGTGCAACGGCCTTGTATGATGAAGCAAAGTAAATTTGAAACTTGGAGATACAAGGTTTCTGCCCGACAGTGACGATTTACTTGGAACGAAGGCCGACATTTGATTTTTATTTTTTTTCTAATGGCCGGCCTGGACCAGCCGGGAATGAACCGGCCGTTCGGGAGTTGTCCCGCTTTTCCCAATGGCCAGCATGTCCCTGGATTGGGGAAACAAACGCGAGGAACCAAAACAAAGACAGACAGTCACCCCCCTCCCCTCTGCCTGTTTCTGCAGGCCTCTCTGCAGTCTGCACTGAGAGAGTGAACGATTAGTGAAATAATCGTTTAATGTTCTGATTGTGTGTACTTTAGCCTACTTCAGTAGTAGCAGAGATACATTGCAGACTGTTTGATGTTGTGCTTGTGGCTCGCCGCACGCACAGACATGTAATGCTGGTTTACAAGGAAACTGGCAGGTAAATAAGTTGCACCTGCAGTTTCTTGTAAGGAAATGAATAGTGAAGGCACGAGGAAGAATAAAATGATACTTCTGTAACATGATTCTGATCAGGAAACTAATTAATGTATTTCATCATCATCGAATTCCCCCAGTAATGAGTGAAGACGCCAGCGCCGAACCCAGTCCGCCGGAGGACTCAACCCGTCGGGGGGGTTCGCTGCCCTGTGCCCCCGCCGGCTGCACTTTCTCCGCAGAGGTGGGTCGCAACCGGCTCTGGGTCGGTCTGGAGGGGCTCCGGGCAAAGGTGGCTCAGGCAGGTGACCCCTCGACGATTGTAACTGTTGTCCTCTAAAGGTACATAATGCTGGTTGGAAATACAAGGAAACTGGCAGGTAAATAAGTTGCACCTGCAGTTTCTTGGAAGGAAATGAATAGTGAAGACATGAGGAAGAATACAATTATACTTCTGTAACATGATTCTGATCAGGAAACTAATTAATGTATTTCATCATCAGGTGCTTTCATCCGTGTTGTTGTTCAGTGGTGTAAAGTAATTAAGTACATTTACTTAAGTTTGAGTTAGTTGTACTTCCAATTGTAATTCCAATTTCCAATACTTTTACTCCACTGTATGTATTTGCAAACTCTAGTTATTAGTTACTTTACATATATAAATTAATTTAATAAAACAAACATAAACTACTTTTGCCATATTTTATACCCAGTCTATTTGAAACAAGCTCACAATCCTTGTAAATCTGCTATTTTCATGTTGTACTTTTGTTAGGGACGGTCCGTTTAAAATGAATAATTGGTATAGTCCATATTGGAATATAGCCTAACATAACATAGGACTGGACAAATACCCCCAGATAAGCATAGATGTAGTCTATGCCAAGGCGATGATCTGAAACATATTATAGTAGGCTATATCATTTGTAAATATACATAGTACTAAATCCCCCCCCAAGTATGGTATCGTGACGCCCCACAAGCCCTTAAAACTAAACTCCAAACAGCCCAAAATAAACTAATTAGGGTCCTGCTTAACCTTCCCTATCAGACTCACCTCACCGCTACTCACCAGTTAAGAGTGGGGTGGCTCAGAGTAGATGACAGAGTACAGCAACTTGCAATGGGCCTGGTGTACAAGATACACTACACCACTATGATACCCAAGTACCTGTCAAAATACTTTATAAACATTAAGGATGTCCATCCATAATTACAACACCAGAGGCAGCGCCACAGACCACTTCCAACCCAGAGTCAAAACCAACAAAGGGTCAAACTCGTGTTTCTGCTATACCACCAAAATGTGGAAAGCCTTACCGAAGGCCATAAAGGAGTGTGGATCACTAGCATCCTTTAAAATTGCCCTGAAAAACCACTTACAGGCAGCAGCCGTTCGCAACTGGTAAAAAAAAAAACTAACCTAGCCCAACCCTACCCTGCCCCTTCTTTGTATATACTTACTGTTTGTTTAGACTTACTGTTTTCTTTTTTTGTTCTATCATTTTTTTCTCTACTGCATAGTACTGTGTTCTATTCGTCTGTCATTCAATGTTATATGAGATACTTAAATGGTTTCCTGTGGAAATAAGCTTAGTCTTTTCATGGATCTCCTTTTAGTAGACCTTGTACCAGTGAACTGTACCGTCATGAAACTGTACCTTTTCCTATGCAAACTTCTAATAAAGTCTTCAATCAATCAATCAATTCCCCTCCCCTGCACCGCAATCACCGGGCGGATTAGTAGGAAGCCGTGCGCGGTTGCTCACTCATTTGGCGTTTGCCTTTCTGTCTGGTCGGGGGTTGAATGCGGGAGCGTCTCGCTTTAAGGTACTTTTATATGTGACTGTTAACTTAGTACTTATGCGGTATCCTGTGAAACCATATCTCACATATTTGTTATTGTACGGATCATTTGTACCCCAAACTGCTGTTATTTGCATTTAGGTCTGTCTGCCTGTCCCCCACGGCACCAAAAGAGCCGATTTGCATTCACCTGGGGGCAACAGTCACAGGCTACTGTCTTTGTGTAGGAATGTCCCCTGCTGTGTTCTATTGATAAGGTGTTTTCAGTCAACAAAGGCCTTCGGGTCACAGGCCCCTTCGGCCACCATATGGTAAACCTAATCTCACCCCTGAATCAACATGTCTGTCTCGGCTAACTCTGAGAGAGTATAAAGAAAGCCCAAATTGTTGTATGAAAGGTCTTCTCCGCCGGAAGCCGTGAGGCTGATGGTCGGCTCTGTGCTGTGGCTCCCTACATCTATACAATAAACCTGGTAACATCTCAGAACATCTTTGCCTGTCTGTTCCTGATTGCCTGCTACTCTGTTTCTTAACATCTCCTCTCCAAGCGACAAAGTTGAGTAAATAGTTGAACTCAAATAGACTCTAAGATACGTCACTTACTTAACCTACTGTTGCGTGTTATCGCCTGTGAGCCTGACAAACCTGACTTCTTGACTCTGCAGGTGCTCACTGTTCCCCCCCCTCCTTAAGTTTGCTGTTTGCTCTGCAAGCCAGTGTCCAGCTCAGCTGGTGTGTGCGGCGTGCTGTCTTTCTGCATAGTGTAGTGCATAACTGTACCTACTGTACTAGGAGGTAAGGTAGTCACGCTGCACATACCTTTGTTTAGTGACGGTTAAATCATTGATCCATTATTAATAATTATGTTTTTATTGTTCAGCGCTGTGCAGCTGTGATGTGCCGGGCCTGCCCGTATGCAGGGCTGTGATATTGCCTGTTAGAGGTAAGGCAGCCTTATAAAACAGCTGTAAAGTTCTATTAAGGCATTGACCAACTATTAATTATATCCTTTTGTTCAGCGCTGTGCCGTTCCATGTCCGCCCATATGTTTGGCCGTGCTATTGCCTGTTAGAGGTATAAGGCCACTTGCGCTGAATATCATATTGTTAAGACACTGATTAATGATTAATTTATATTAATTATGCCTTTTTGTTTTGCTAGGGGAAACTCCGTTTTGCCTCTGCTGTTTTTGTCCTCTTTAATTTAGTTATTTTGTTTGGGTTCATTTGTTTAACTTTATTTGTTTGTGTAAACCAGCTGTTTATTTCGTTAGATTATTATTTAAACAAATAGGGCTGACATATCATTGCCAGTGGAAGGGTGGGCAGAGTTAAGTCCCAACAGGTGGTTGGTCACAACGGGTGTTTTACTTGGGGGGTTTTAGTGCTTTTAAATACTAGTGCATGATAACGTGTCTGCATGTTTTCCTGGTTTTATTGTGTGGCTAATGTGTGTTTCTCTTTGCAGTGTGTTGGCCTGCGCTCCTCTGGTGGCGGTTTAACCCAATTTCCCCTCACCTCCTTGCCACCCTCCTGTAGAGGACACCTTTGCACACCTGCCCACCTGGTATATGGCCCGTAGCCCACACAGGTTATTTTAACCTTTGATGTAATATTTGTAATAAAGTGACACCTTATGACGATATTGCTATTTTGTATTGAAATAAATATACATATTTCTAACTCCATTCTTCCCTTGATATGAAGTAAGCTATATCATTCTGCTTGAATTAATAAAACACGTATTTACGTTTCAACTGGAAATGCACGTCTCTGCTCATCATCTTTCATAAAACCTGTGGTTTTGGTATTCAATATACATGGTCTATATGGTATTCTTTGGGTGAAACTCCCAGAGTGGCGTTGTCAGGCTTCCTGTTTCCGGGCCTAAGTGCCCAGGTTACATATATATATATACATATTCCATTCTGTCTCCTTTTGAACAGTGAAAAAGCACAACTGTTTGTTGACTTTCTAACTGTGATTCATGATTAATTTGCATACATTAATTTGCATACACTGAACGTTGGATAATTCCTTTGCCAAAGGCTGCAAATGCATATACGGACTTGCGGAAAGTCAACAAGCCCCAACGTGATGGAATTGGGCATTTGGTACAATGTTAACTGATAGTGGAGCGGAAAGTTGCTGGTTTTAATGCATGATAGTTCAGTCGGTGATACAAGCATGAAATTTGGCACAGATGACCTTAAGATGACCTTAATTGATAATCAACCTCTGGCCACGCAAAATTCCAACATTTTCAAGATGACCAGCCAGTTTGAAAAAATTGCTGCAACTGGACCTACGTTTTCCGACAATATCACTTTGCTTGGGCTGTAAATCTTTGATTTTCCTCTCATTTTGATATAAGATAATATGGTCTGGAGGTATTACACCAGGAAAGTTCAGAAATTATTAGGTTCCAATATGGCGGCATATTTTCCAATATGGCTGGCGATAAATTGCATAAACGTACATCTGTTCATAGTTAATCCACAGTTGGTGATACAACCATGAAATCTGGCACAGCTCACCTTTATACTACCCTAATTGATAACCAACCTCTGGCCACGCAAAATTCAAACATTTTCAAGATGACCACCAGTTTTCAAAATCGCTGCCAAGCCTAATTGATTTTTATACTGTGTAGTGTCACTACACTACCAGGGCACACTGGTTGACACTATAGCACACTAGTCGCATGGGGTTCGATGTTAGCTATTAGTGAATACATTTTCTAGGTTGCACTCACAAGGAAGCTGACACAATGATGTTCCTTTATGCAGCCTATGCTGCGAATCTTGGAGTGTCAGCTGCCATCATCTGAAGCTCAGATACTGACGTTCATTGTCATAGCAGTTTCAGCCATAGCTGAATGGTTAGGGAGCTCGCCTGGGGAACCAGAGCACCTGGTTGTCCCAGGTTCGATTCCAGGCCAGGGTAGCTATGTCGATCTGTGTCCCTGAGCAAGACTCTTAACCCCTAATTGCTCACACGCTCCTTGTGGGCAGCGAATCAGCTGGGTTCGGCTGAAAATACTGAATTCCCCTCGCGAGAGGGGTAGGTAACCATTATAATTATTATTTCACTTGTTCACTTGGATTGAAAAATCTGTGGATTGACTTTGGAAGGGGAAAGAACCACAGATAGATCCCAATTCATGAAATTGCATCAGCTTTGGGATCAAATCATCAGGTTCTTCCATGCATTCAGCGAATGCGATACAGTTTTGTCCTTCCATGGACGATCAGCATGGCAGACATGGAACGTGTTTGAGAAGATATCCCTGGTCTTCACCAAATTAGGTTCAACACCTGTTGCAGTAACTGATGAAGACATGCAAATCATTGAGGAGTTTGTAATACTCATGTACGATAGTTCCTACAAGGTAGTGAATGAGGCACGACTGGACTTGTTTACAAGAAAGAACACTGCAAGGGATATGCATTCCAAGCAGGACATACTTATATGGGGCCTGTCACTCTTATGTAGTCCTGTTTTGCCACGTCCAATTCACTTGGGATAGCACCAGAGGGACAGAACCTGGCTTCCACAATGGATGGATCTTCCAGCAATGGCCAAATCATGCCAGGAGCTGATGCCATGTCAATGTAAAAAGGAATTTTCTGGACGCTACAAAGATTTCTGGACTAATCTACACACCCCTCCGCGGTTGCAGTTGCTAGCACACAGGCCTGTCACTTTCCCAGCCACCATTATAAATGAGAATGTGTTTATAATGATTTGCCTGATAAAAAAAAGAAAAAAGAAATAACAAACAATAAATACAATAAAAAACAAAATAAATGCTACATTTTATAGGATCTAAGTTTGTGTATGGTGACCATATTTAAACATCAAACCTCGGTTCGAAGTGAAGCGGTGAATTCTATGTGTTATTCTATGTGTTCTAGAGCTATGAAATCTGTGTTCTATGAAATCTGTGTTCTAGATCTATACTTTCTATGCGCTTTAGTTCTATATTTTTATGAATTCTGAATGAATGAATGATTTTGTCTGGAGGGTCAAATTGTCATGTGAAGCTTGACCAATCCTCAATTCGGCATGCACGGGACAGACATGGGACAGACAAAGCACACCTTGGAAGCGGCTTTCACCGCTTCAAAAACATGTCAACCTATTTGAACCTATAGATAATTCTAAAGCTACAGAATCACTTTATAATGTGCAATAAGGGATTCTGTGAATGGTAATTTATACAAATATGTGTCACAAGCTCATGTGGATTAACCATAAGCAGTAAATGTACATTTCTGCAATGTATTGCCAGCCATATTGGAAAATGTGCCGCCATATTGGAACCTAATGGTATTTTTTATCTTACTTGGTAGAAATACCTCCAGAACAAATTGTCTTATATCAAAATGAGGGGGAAATCAAAGATGTACAGCACCAGCAAAGTGATCTAGTCCAAAGCGTAGGCCCAGTTGCAATGCAGCCATTATAAAAACTGGTGGCCATCTCGAAAATGGAGGAATTACGTGTGGCCAGAGGTTGATTATCAATTAGGGTAGTCTAAAGGTTATCTGTGCCAAATGTCATGCTTGTATCACCAATTGTGGATTAACTATGAGCAGATGTACATTTCTGTAATGTATCTGCTGCCATATTGGAAAATATGCCGCCATATTGGAACCTAATGTAATTTTTTATCTTGTTTGATTGACATATCTCGAACATTATTCTTAGATCAAAATGAGCTGAGAATCAAAGACTTACAGCCCCAGCAAAGTTGTATAGTCCAAAACGTAGGTCCAGTTGCAGCCATTCTGAAGACTGGCGGCCATCTTGAAAAATTTTGGAATTTTGTGTGGCCAGATGTTGATTATCAATTAGGGTCATATGAAGGTCATCTGCAGAGCTGCCAACCCTCACGCAATGAGCGTGAGACTCACGCAAATGACCCTCTTCTCACGCTCTCACGCCACACATCGTATTTCTCATGCCGTCATATCACCAGCCGTCACAAAGTGGAAAACTGCGTCAACTCAAGTGTCACTGAGACATCCACTTCGGCCGCGATTTGAACAACAAAGGGCTTAAACTACTGTATCTGATTCTGAAGTAGCCCTAATGATTAGATGCGTCGCTGTGTGTGCGTGAGCGTCTGGTGTGAGGAACGCTGCATGCACGTTCCTGCGCACATCATTCTCTACAGTAAGATCGACAGGCGACAGGAGGATCTACAACATTAATTCAACACGTCCAAAATGCCCATTACTAGCAGGCAGTTTAAATGAGGAGGGACTTTTGGATGGATGCGTGTGCAAAAAGAACAGCTCTTCAAGCAAAATACGTGTTACTTGCAGCTTAATGTAAACATTTATCCATAATTTTCTCATCCTAGTAAAGCCAGATAAAAGTATCAAACTCCCTGTAAAATGCAACAGAATACAGGAAATCTACTCTTTTAATTTTTTTCTTTTTTCTGGGGGAGGACCCCAGACAAAATTACATATTCATTATTGAGGGTTAGATTTGGAGAATTAAATAACACCCACCCAGTGCAACATACTGTACCTGGTAATAGTGACTCCAAGGGTCGATCAAATTATAATAATAACCTAAATTATTGTAATATTTATATAGGCCTATATAATTTTTTTTTCTTTTGCGGCACCAAATCGCCCCCCCCCCCCCCCCCCCCCCCCCCCCCCCCGCAAAAAAAGAAAAATCTCACTCTTAGGTTTTCCTGAAAGTTGGCAGCCCTGGTCATCTGTGCCAAATTTCATGCTTGTAACACCAACTGAATTATCATGTCAACTTTCCGCTCCACTAGCAGAGAGGAAGCCCGGGGGAAGCCTATTGGTGCTGGTGGGCGCATGGGTGGGCGTCGAGGTCGCCAAACAAAGGGAACCTTTTCAGTGACATCACTGTCTTTTTTCAGCTATGCATTACTACGAGCACCAACTTTGAAGATCCCGACTTTTTCAACTACAGAGTGAAGTCTCCAGGTTAGTAGACCTATTAATCAAAAAATAACTAGCAAGACTCCGCTTGGAAGAAGCGAGATGCGATCATTTCCCAAAATAAATAGCCTAATTATACATGAGACACAAGCGTATCTGGATACTGAATGGATGCATGGCGTGTGTAGCCTACCATGCCTCCGTGAAGTTGGCACCCCCATATGTTGAAAACATGTTAAAAATGTAAAAAATTGTGTAATTCTTTAGTGCTGGATTTGTGCTGAATTGTGCCGTAAATGTTATAATTGGTGCTGCTATCATTATTGAGATATTCTAATGCTCTGTCCAGACCGGCGAATTAGCGAAAGCGCGTGAATAAGCGAACCAAAAAGGCGAAGCATTCGCCATTCGCCCTTTTCCACACACCAAAAAGCGACGCTAATATGCGTATAATATTCGCTTAATTCGCCTAAAAACGAGGGGGCGATATCTGCCTGGAGAGAGAGGAGAGAGGAGAACGGAGACAGGGAAACAAATAAAACAATGGAAACTACATGATGTGATGATGTGATGATGAGACCTGGCCGTGGTTGTTAGCCTATTAAATAAGAAAAGGAACAGAAGAGACAAGTGATAACACGCGTTCTCCGTTCCCCCTCCCATCAGCTACGGCCGGGGGCAGAGTAGACAGGGTCGGTCAGTGTTTTATCATAGCCGGGTCGGAATACGGGTCTGTCAATCATTATGTGTATTACCCGAGAGGACCCAAGAGGACCCGTACTGTGTGTGTACTTTCTGCTTTTTTATGCAAACTGTAAAGCAATCAATCAATGTGTGTGCGCGCGCTGGCGTGCACTATAAGGAACGAACTACTGGAGTTCTGTTTAACGTCTGTGCTGACTGCTGTGTTTAGGATGGCCTGACCTAGGATCATGGTCTGTTAGCCGTGAGGCAGCGAGATGAATGGCTGTGCAACAGCGAGATGATAATGCTGGTCTAGGATCAGTTTAACAGCAGGGGGAAAAGATATTGGTGCGTGCGTAATGCATGCGTGATGCGTAGCCTGCTGCCAGGATGATGAGAAAGCAGCCGCGACCGCGTACAAGTTAAACCATGACTTTACTCTCTGTAGTTAGAAAATAGTCTAAACGTAGGCTATTCCTTTTAATCTCTGGCTTTTGTTTCGATCTTAATATTATAGATTCCTTGGTAGCCTTCTTCTGCCTGTCAATCAGTTAACAGCGCACGCTGCACGGCTGCAGCTTGATTTAATACAGAGAGAGAGAGGAGTTCACCAGCGAATGTTCGCTAAATTCGGCACAAGAGCGAATAAAAAACAGATGCCTTTTCGCGTTTTTAAAATTCGCGTTTGGTGTGGATGCTTCCATTGACTTTATAAGGTTTTAAACAAAAGGCGAATTATAATGCTAATTCGCTATTCGCCAATTCGTCTGCAGTGTGTACGAAGCTTTAAAGTGTGGTTCCTGTGGAAATAAGCCTCGGCTTTCTAGGATCTCCTTTTAGTTGACCTTGTACCAGTGATTTGTACTGTAATGAAACCGTACTTTTTTCTATTGCAAACTTCTAATAAATTCTTCAATCAACCAATCAATCAATCAATCAATAGTTTTGCTGAGGCTTGCACCCCCAATTTTTTGGCTCCAAATCAGGAAAAAATGGTCTCAATCTTTAGTGCTGGATGTGCTCTAATTTGTGCCAAATCATCAATAGTGCTTTTATATATATTTATATATACATATTTATATGGTTATGAATTAGCAGATGTTTGCCCTACAGAGGGCGGTGTAGAGCAGCAGTATTTCATTGTAGAAGATAGCAGCAGAACAGTGGTGTTGTGTAGAATATCTCAATTAATGATAGTGTTGTATCCTATGAAATCATATTCACCAAATATTGCCATTCATTTCTGTTATTTGCATTTGGGGAACTCAGTCAAGTCTGTCTGTCCCTCACTGCAACTGTAGTGGAGGATATGAGAAGGACTGTATAGGCGACTAGTACAGTGTGGGTTTAGTTCTATTCGCCCCCAGGGCGTCGGTCAGAACACACAGACAGGAGAGTGAAGAGGGTATATGTGGCTTTACTGAGTCTTTAGGCACAGGTAGGTATGGTACAGGCATGGGTTTGCTGAATGGATGTAGACAGCACTGAGTGCTATATGGATTAGTGAGTGTGGTTCTGCAGTAAACAGACAGGAAAACAATAACCAGTATGAGTATAAATACCATTACAAATATATCACAATATATCACATTACTAATTACTGCAATAATAGATTGTATGCAATATAGTAGGCATATACTATACACTGAGGTACACAGGTTATCATAGTATATATAAAGTTAGGCATGAATATCACTGATCTACAATGAGTCCATTATACCTTCACCATAGACATTAGTTAAGCAAGTCATATCCAGTGCATAAGTGCTCAATAATGTCAGATAGAACCAATATCTCTTATATTTATAATCACTGCAGCCTGAAGCTGCTCTAAAGTGGCCTAATAGCCTTAATTGAACATCAAAGGGCGGACCGCAACTGCAGGACGGCACGTAATGGCGGCGCCCATGAAATACACATGGCCAAACTGACCACAGACCTGACGTGATGAATAAGGTGCTTAAACAAGTGCTTGACTTGTAGTACACATAAATGTACACGCCCGTCCCAAATATACTCTCTTATTAGAAACATGACAATATAGAAATACACTAGACCTATTAATCAAAAAATAACTAGCAAGACTCTGCTTGGAAGAAGCGAGATGCGATCATTTCCCAAAATAAATAGCCTAATTATACATGAGACACAAGCGTATCTGGATACTGAATGGATGCATGGCGTGTGTAGCCTACCATGCCTCCGTGAAGTTGGCACCCCCATATGTTGAAAACATGTTAAAAATGTAAAAAATTGTGTAATTCTTTAGTGCTGGATTTGTGCTGAATTGTGCCGTAAATTTTATAATTGGTGCTGCTATCATTATTGAGATATTCTAATGCTCTGTCCAGACCGGCGAATTAGCGAAAGCGCGTGAATAAGCGAACCAAAAAGGCGAAGAATTCGCCATTCGCCCTTTTCCATACACACCAAAAAGCGACGCTAATATGCGTATAATATTCGCTTAATTCGCCTAAAAACGAGGGGGCGATATCTGCCTGCATAGCCACAGGAGAAAAGAGAAGAAAGGAGAGAGAGGAGAGAGGAGAACGGAGACAGGGAAACAAATAAAACAATGGAAACTACATGATGTGATGATGTGATGATGAGACCTGGCCGTGGTTGTTAGCCTATTAAATAAGAAAAGGAACAGAAGAGACAAGTGATAACACGCGTTCTCCGTTCCCCCTCCCATCAGCTACGGCCGGGGGCAGAGTAGACAGGGTCGGTCAGTGTTTTATCATAGCCGGGTCGGAATACGGGTCTGTCAATCATTATGTGTATTACCCGAGAGGACCCAAGAGGACCCGTACTGTGTGTGTACTTTCTGCTTTTTTATGCAAACTGTAAAGCAATCAATCAATGTGTGTGTGCGCGCGCTGGCGTGCACTATAAGGAACGAACTACTGGAGTTCTGTTTAACGTGTGTGCTGACTGCTGTGTTTAGGATGGCCTGACCTAGGATCATGGTCTGTTAGCCGTGAGGCAGCGAGATGAATGGCTGTGCAACAGCGAGATGATAATGCTGGTCTAAGATCAGTTTAACAGCAGGGGGAAAAGATATTGGTGCGTGCGTAATGCATGCGTGATGCGTAGCCTGCTGCCAGGATGATGAGAAAGCAGCCGCGACCGCGTACAAGTTAAACCATGACTTTACTCTCTGTAGTTAGAAAATAGTCTAAACGTAGGCTATTCCTTTTAATCTCTGGCTTTTGTTTCGATCTTAATATTATAGATTCCTTGGTAGCCTTCTTCTGCCTGTCAATCAGTTAACAGCGCACGCTGCACGGCTGCAGCTTGATTTAATACAGAGAGAGAGAGGAGTTCACTGAGTGCTACTATGGATTAGTGAGTGTGGTTCTGCAGTAAACAGACAGGAAAACAATAACCAGTATGAGTATAAATACCATTACAAATATATCACAATATATGACATTACTAATTACTGCAATAATAGATTGTATGCAATATAGTAGGCATATACTATACACTGAGGTACACAGGTTATCATAGTATATATAAAGTTAGGCATTAATATCACTGATCTACAATGAGTCCATTATACTTTCACCATAGACATTAGTTAAGCAAGTCATATCCAGTGCATAAGTGCTCAATAATGTCAGATACAACCAATATCTCTTATATTTATAATCACTGCAGCCTGAAGCTGCTCTAAAGTGGCCTAATAGCCTTAATTGAACATCAAAGGGCGGACCGCAACTGCAGGACAGCACGTAATGGCGGCGCCCATGAAATACACATGGCCAAACTGACCACAGACCTGACGTGATGAATAAGGTGCTTAAACAAGTGCTTGACTTGTAGTACACATAAATGTACACGCCCGTCCCAAATATACTCTCTTATAAGAAACATGACAATATAGAAATACACTAGACATGTGCTTAGGGCACGCAATGTAAACGCTGACATGAAAGGGAAGAGGCAATCAATCACTGTCAATTACACCAGCGTCTGAGCTAAATAAACACAGAGAAAACACCCGTAACACCAGTAAGCATGGTAAAGGAATACAGCATACATTACTGAGCTAAACAATACACTTACAATCGTCATGGACGCACACGGGCACGTCAATGCTGTACGAGGATGAACTTTGTAGACGAGCGAATGTATGTGGCTTTCATTCACCGCTACTGGCATGAAAATGAGAGAGAGAACCATATGCATTGTGTCTTAAGGTGGCGCAGATGAATAACGCTCACCGTTCTTAAGGTGGTAATGATTAAGGTGGTCACTGGTAAATAAAGGCAATAATAAATAGTCAACTTAGATCAGGCTTGGAACCTTTCTAACAGCCGCCCCCGAATGTACAGGGTACATTCGCTCCAAAGAAAGGTGACAAGTCTCTAGTGTCTTGTGAGGGGGTGGCGGTGACGGAAGTGCTGTCCTCCTCCACGCTGGTCAGGACAGCTAGCAGGGGGACCAGCATGGCTGCCGGTCGGGTATGATCACGATCTCCGTTCCTCACCTCTGTTGAGCAGACGTGGCCATCCACGTTGGAGTGGACCGTGGTGAAGTGAACGATGGGCCACAGAGCCAGTGGAAGCTGGTGGTCCACCAGCATCATGACAGAGTCCTCTGTTAGGTTGGCTGAGGTGGGGTCCCACTTCTGGCGAGTCTGCAGGCTGTGCTGATAGTTATGCAGGAAACTGGACCAGAAGCTATCTGGCAGAACTTGAGGGTGTCTCCAGCGATGTTGGTCCAATAGTTCTGTTTCTGGATTCACGAGCTGGGGTAAGGATCCATCTGGCCGCCCCATCAACGAGACATTGGGTCTCACGGGATCGAGGTCGGTGAGGCTGGATGAGACGTACCCCGATGGCTGAATGAGGTGCTGGCCAGGATCCCACACAATAGGATGCACTGCTGGGTGCTTGAGGTCTTCGGCACAACGGAGGCTGCCACCGAAGCGAATGAGGCTCTCCTCCTCTTCCATCTCAGGTGACATGGTGAGCAGTTTGCTGCTGGATGAGACAGGCTTGCTTGCTTTCTGGAGCTGCAGCTTGTCTGAGGAACTCTCCCGCTGAGCTTGTTTGAGTACGAAGATCTCTGCATTGCAGTGATCTTCAGCAGTAGGGCTGCTGCTCTGATCTGCCGCCCCATGCAGCTCCTGTACTGTAGCTTCTAGTAGCTCCTTCTTGGTGTCATACTGCTTCGCCTCTGTGTCCGGGTGTGGTCGAAGTGACACCACAGAAAGTAGCCTTCCGCAGCTCTGAGGTGTTGTCGTGTTCCACATTGGGCTTGACAGACAACTTATCTGGGGGTTGAATGATGGACGAAGGCTCTGGGCTCCAACTGATGCGCTTCACCAGGTCTTGAAGGGTCTTGGCCCTTGTGCTATGGTCAGCGGGGTTCATCCCTGACTCTACATTGTGCCAGGCATGTGGGCTAGATAGTTGCTGTATTTCTGCCGCTCTGGTGGCGGTGAAGAGCTTTAAGTGGCCGGACTTTGACTGCAGCCACGTCAGCACTGTTATGGAGTCTGTCCACAGGATAGTCTGCTCGATCTTCAGCGTGAGCTCATTTTCTATGAACTCAGCCAGTTGGGCTCCAGTGACAGCTCCACACAGCTCTAGTCCCAGCATGGAGAGGGGTCGCTGGGGTACAGCTCTGGACTGGGCTAGGGAAGAGAGTTGCTTGGGTGTAGCTCTGGACTGGGCCAGGGGGAAGAGTTGCTTAGGTGTAGTTCTGGACTGAGCCAGGGGGAATGATAGAAGGACTTGGCCTTGACTGTCCTCAGTGTTTAGCTTGGTGACGGAGTCGGCATCCATCGGCTCCTGGATCTCTGTGCTGCAGGCTGTGGCATGCTCTGGATCTTTAGCTGGTCGCCGCTCTATGCTCCGCAGACTCTGCATGACGGCTTCTTTGGGGGTATGAAGGACAGGCAGTTCTTTGGGGGCATGAAGGAGAAGCAGTTCTCACTCCTGTTACCTCCACACAGAAGGTCCTTTCAGCTGTGGCTGCTGGGTCATGCTGTGGTAGGACAGGGGTCTGCTGGGCCTGTCTCTTCGTCCATGAGGCTTGTGTCATGGGGACTGGAGGGTGCTCAGGCTGTCGAGGGTTATAGGTTGCTGCATAGGACAGGGCTATAGGGGGTAGAGACTGTGCGTATACCGGCTGGTGGTGGTTTAGAGGCTGCTGATGTGCATAAGTGGCTGTGTAGGATGCAGCCCTGGTGGGTAGAGGTTGGGTAGCAGGTTGGTGAAGGGAAGGAAGCTGCTGCGTTGTTGACGCTACGGAGTAGAGAGGCTGGGAAGCAGGCTGGTTCTGGGATGTCAGCTGCTGCTCTGTTGACGCTGCAAAGTAGAGAGGCTGAGACGCAGGCTGGTACTGGGATGGCAGCTGCGGTGTCGACGCTGCGACGTAGAGGGACTGGGACGCAGGCTGGTTCTGGGACAGCAGCTGCGGTGTTGACGCTGCGACGTAGAGGGACTGGGATGCAGGCTGGTACTGGGACGACAGCTGCTGCGATGTCGATGCTGCGACGTAGAGGGACTGGGGTGCAGGCTGGTCCTGGAACGGCAGCTGCTGCGATGCCGACGCTGCGTCGTGGGGAGACGGGAAGTGGTCTGGAAGCTGGCTGCCACCCTTTACTGGTGACTGCTGACGGTGGCTAGCTGACATGACTTGGCTCTTTAGCAGCTCTATCTCCATCATCAGCTGATCTGCTAGATCCAACATCTGTTGAGCTGATGGTTCCTCAATGCTGGCTGTGTCTGGCCATGACGGGGGTTCAGACCAGTCCTCTTCGTCCTCAATGTGGACAGGATGGGGGTCAGAGTGGCTGACGGATTGGGGTGTAGCTTGCTGTGACTGTTGTAGCATGGCATGCTCTTTCTGTATCTCACCGAGTTCATCCAGGGTGCATTCCTGGGGTGCATGATAGAGTGATGGTGGTTCTCGAGTCTGCTCCCTGGGCTCTCCCTCTGGATGCCGTAGGTGGGCTAGCTGGGTTTCCGTACTGCACGTCTGCCGCTCTCGGTAGTGCAGGTCCGCCTCTTGTAGGACAGCATCCCGCCTGTGGTGATCGATGTAGGGAGTGGGAGTGAAGTAGAAGGGGGTCATCTGGTCCGCTTCTTCCTCGTGAGAAGGCCACCCTCTCTCGTACCCATGCCTGTTTCGTTGCCTGTGCCACATTAAAGGTCCTACACCATGCATTTAAAAATAATTTATATAACTCTGTTTGTGTCCCAAAAACGTTTTTGAAAAGGTTTGAGGCTAAATTACCACTCCTGAATACAGAGCCCCTGTCATTTCTGCCTGGCTTTCAGAGCATTTTCAGCTGCAGTACCACCTTGTCCTGAGTGGGATGACTGCGCTATTGAGCCAGTTTTGGCCCCACACTCCTCCCCACCTCCTGCTCAGCAGGCCTGCCCACCCCTCCCCAACCCTCTCCCAGCTCCTCCTGCCTCCTTCTCAGGCCTGCCCACCCCTCCCCAACCCTCTCCCAGCTCCTCCTGCCTCCTTCTCAGGCCTTGTGACATCACAAATCTGACATTTCACAATCAGGACCGTTCTGAGACATGCTAACATAGATCTGCCCATAAACTGAGACAATGGTCAGAAATAGGACTTTGTGAGGATATACGTTGCTGGTGGGACACCAAGAAAATACATAAAAATTGGAAAAATGAAAATTCATGGTGTAGTCCCTTTAAGTAGTTGACTTGATAGTTGAAGCTGCTTGGTGGGCGTGTCTGACGCCATGCTCTGTGATCTTCAAACTCCATATTGTCCAGGGGTAAATAAAACTTCCGGCTCGAAGGACCAAATGTAGTGGAGGATATGAGAAGGACTGTATAGGCGACTAGTTCAATGTGGGTTTGGGCGGCCGAGCTTCTAGTTACTGCAATAATAGATTGTTGCGATCGTCAGGGAGCAGTTTACTATGAAAACCTCCACCGGCCGTCCGTCCGTCGGTCGGTCGGTCACACGTCACACGTCACACCTTTGCCCTGCTCATATCTCCGCATCAGTATATAGGGCTTGTTTGTTTATTGTATGACATCACGCCACATCATCAGCTGTGGACTCTGTGATGTCATCGTATCGCATCAGTATATAGGGCTTGTTTGTTTATTGTATGACATCACGCCACATCATCAGCTGTGGACTCTGTGATGTCATCGTATCTCCATATATGGCCATCTCCGTATATGGAGATATAAGTCGTCCATGCCCAAGTATGGGCTGGTGAGGTCAGACTTTGTGTGATGCGTAGGTTATCTCCATATATGGAGATTCAACATTCCAGGCAATGCTCTCTTCCCTGGTGAGAATTGCCCCTTTATATAGGGCTTGTTTGTGTATTGTATGACATCACGCCACATCATCAGCTGTGGACTCTGTGATGTCATCGTATCTCCATATATGGCCATCTCCGTATATGGAGATATAAGTCGTCCATGCCCAAGTATGGGCTGGTGAGGTCAGACTTTGTGTGATGCGTAGGTTATCTCCATATATGGAGATTCAACATTCCAGGTGTAACTATGGCTACCCGTATGACGTGAGAGGTGGAGGTTGTGATATTTGTGGAGATAAGCGCGCTTATCTCCCGATTAGGGAGTCTTACTGGTATGCAATATAGTAGGCATATACTATACACTGAGGTACACAGGTTATCATAGTATATATAAAGTTAGGCATGAATATCACTGATCTACAATGAGTCCATTATACCTTCACCATAGACATTAGTTAAGCAAGTCATATCCATACAAAGTGCTCAATAATATCAGATACAACCAATATCTCTAATCACTGCAGCCTGAAGCTGCTCTAAAGTGGCCTAATAGCCTTAATTGAACATCAAAGGGCGGACCGCAACTGCAGGACGGCACGTAATGGCGGCGCCCATGAAATACACATGGCCAAACTGACCACAGACCTGACGTGCTGAATAAGGTGCTTAAACAAGTGCTTGACTTGTTGCGACCGTGAGGTCGCAGTTTAGTATCAAAACCTCCACCGGCCGTCCGTCCGTCGGTCACGCGTCACACGTCACACCTTTGCCCTGCTCATATCTCCGCATCAGTATGACATCACACTGCTTGGTGTGTGCCGTCAGGGTCATTTGTGTACGGTGTGATGTCATACTGATGTCAGCAGTGTGATGTCATACTGATGTCAGCAGCTATGTCTCTATACATGGAGTTATATGTTGTTCGTGTCCAAATATGGGGCTTGTGAGGTCAGACTTAGTGAGATTCGTCGGTTATCTCCATATATGGAGGGGGAACCAGCTTATGAGCCGATGAGTTGTGTCAGAGTCGAGATCCTGCTTGCATCTAATCTGTCGGTAGATAATGCCGGTCTTATATAAGGGTCATTTGTGTACGGTGTGATGTCATACTGATGTCAGCAGTGTGATGTCATACTGATGTCAGCAGCTATGTCTCTATATATGGAGTTATATGTTGTTCGTGTCCAAATATGGGGCTTGTGAGGTCAGACTTAGTGAGATTCGTCGGTTATCTCCATATATGGAGGGATGTGTTGGTTATCTCTCCATATCTGGAGATTCAACCTTCAACGATTTTGACATCTTGTTACTAATCTGTCGGTAGATAATGCCGGTCTTATATAAGGGTCATTTGTGTACGGTGTGATGTCATACTGATGTCAGCAGATCTCCCGATTAGGGAGTCTTACTGGTAGTACACATAAATGTACACGCCCATCCCAAATATACTCTCTTATAAGAAACATGACAATATAGAAATACACTAGACATGTGCTTAGTGCACGCAATGTAAACGCTGACATGAAAGGGAAGAGGCAATCAATCACTGTCAATTACACCAGCGTCGGAGCTAAATAAACACAGAGAAAACACCCGTAACACCAGTAAGCATGGTAAAGGAATACAGCATACATTACTGAGCTACACTTACAATCGTCATGGACGCACACGGGCACGTCAATGCTGTACGAGGATGAACTTTGTAGACGAGCGAATGTATGTGGCTTTCATTCACCGCTACTGGCATGAAAATGAGAGAGAGAACCATAATGCATTGTGCCTTAAGGTGGCGCAGATGAATATCGCTCACCGTTCTTAAGGTGGTAATGATTAAGGTGGTCACTGGTAAATAAAGGAAATAATAAATAGTCAACTTAGATCAGGCTTGGAACCTTTCTAACAGCAACAAAGTGGCTTGTTTGCATTTACTGCCTGGGGTTCCTGGGTGGGGCACTGGTCTCTTTGTGTAGGATGTCACCTGCTGTGAGTAGCTATTGATAGGTGTTTACACGTACAGTCAACAGGGCCTTCTGCTAGAAGGCCAGATGTATAATGAGCAGATGCTAATCTACTCAAACTTGTCTGGACATGACATGTTGGTCCGCCTCTGACTTTGCTTTAAAAGATCATAGAATTGTAGGTAGCACTTTACAATAATGACCTGTTATAAATCATTTATAAACATTAGAAAGTAGTTTCTAGATGAGTAAGAAACATGAACAAACTGTTTATTGACATTTGTAAATGTTTACCTAAACATGTATAACTGTTTTAAACATAATTTACATGTTATTAGTAAGGTATTAGTAAGTAGTAAACTAATCATGAATAAACCATTTATATACATTTGTAAATGATTATTACATCATTTGTAACTAAAATTATGCATAATTTTAGTAACTAATCATTTACAAGCTATCAATATACCTTGTAAAACATTCCTAATATATATATATATATATATATATATATATATATATATATATATATATATATATATATATAAATCATTAGTAGAGCCCTAATGTAAAGTGAAGACTAGGTCGCTATAGTTACAATTAGTCAGGGGACTTAAAGGAGTAGTTCACCCAAGCAATGACATTTATTCTATCGTTTTACTTACCCTGTGATGTTTATGACCCATGGAGATTTTTTGTTTGTAAATCCTTCTTTAATGGTAAATCCAGAATCGAGGGAAAAAAATGAATGGAATCAGTCAGTGACCCGTTTCTGCTGCAAAAAAACAATATAAAAAATCCTTCCATTAAAAAACAAACAAAGCTCCAGTGTGATATCAAAGCCTGTAGTAACATTATCTGTTGAGACCAAGTGAGAAAATTAACGTTATAAAATGCTTCCGGTGTAAACAAAGCGTGCACGAAAAGGGAGCGCGCTTGGCCAGGCGCGTGCGTTCTCAGCCATGCTCGTTCGTGAATGTGCCCCGTTGTTTTGAGGCTGCGGTCATCAGCGCAACCAGGCACCAGCTGATACACCAGCTGAGATGGGATTTATGGCTCTATGAGGTGAGCCATTCAAAAGATTCGATCCCATCACAAACGTCCCATCTCTACAACGAGCATGGCTGAGAACCATGGGTTCCGGCTCACCTCATAGAGCCATAAATCCCATCTCTAGTAGCTTTCATTTCCCCGTAAACAGCTGGTGCCTGGTTGCGCTGATGACCGCAGCCTCAAAACAACGGGGCACATTCACGAACGAGCATGGCTGAGAACGCACGCGCCTGGCCAAGCGCGCTCCCTTTTCGTGCACACTTTGTTTACACCGGAAGCATTTTATAACGTTAATTTTCTCACTTTACAGGGAACTTTTTGAACTGGTCTCAACAGATAATGTTACTACAGGCTTTGATATCACACTGGAGCTTTGTTTGTTTTATAATGGAAGGATTTTTTATATTGTTTTTTTGCAGCAGAAACGGGTCACTGACTGATTCCATTCATTTTTTTCCTCGATTCTGGATTTACCATTAAAGAAGGATTTACAAACAAAAAATCTCAATGGGTCATAAACATCACAGGGAAAGTAAAACGATAGAATAAATGTCATTGCTTGGGTGAACTACTCCTTTAAGGATATCTCGTGCTAATCAGTCTAAAAGCGCGAAATTTTGCACAGATGTAGCTCAGGGCATGCTCTAATGATTTAGCTAGGGCGCCCGAGTCGGCGACCTTCAGGGTCGCCACAGCGGCCAAATCAAGTTGGGCTCCCATTGACTTTCTATACAGGTGGAAAATACACAGAAAAACTTTTTTTTTCTGGGTATTTAAGTAGGATCTGAGGGGTCTAACTAGGGGTTTGTCATGATCCTGAATCCATTGCAGCCATTTGTTTTGCACAAAAAACATTCCTTGGGCTAGAAATGGCCTCAGAAAACGATGCATAATCCAGTATCTGGCTTAAAGTCCTGTTCGCAATTTGGTGTTAGGGGAGTTTCTCACCTGAACTGAGTCAGTGGGTCCCTAGACATTAAAAATCACAGAGGTGCTCGTCCGCCATAGTGCCAGGAATGGCGCAATGGCCAAATCAAATATGGCTGCCATCGGCTATGATGAAAATCCAACTTTTCTGTTTCTGGGTGTATATGCACATGTAATACCTCTATTTGGACTAATTGTGGTGTGGGGAATTCATTTCTGATATTGTTTTGACCATTTTGGGCGATTTGGACCTCAAAAGGTCATGGTCAAGGTCATTTTGCTATTCCGAAGACCGTGGGCCATAACTTGGCCATTGTTAGGAGTAAAAACAGGTGCAGTAGGTCTAAATCAACTAATGCTGACATGTATAATTCATTTCTGACATCGTTTTGACCATTAAGGATCATCTTGTCTTTGAAATATCAATGTCAATGCCATTTTTCAAAAACGATTTTGTTCATTACTTGCACTTTTATAGTATTTTGTGTAAGTTTGTTACTATTTTATAGTAAGTTTGTTTTGTTTATAACAAAAGACATACTAGTGAGAAATACAACAAGTAAGCATCCACATTTAACTTTAAATTGGGGTTTAAAATGGGTGTTTAAATGAGCAAATAAGACTATTTACGAATAAAAGTGACAAATAGAATTACACAACAAAATCACACACACAATTAAATAACAATTTCCCCCAAAGTGCACCATATTGGGATTGTGTGCATGCAAGTTAGTATGAGGTGTTTTTACAGGATGGATTTGGCATTGTTCCATTGCAAAATATGATGCACAGAACTCCATCAGTGTCGAGTGTCTTGCTTCAGACATGGCAGGAGTGTACTAAAGTCAAAGTGCTCCTTCCATCCATCAGAGCTTGACATTGACTTTTTGAGGCAGTTGTCCTTTGGACAAGTATATTTCCCATTCACTTGTCCGGAGACAAAAGTCACTTGTCCGGATAAAATCAAACCCAAGTTTGAAGTGAGCGGTGGTGTGTGTGTGTGTGTGTGTGTGTGTGTGTGTGTGTGTGTGTGTGTGTGTGTGTGCGCGTGCGCGTGTGTGTTGCTCACCCAGGTGTGTGTGTGTGTGTGTGTGTGTGTGTGTGTGTGTGTTTGGGGGGGGGGGAGGGGGGGGGGGTGCATGTGTGTGTGTGTGTGTGTGTGAGAGTGTGAGCCATACTTGCTCACTCAGGCCACCACTGCTATTGCAATTGATGCTCAGGGCAGGCTAGACTCAACAGCACCTCTCTGGTCACCCAGGGTACTCAGGCTACATACACCAGAGGCTACAGACACACAGACAGACAGACACACACGCACGGATACACACACGGCCACGCTATGGAGACGGTGTGACCACCGCTCAAAAATGTCATACATTGAAATAATAACAAAAGGACGGCTAATGACCCCCCTTGCTCCCTCCACTCCATAGTATGGGCACTTGTCCCGGACAACAGGACAAGCCTTTATGTCATGCCCTGTTCCATGTTCCATTGGTTCTAGTCTTTCCTCAGGTTCCTTGGCTGTTCAAGCAGGTGGCAAGAAATGCGCTAGAAAGGTGCCTTGTTGGTCTCAGCAGTTGTACTTCTCTGCTACCAATACTGTGTCTTGTTCTGTCAAGGTCTTTGCCTCTCCAAAGTTTGTTAGACATTGTACTCGGTCAGAAGCCATAACTACATGTTTAATCCTCACCTGGCCCATGCAGTCATCTCCTGTCTCCAAGGCATATGTGCCTTGATCACTGTCTTGGCTAGTGGTGCTCCAAGATGAGACTGCTTGATGCAGTGCAAGTGAGTCTCACCAGTGCCATACTGCTGCCAGATCTCCTTCATCCCCAGTGCTTGGAAATATGGGGTGTAGTATAGCAGTAATGTGAAGGAGACAACAACTCTCTGGGGTCCGCTCATAGTTCCGACATCCCATTATTCTGACCATTAGGTTAGTGAAGGTTAGGGATAGGCTTAGTTATAATGGAGGCTGTACATGCACCAGGTGTCAGCCTCCTCAATCCTATTCAAGATGTCTGGGATCTCTTCTCCACTAGCAACATCATCAACAGAGACAACAGAGCTGATAATGGTAAATGGACTGCATTTACAGTATATAGCGCTCTTCTCCAAAGCGCTGTACAATGTATTTCACATTCACCCATTAACACACACATTCACACATACATTCACACCAAGAAACCATGCAAGGTGCTCATCGGGAGCAGTTAGGGGTTCAGTGTCTTGCTTAAGCACACTTCGACAAATAAGCAGGAGGAGACATAAATCGACCCTGGAACCTTCAGATTCCAAGGCAGCCGTTCTACCTACATCGCCACAAGCTTGAATGGCCACCATATTCCGAACACACAGCTGGAGAGCTGTTTGTTCACCTCAGACACCCAGAATGTGTAAAGTTGATGAGGGATGGGTGCGTCTATCGACTCTGTTATCTCTGATGATGATGATGAGTGGCTCCCTGCAAAAGGGGCTGGAGGTGAAGAGATCCCAAAGATTGAACTAGATTGAGGAGGCTGTCACCAAGCTGCTGGTACATGTGGAGTCAACTGGCCCTATTATAACTAAACCTACCCATAACCCTAACCTAATGGAGGGAATAATGGGTCGCCAGGATTATGAGTGGACCCCAGAGAGTTGTCGTAGTGATACTTCCAAGCACTGGGGATTAAGTAGATCTGGTAGCAGTATGGCACTAGGTGTGCAGCGGCACATGCTTCTACAGCATCAAGCAGTCTCTCATCTTGGAGCACCACTAGCCAAGACAGTGATCAGGGGACATATGCCTTGGAAACTGGAGATGACTGCATGGGCCAGGTGGGGACTAAGCATGCAGCTATGGCTTCTGACCGAATACAATATCTAACAAACTTTGGAGAGGCAAAGACCTTGACAGAACAAGACAGCATTGGTAGCAGAGAAGTACAACTGCTGCCTGAGACCAACAAGGCACCTTTCTAGTGCATGTCTTGCCACCTGCTTGCAAAAGCCAAGGAACCTGAGGAAAGACTAGAACCAATGGAACATGGACGGATGCAAGGAACACTTCGACTCTCGAGGATATGGCTGCCTTGCTGAATACATCCTGTAAAAACACATCATACTAACTTGGATGCACACAATCCCAATATGGTGCACTTTGGAAATTGTTATTTAATTTTGTGTGTGCTTTTGTTGTGTGATTTTATTTGTCACTTTTATTCGTAAATAGTCTTATTTGCTCATTTAAACACCCATTTAAAACCCCCCTTTAAAGTTAAATGTGGATGTTTACTTGTTGTATTTCCCACTAGTATGTCTTTTGTTATAAACAAAACAAACTTACTATAAAATAGTAACAAACTTACAAAAAATACTATAAAAGTGCAAGTAATGAACAAAATCGTTTTTAGAAAATGGCATTGACATTGATATTTCAAAGACAAGATGATCCTTAATGGTCAAAACAATGTCAGAAATGAATTATACATGTCAGCATTAGTTGATTTAGACCTACTGCACCTGTTTTTACTCCTAACAATGGCCAAGTTATGGCCCATGGTCTTCGGAATAGCAAAATGACCTTGACCATGACCTTTTGAGGTCCAAATCGCCCAAAATGGTCAAAACAATATCAGAAATGAATTCCCCACACCACAATTAGTCCAAATAGAGGTATTACATGTGCATATACACCCAGAAACAGAAAAGTTGGATTTTCATCATAGCCGATGGCAGCCATATTTGATTTGGCCATTGCGCCATTCCTGGCACTATGGCGGACGAGCACCTCTGTGATTTTTCATGTCTAGGGACCCACTGACTCAGTTCAGGTGAGGAACTCCCCTAACACCAAATTGCGAACAGGACTTTAAGCCAGATACTGTATTAGCATGTATGGGTGAGCATTCATGTTAGTCGGAGGCCTTAGGGTTTTTTTCTCTCGTGCTAATCAGTCTAAAAGTGCAAAGTTTTGCACAGATGTAGCTCAGGGCATGCTCTAACGATTTGCTGAATCCATTGCAAGCATTTGCTTTGCACAAAAAACATTCCTTGGGCTAGAAATGGCATCAGAAAACGATGCATGTATGGGTAAGCATTCATGTTAGTCGGAGGCCTTTGTTTTTTTTCTCTCGTGCTAATCAGTCTAAAAGCGCCAAATTTTGCACAGATTTAGCCCAAGGCATGCTCTAATGATTTAGCTATGGCGCCCGAATCCGCGACTTTCGGGGTCGCCACAGCTCCAGAAAACACCCAAAAAACTCTGAAAAGTGATGACTCATCACTTTTCATCACTAAACCATCGTTTTCTTGGGCCATTTCTAGCCCAAGGAATGTTTTTTGTGCAAAACAAATGCTTGCAATGGATTCAGCATCATTACAAATCCCTAGTTAGACCCCTCAAATCCAACTTAAATACCCAGAAAAAAGTGTTTTTCTGGGTATTTTCCTCCTGTATAGAAAGTCGATGGGAGCCCAACTTGATTTGGCCACTGTGGCGACCCCGAAGGTCGCGCTTTTGCGGATTTCGCGCTTTTAGACTAATTAGCGCGAGATTACCATGTCATCTCCCTTAGGCCCCCGACTAAATGAAAACCTCCACCGGCTGTCTGTCAGTCCCTCCGTCAGTCTGCCCGTCACGCCATGTCACGTCACGTCACACTTTTGGCCCTACTCTTATCTCCGGCACTGGTGCCCCTACCCATGCCAAACTTTGCACACAAACTCCTTGGCTGTCTGTTAATGTGGTTCATGGTTAACATAATACTTTGTAAAACATTCCTTAAAGCTATACTGTGTAAGTTGCTCAACTAGTGGTCAGTAGCGTCCGCGTCTTTCGGCCGTTTTCCGCCGCGGACCGGGCCTCACACCCCCGCGTCACCCCCGCGTCTGCGTCCACCTCGCCGAGATCTATCTTTAGAGGGGTCCCTGGTTCCTGTGCGTTCAGGCATTCCGGAGAAACGTAGTGTTTCACCCGAGTATAGATAGAGACACACGGGCGCCTACAAATATGGCCGCCCTATTGTGATAGCTAGCGACCCCACTTCAAGATGCGCTGTGATTGGCCGGCAGTGTATAACCCTCGCTGTGATTGGCCGGTAGTGTATGATGACGTAATTTTTGCACGAAAACCGGTCCCCGGTCAGGATCATAGAAAACATATAAAGAGAAGGCTTCATTAGCTGAAAATAACGGAGTGGGTGTTCTAAAACTTTAGCGATTTAAGAGTTAGGACAATTTTAAGATTTGTTTTATAAAAAAAGTTACATGGTACAACTTTAAATATCTATAAATCATCAGTAGATGTTATCAAGAGCCCTAATGTAAAGTGAAGACTATTCATTATTTACGAATGTCTGTTAAACATGAACAAACATGGAGGCCACTTTAACAGACAGTTGGCTGCCAAACCACAACCTCCACCCCTGATTTCTCACATGGCCCTCTTCTAGCGCCACCATGAGGCAGATTCTTGCAAAACACATTTTTGGACACTGCTCCTATAGATTTTGCCCTAAAATCACGCAAAGCGGTACACAGTATCTCTAAAGTCATGTCATCAACATGGATCTGTCCCATTTCCCATATTCCCTGCTGAATGGCTACGATTGCCTTCTAAAGTTTGTGTAGGAGATGTGACGGTCGCTTATCTCCCGATTAGGGAGTCTTACTGGTAAATCATGAATAGTCTTCACTTTACATTAGGGCTCTTGATAACATGATCTACTGATGATGTATAGATATGTTAGGAATGTTTTACAAAGCATATTTTAACCATGCACAAGGCCACATTAACAGACAGCCAAGGAGTTTGTGTGCAAAGTTTGGCATGGATAGGGGCAACAGTGCCGGAGATAAGAGTAGGGCCAAAAGTGTGACGTAACGGACAGAGGGACTGACAGACAGCCGGTGGAGGTTTTCATAGTAACTAGCGACCTATAGTCTTCACTTTACATTAGGGCTCTTGATAACATCTACTAATGATTTATAGATATATTAGGAATGTTTTACAAGGTATATTGATAGCTTGTATGAGTTACTTATCTACACATAGCATATAAATAATGCATCATCTTTTGTTACAAATGATTTATTAATCATTTACGAATGTGTATAAATGGTTTATTCATGATTAGTTTACTACTTACTAATGCCTTACTAATAACATGTAAATGATGTTTAAAAGAGTTAAAAATATTTAGGTAAACATTTACAAATGTCAATAAACAGTTTGTTCATGTTTATTACTCATCTACAAACTGATTATAAATGTTTATAAATGATTTATAACAGGTCATTATTGTAAATTGCTACCGAATTGGATGTATTGGGGTGCATTTCCCGGTAGCCGGCAGGCTGTCTAGAAGGCTTATGCCTATAGGCTTCATTGCATCTCCTACAATAAACCTGGAACCATCTGCCTGTTTCCATCTCTACCTGCCTGCCTCTCTGCTCCGTCTGCTATTACCTGCTACTCTGCTTATCTTCCTCCAAGCAACAAGGTTGAGAAATAGTTAAACTCATAGTCTTTAATATACCTCAATAGCAGTACAAATTATAACATTTACGGCACAATTCAGCACAAATTCAGCACTAAAGAATGACACCATTTTTATATGTTTTCATCATATGGGGTGCCAACTTCACAGAGTTGAAATGACCAATGCTAGCACTTTTTTTTACTCACTGATGAAGTTGATTGATTGATTGATTGATTGATTGATTGATTGATTGAAGACTTTATTAGAAGTTTGCATAGGAAAAGGTACAGTTTCATGACGGTACAGTTCACTGGTACAAGGTCTACTAAAAGTAGATCCTAGAAAAGACTAAGCTTATTTCCACCATAAACCATTTAAGTAACTCATATAACATTGAATGACACACAAATAGAACACAGTACTATGCAGTTGATATAGTCAGTAAAAAAAATAAAAAAATGAAAGAACAAAATACAGTAAGTCAATACAAACAGTAAGTATATACAAAAAAGGGGCAGGGAGGGTAGGGCTGGGCTGGGCTAGGTTTGTTTGAAGGGGCAGGGAAGGGTAGGGCTGGGCTGGGTTAGGTTTGTTTTTTCCAGTTGCGAACGGCTGCTGCCTGTAAGTTTCAGGGCGATTTTAAAGGATGCTAGTGATCCACACTCCTTTAAGACCTTTGGTAAGGCATTCCACATTTTTGTGGTATAGCAGAAGAACGAGTTTGACCCTTTCTTTGAGTTGACTCTGGGTTGAACGTGATCTGTGGCACTGCCTCTGGTGTTGTAATTGTGGACATCCTTAACGTTTTTAAAGTATTTTGCCAGTGTACATGGGTATTGTACACCAGGCCCATTGCAAATTGCTGTACTCTGTCATCTACTCTGAGCCACCCCACTCTTAACTGGTGAGTAGCGGTCAGGTGAGTCTGATAGGGAAGGTTAAGCAGGACCCTAATTAGTTTATTTTGGGCTGTTTGGAGTTTAGTTTTTAGGGCTTGTGGGGCATCACGATACCATACGTGGACTCCGTAGTCAAAGAGGGGCTGGATTATTGCACCAGCTATGGTCTTCAGTGTGTTGAAATTGACCATCGGGGCGATCCTCTGTAGGAAATGAGTTCGTTGGTTGATTTTATTTATTACTTTAGAAGTCATCTTTTCACTGGAAAGATTAGCTTCAAGGATACATCCTAGGTAAGAGATTTAGTTTTTTCGTGTTATGACCTTGTCACCCACTTTGATTGTGAAGTTATCGACTTTTTTGAGGTTATAATTTGATCCAAAGAGGATGGATTCAGTTTTTCCCAGGTGAATTGATAATTTGTTGTCGTTAAGCCATGTGCAGATCTTAAGTGTCTTTTCAACCTGCAAGTGGTCCTCGCCCGAGACTAGGAGAGCCAAGTCATCCGCGAACAGGAACAGGTTGCAGTCGCAAGCAGATGCCATGTCGTTCACGTATATTAGGAACAACAGAGGCCCCAGTATGCTACCTTGAGGAACACCACAGCTTACTGGGAGGGGGGGGGGGGGCAGGGGGGGACAGGGTACCGTTAACCTCCACCACCTGTTCCCTACCCACCAGGTAAGACTGCATCCAGCTCACTGCTGCGCTGTCAAGACCGATGGCTTTTAGTTTCTCAATCAGAATAGAGTGATTTACGGTGTCAAATGCCTTCTGGAGGTCCTGTTAAAGTATATAGCCTATTCAGTGCTGTGTTCTACCTGTTAAATAAAAATATGAATAGCGTCTGCCCTCGTGAACCTTTCAAAGTAGCATATTTGATAGGCATTATGTACTGACGTAGTTGGCCACACGAACAGCTGCGGATCATAGATTATATTAACCTATGCCAGGGGTAGGCAACCTTAGGCACGGGTGCCAACATTGGCACAGAGGAGGCTGATAACCGGCACACTGGCAGAACTGTGGGAGAGAGGATTTTTATTTTAAAAACAATTCTTTTTTAAACGTGGTCAATTAAATGAAGTTAGCTAATGTATTGCAAATTACATCTTGCACAAAATTCTACATTCATTAAAACTCTGAACTCTGACTGGGGAGGGAGTTGGGAAGATAGGTGGATTATTGCTCTCTGGGTCTAATGATCCTTATAACAATGTCCTGCCAATCAAAATATGTAAAAGAATAGTTGTCATTATTATTTTTTAAATCGTGCGTGCAGCAAAATAAGTGTGGGCTCGCCGAAAATGTCGGAAAATGTCACTTTTTGAGCAAATGGATGCACTGGAAAGCTAACAGAAATTCATTGGAGGCCTCCCCTGCTTAGCGGAGAGTGTGGTGTGATAGAGGAGGTTTCCCCGCACGCGTGCATGTCTCCAAAGTGGCGACACAAAGAGCTGTCTGCTCTCCAGCGCCAACTAGAGTCTGAAAATGTCCGAAGATGTCACTTTTTGAGCAAATGGCTGCACTGGAAAGCAGACAGACATTGATTGGACGCCTCCCCTGCTTAGCGGAGAGTGTGGTGTGATAGAGGAGGTCTCCCGCGCGCGTGCATGTCTTCAAAGTGGCGACACAAAGAGCCGTCTGCTCTCCAGCGCCAACTAGAGTCTGAAAATGTCAGAAAATGTCACTTTTTGAGCAAATGGCTGCACTGGAAAGCCAACAGAAATTGATTGGACGCCTCCCCTGCTTAGCGGAGAGTGTGGTGTGATAGAGGAGGTTTCCCCGCACGCGTGCATGTCTCCAAAGTGGCGACACAAAGAGCCGTCTGCTCTCCAGCGCCAACTAGAGTCTGAAAATGTCCGAAGATGTCACTTTTTGAGCAAATGGCTGCACTGGAAACAGGGCTCCAAACTAACTTTTTTCACCTACGTCCCGGGACCGTCCCAAAATACAAATTGAACCGTCCCCAAATGAATGTAATCCGTCCCAAAAAATAATAAAAATAATAATAAATTATTGCAGGCCTATTAGTATTACTATTATAATAATATGTATTATTATTGTTATTGTTGTTATATTGTTGTTGTTGTTTTTTTTGTTGTTGTTGCTGCTGGTGAAATTGGCTTGACAATCCTTTCTATTTTTATACTGTCATTTGTGGCTTCTAAAAATCTTACCTCAGCCAGTTTGCTGGTGTGATTGTCATATACGGTAAACTAAAGAACCAATCCAGGGGTAGACATTATGGGAAATTTACTACTGGCCCTCAGGGCCAGTAGATTTTGATGATCACTGGCCCTGACACGCGTGTGCACGCAAAACTTGTGTCCTCGTTCATCCTCGATACCAGCATCTTTTTTTTTTTTGTTATGAATTGAGTACATAGGACCCCAATGCCAAACAAGCCATTGAGCTTTCTGTGGTTTAAATCCTTTCAGCTGAATTTGTATCAGTGAACTGTACTGTCCTGTCCCTTTTGCCATTCAAAATATCATCCCACATAAAAATAGGCCTACTCCTAACACCAGCTGTAGCCTGTTTAACTGGTGAGGGCCCCAGCCCAGATTGACAGCTGTCTGTCTGCCTTCCCAGGATCTCCTAATTTGGGGTTAATTAGCCTAGGATCAAGGCTATCAAAGCTGTATTTTATAGATGATATAAAAATTTAAATAAAATACATCTATGATATTCTTGATCCAAGGCTAAGGTTTTATGCTGGCATAATTGCATCATGTATTCCTGCTCCAGCTAGTCAGTTATACAGAAGATAGGACAGCAATTATAGAAATATTAGACCTTAATTGTGGAATGTTCAATCATGTTCTAATCATGTATGCCTATTTGACTTTTTAATATGTAGAACAATAATTGCCAAATTTGAGTGCCCACTCTTCCTTCCTTAGTGCCCACTGTTGTGTTACATGCTAGCTGTCCCCATAGCTGTCCCTCATCCATCCATCTCTGACACACTCCATTCTCATCTTCTCATTTGATATATTATTCTCAATAGTACACGTTGATTCTAAATATTTACAACAGTTAAAATAAACTAATTTGCCGAATGCGTTCCGCGCCACACACACACACACACACACACACACACACACACACACACACACACACACACAGGACCGCCCCGCTCTCTCGTTCACTAGACACACAGCGACAGGCGACAGCGTCTTCTTTCACGGACCTTTCCCCAACTTCAAGAACATAACTTGTCTATTGTACTTTCTGATTCTGACCCGCGGTGGACATACTGAAAGGCAGGGCAACAGCGCTCCGTTGTCAACAATCTATAGAAGCTAACGCTGTTTAGCTGTTAGCAGCATCAACGGCTGCTCTGCCGAACGCATGGATGTGAATGCGTGGAGCGTAGAGATGGGGCGTTCGCGAACGAATCAAGTCTTTTGAACGGCTCTTTGAAATGAACGATGGGATCCGGTTCGCAGTATAGGGAGCCATTCCTTTTGTAAATGAACGACTCTTTGAAACGAACGGATCTTAGAGATCCGGCTCACTTTAAAGAGCCATAAATCCCATCTCTAGCATGATCTCTAGTGGAGCGAGGAACTGTGACTGCAGCTGAACTTGCTCCGTCTTTGATTGGGATCACGCAACGCTATATTTTAACGGTAATTACGAGACGATTTCACCGAAATTATTACAAAACAGTACCACAGGGAATACATGTGAAATTAGATATAAACGTTATTACTTGTTTTATTTTCAAGGCATTAAATTCACTGGCCCAAACGGGCAAGTCCCTGGTGAGTTCTGGTGGCCCTGTCACTCTAAAAAGTACATCAGGGTGATGATCAGCACTGCCTGTGGTAACTTCTTAAACATTCTGTTTACATCATAGCCTATTCATTTTCTGTGAGTCTCATGCTGCGAGTTTGCACACCATGGTTTGAGCAGTGACAATGATATGCGCCCTTGGCTCAAAAAAATCCTCTACGTCCCGAATGCGTCCCAGGGGAGATTCATTTGCGTCCCGAACACATATATTTAAGTCCCTGGGACGTAGGGATGCCGTTAGTCTCGAGCCCTGACTGGAAAGCAGACAGAAATTGATTGGACGCCTCCCCTGCTTAGCGGAGAGTGTGGTGTGACAGAGGAGGTCTCCCGCACGCGAGCATGTCTCCAAAGTGGCGACACAAAGAGCCGTCTGCTCTCCAGCGCCAACTAGATTCTGAAAATGTCACTTTTTGAGCAAATGGCTGCACTGGAAAGCCAACAGAAATTGATTGGACGCCTCCCCTGCTTAGTGGAGAGTGTGGTGTGATAGAGGAGGTCTCCCGCACGTGTGCATGTCTCCAAAGTGGCGACACAAAGAGCCGTCTGCTCTCCAGCGCCAACTAGAGTCTGAAAATGTCAGAAAATGACACTTTTTGAGCAAATGGCTGCACTGGAAAGCCAACAGAAATTGATTGGATGCCTCCCCTGCTTAGTGGAGAGTGTGGTGTGATAGAGGAGGTTTCCCTGCACGCGTGCATGTCTCCAAAGTGGCGACACAAAGAGCCGTCTGCTCTCCAGCGCCAACTAGATTCTGAAAATGTCACTTTTTGAGCAAATGGATGCACTGGAAAGCCAACAGAAATTGATTGGACGCCTCCCCTGCTTATTGGAGAGTGTGGTGTGATAGAGGAGGTCTCCCGCACGCGTGCATGTCTCCAAAGTGGCGACACAAAGAGCCGTCTGCTCTGCAGCGCCAACTAGAGTCTGAAAATGTCCGAAAATGTATCTTTTTGAGCAAATGGCTGCACTGGAAAGCCAACAGAAATTTATTGGACGCCTCCCCTGCTTAGCGGAGAGTGTGGTGTTATAGAGGAGGTTTCCCCGCACGCGTGCATGTCTCCAAAGTGGTGACACAAAGAGCTGTCTGCTCTCCAGCGCCAACTAGAGTCTGAAAATGTCTGAAAATGACACTTTTTGAGCAAATGGCTGCACTGGAAAGCCAACAGAAATTGATTTTACACCTCTCCCGCTTAGCGGAGAGTGCAGTGTGATAGAGGAGGTTTCCCCGCACACGTGCATGTGTCCAAAGTGGCGACACAAAGAGCCGTCTGCTCTCCAGCACCAACTAGAGTCTGAAAATGTCAGAAAATGTCACTTTTTGAGCAAATGGCTGCATCACTGGAAAGCCAACAGAAATTGATTGGACGCCTCCCCTGCTTAGCGGAGAGTGTGGTGTGATAGAGGAGGTCTCCCGCACGCGAGCATGTCTCCAAAGTGGCGACACAAAGAGCCGTCTGCTCTCCAACGCCAACTAGATTCTGAAAATGTCACTTTTTGAGCAAATGGCTGCACTGGAAAGCCAACTGAAATTGATTGGACGCCTCCCCTGCTTAGCGGAGAGTGTGGTGTGATAGAGGAGGTCTCCCGCACGCGTGCATGTCTCCAAAGTGGTGACACAAAGAGCCGTCTGCTCTCCAGCGCCAACTAGAGTCTGAAAATGTCTGAAAATGACACTTTTTGAGCAAATGGCTGCACTGGAAAGCCAACATAAATTGATTTTACACCTCTCCCGCTTAGCGGAGAGTGCAGTGTGGCAGAGGAGGTCTCCCCGCACACGTGCATGTGTCCAAAGTGGCGACACAAAGAGCCGTCTGCTCTCCAGCACCAACTAGAGTCTGAAAATGTCAGAAAATGTCACTTTTTGAGCAAATGGATGCACTGGAAAGCCAACAGAAATTTATTGGACGCCTCCCCTGTTTAGCGGAGAGTGTGGTGTTATAGAGGAGGTTTCCCCGCACGCGTGCATGTCTCCAAAGTGGTGACACAAAGAGCCGTCTGCTCTCCAGCGCCAACTAAAGTCCGAAAATTTCACTTTTTGAGCAAATGGCTGCACTGGAAAGCCAACAGAAATTGAGTGGACGCCTCCCCTGGTTAGCGGAGAGTGTGGTGTGATAGAGGAGGTTTCCCCGCACGCGTGCATGTCTCCAAAGTGGCGACACAAAGAGCCGTCTGCTCTCCAGCACCAACTAGAGTCTGAAAATGTCTGAAAATTACACTTTTTGAGCAAATGGCTACACTGGAAAGCCAACAGAAATTGATTTTACACCTCTCCCGCTTAGCAGAGAGTGCAGTGTGGCAGAGGAGGTCTCCCCGCACACGTGCATGTGTCCAAAGTGGCGACACAAAGAGCCCTCTGCTCTCCAGCGCCAACTAGAGTCTTAACACTTTGCTAGCCCGGCCGTCCTTCTCCGTAGTTCCTTTTAAGGCTGAGGTAGCTGCGGCGTAGCCATTGGACTTTTCCGGAATTTTGAAATAAATGATAATCATCAAAAAAAAAAAAAAGATCGGCCGTTGTTCTATGGGTCTTCTGGGACCCATTTAAAGGGTTCCCTATCGCTCTTTTCCCTGCTTTGCTGCACGCAAACTAATGGAGGAGAGCTCCCCGCCGCGTCCCCAAAGTAAGTCCGGCGCCCTCTAAAAGTACTATATACACGTATCGATCGCTCGTACCGAGCGCTCCAGTACGTGTTGTTATCATTTGGGGCATTGTATTTTTTAAACATGTTTATAAATAAATAGAAGATTGATCGGCAGTACTTGTGTTCAGGGGTGTCTGGGGCGGCTTGCAACATGTTAAAAATGTCGGAAAATGTCACTTTTTGAGCAAATGGCTGCACTGGAAAGCCAACAGCACTTTATTTTACACCTCTCCCGCTTAGCGCAGAGTGCGGTGTGGCAGAGGAGATCTCCCCGCACGCGTGCATGTGTCCAAAGCGGCGACACAAAGAGACGTCTGCTGTCCAGGGCCAACTAGATTCTGAAAACTGCACTTTTTGTAATCTATTTTAATTTGAAAATAACAGATCTACAAGCTCACAATGCGTTGTGATGCAACGCATTGTGAGTTTGTAGATCTGCTATTTTCAAAAGATATTTATTTATACATTTGAAAACTTGAAATGGGAATTCTGCACAATGAGTAGACCTATTTTTACTTTTGATACTTTAAGTACATTTTAATGCCAATACTTTTGTACTTTTACTCAAGTATATTTTGAATTCTGTGACTTTTACTATTTTCATTAATTACATTAATAATATTGTTGACTACCATACATTGCATCTGTCCTGTCAAAATAAACAGATAAACCCCTGCTCTAGCCTATGATAGCTCTTTTATAGGATTACAGTAGAACAAATTGAATTGGAATGAATTTTGCTAAGTGGCCTTTAAACTCATTCCCAGCCATTTTACAATATGCTTGTGCACTTATAAGCCAGGAATATTATACATTTTTCAGAGTCACAGTAGATCGCCCTAAAATGCATGAAATTATTGTAGGCTGTAGTCTATATAATGTACACTAGATGTCGCCAACGATTAAGGTCTCTGGCGATTCCTATAAGGCCCCATGATAGCAGCCTGGCCATCCACTTAACATTAGCGTTAGCATGGAAGAGCGTGGGACCGTGCACGCCATACGCGCGCTTGATGGTCTAAAAAAACTTAGCGACTATCGCCTGGGGCACGCAATAGACGCACAGACACTTCAAACCGGATCAAAATCCGACGTATTGACGCTGAGATTTAGCGGAGCTGCTGTAATGGCTTCCAATGCAAAAATAACATGTTGTTTACGTCTGAGAGACGATACATTTCCTGTTTCCGGCGATGACGTCATTTCCATCGCAAAATCATTGCTTAAGCCTATATGAACCTAGAATGGTCAGTTATAGCTCTAAAAATGTCAAAAAAATACCAAAAAAATCAGAAAATGATCCCAAGGCGACGTTTGGCGATCATGGCTGCCTCAGCCCTCTGTAAAATGGCGATGGAAGGCGATTTGGCTGGCTAAGAGTTAATAGCTCGCATTCCATGAATTTCAATCTGAAAGATCCTGGAAAATGTGTTCGGACAATTAGAAGTACATTAGTATAGAGACATACATCATACACTATTTTTTTTAATACATTTGTGTCTTTTAAAAATACATTATTTACTGCACTTTTATTTTGAAGGCTGGAGCCTGGCTTATTTCTGCTTTCTCCCAGACCGGAAACGTTCTTTCTGCTCACTTCACGGACCTCGAGACTGCGACGCCATGTGAGCTTGTAGCTCTGGTCCATCGCTGACAGACTCGTCAGCAAATGACTAGACCGTGTTTTCTCAGCTCCTACCAGCGCTCAACTTCAGTCAAAATAAACAAAACTACTTCCCTACTCACCAAACCAAAGGTAGTTTTGCGTTGTTGAAAGTCTATTCTCCACGGTGGTGAGCCCCTCAGCACCCCACCCACTCTGCAAAATACACTATTTTGGCATGAAAGTGCATCCAACTCGACCGCCGCTTATTTCCGGGTTGTGAACCATTGTATATGCGGTGGCCGCTAGGTGGCTCGAGATGGGTGCGTTTTATTTCATGACAAAAATAATGTATTTTACAGAGTAGGTGGGGTGCTGAGGGGCTCACCACTGCGGAGAATAGACTTTTAACAGCGCAAAACTACCTTTGGTTTGGTGAGTAGTGAAATAGTTTTGTTTATTTTGACTGAAGTTGAGCGCTCGGAGGGGCTGAGATATCGCGGTCTAGCCATTTGCCGACGGGTCTGTCAGAGCGTCACCGGGAGGTTAAGGACTGTCAAAATTTGCCAAAAATGGCATTCGAATATTTGGTTTAAAATCCACCGTTGATTCAAATAAATTTGAATATTCGAATAAGTAGAGAAATTCGAACCATTCGCACTTCGGAGCTTCGGAGCTTTTTTTTTTTTACATGTTATATTCACACCAATACAGCCATTGTTGCCGTTTTCTTGGGTTGCGCGTTTTAACAAAGAAACAAGCCTATTTGCATATCAATATATCATATTAGGCGACGTTCGCGACCCCCCAAACCTGAAGCTGTTTATTCTAGACAGTCGCTTCTATCGCTTTACTGGTGGTCGTGCAGGTCCGCGTTGGTCAGGGACGTGCAGAGAATGTTAAGAGAGGCAGGGGCTGACATTTCTAAAAGGGCCCTTTGGTGGACAATTCTCTCTTAAAAGGGCAGGGGCTCAAGCCCCGTTTGATGTCTGTGTGTGCACGTGCCTGGCGTTGGTAAAAGCAAGAAGCAGCATCGCATCGTCTATGCGAAGCGTCACAGCAGCTGTGATGGAAGTTGGAAGTGGAACAACCACGACGTGAAACGAGCAATTATAATCACACCAATGGATTATTTTTTGGTTTGAACCAAATTAGGTAGTCTACAAGAGTAGTGTGACAGAGGGAGTTTTACCGTGGCCGTGTCTGCGTGCGGGGAGACTCGGTGAGAGAAAAAATCCATGCTTTACATTGTGTTTTCGGTGGAGCAGTCTCGTAAACAGTCTGCCTTCCCGTCACTACCAAATGAGTCGCCCGTTTCAGCTTGACTCGTTATCATTCTGAATCAATTAAAGTTACATTGTGTGATTAAACGTGAGGCAAAGCAGTGAAAGCACTGTGTGTGCACTGCGAGGCGGACGACGGTCAGTGTGAAGGGAAAGTTAAGCTGGAGGTTTATTCTTTGCTGTATGACGGTGTCGCTAAACATGCACCCTTAACTGGGGACCCCCTGGAACCACCTCAAGGACCCCTAGAGTTCCCCAGGCCCTACCTTGTAAACCGGAAAATACATATTTTGCTAAATGCCTGTTGGCATTGGTTACGGTTTTAACTGACAGTATGTTTGTTACTTCCTCAATTCTCACACACACACACACACACACACACACACACACACACACACACACACACACACACACACACACACACACACACAGGGGTGTAGGCCGAAGCAAGTGTCAAATTGTATTTGAGGAAGTGAAACTTCCTAATTCTGTTCAGATCACAAACAATTTCTGCCAGATATGCAAATTCAGTGACCAAGACATGGTCAGTGAAATGAGCTTAATAATGCTTAATAATGAATTAAACATATTATTAGCAAAGCATTTTTACAAAACAAAACAGAATATTGAATCAATATTTAGAAAAAGCATACATAATTAGTAATAAAATAATGAATAATAATGAATAGATGAGGCCTGTCAGCAGAACCTACTGTAGCAAACTGACAGTTTAAAGCGTGACTTGCATGATGGTGTAAATTATAAACCACACTTCACTTCACACCCTTATGAATGTGTCTGTTTACTTGTGCTGACAACTTCATTTGTTACTTTAGGGGCATTTTGTACTTTTCAGAAAAAATACTTTATTTAAAGGGGTATTTCACTTTCAAAAAAAACTTTTGGTAATTTTATCATCTAATCAGGCTTTTTTGAACACCCTGAACAGTTTTAATTAGCTTGATTGAATATTTAGATATTGATGTAAATGTTACCTGGCCCAGGGCCTCTCCCCACACACCCATTGTAACTTCAAACTTCATTTTAACCATGATAAATTCATTAAAAACACCCATTATTTTTTCTGGTGACTCATACTACCCTCCTAATATGTGAGCATGCCGTGTTTTTTCGATAACATTTTTCATTTATTTTTAATAATTATTCTTTTGTATTCAATTTTTTCCATTTTTCCAAATAATTATCAAAAAATAATGAAAAAAGTTATCGAAAAAACACGGCCTGATCACGTATTAGGAAGGTAAAATGAGTCTCCAGAAAAAATAATGTGTGGTTTTTAATGAATCTATCATGGTTAAAATGAAGTTTGAAGTTACAATGGGTGTGTATGTGGAGAGAAGCCCTACCACTGCTCCCTGTTGAAAGTGGAATATCCCTTTAATACTGGGCAATATTGCTCATGCTTATAGGAAAAAATGAAAATCAGACAATATTTTTATGAACTTTCTTTTTTTTTTTAATCTACAAGCCCACAACGTATTGGATCAGCGACGCATTGTGGACTTGTAGATCAGCCCACTTTTGCAGCGGCGAATGGAGACTTCTGCCTCGCGAGACCAGCCACCTTTTAACGTTACATGCGCCCAGAATCTCGCGAGAAGTGCGGCAGATTTGTTTTAAAATAAATATAAATTAATTCGAAGCTCAATTTTTTACTTTCGAATATTCTTTTATTGTTAACATTCGAACGAATATTCGAATATAGAATATTCTTTCACAGCTCTAGGACCAGAGCTAGTGAGCTTGTAGATTGGCTGTTTTCAATCAACACCATACCGCTAAAAGAGAACAACAAGCTTTTTTTCTTTTTGAGAGAGAGAGAGAGAGAGAGAGAGAGAGAGAGAGAGAGAGAGAGAGAGACGAAGCAGGGACCCCTTAACCTCGCATCACCAGGATAGGGACCCCTTAGCTGAGAGAGAGAGATGAAGCATGGACCCCTTAGCTGTGAGACGGCTGAAGCAGGCAAATAAAACACGTTTAGCTGTGAGAGAGATGAAGCAGGGAACTCTTTATAGAAGGTAAATAATAAAAGTCTGTTGCACTAATGTGCTGATGAGTCAAATATTATAACTATTATTAATATTATAGCTGAGAGAGATGAAGCAGGGACCCCTTATACAAGTCTGATGAGTCAAATATTATTTGTTGATTTACACATTTGACAGGTCTGTCCTAATAAAACATCACTTTTCCATGTCCATTTGGTATTATGCTTTTCAAGAATGCTTAGTTTTCACTGTTTCTACAAAATCAAATAATAATAGCTCTCTCTCTGAAAAATGTAATATTCTTTTATACATTAATAGGAATTAGGGAGTCTTACTGGTTAATATAAATGCCTCCTGGTTGGGGATAGGGTAGGTGTAGCATCGCTGGGATAGGGTACGTGTAGCAGTTTAACATCAGTTATTATGGTGGTACTTGGAGAGCCAAATATGTTCTGAGGTGGTACTTTGTGCAAAAAGTTTGAGGGCCTCTTAAGTCTGACATCATTTTGTAGGCGGAGGAGAAATTCTGGCGCCAAATGGCACCAGCGCCCGTGAATCTTTTTACTATAAGCTAATTTTTCTTCTCTTTCTTGTTGACAGGAAAGTGGTAGAATTATAATTTAGTCGTTATTTTTGTCTCAGATCTGTTGAAATAGCGAGGGACACAGCACTGCCCATATTGACAATAAATCAGCTTGGAACCTGACTACAAAATGATGTCACGACTTAAGAAGCCCATAGAGCATCGCAGTGTGGTTTACTGGCCCCACTAAAATATCTCTTGTTCATTTTCCTAATAGACTTTCACGAAAATCTTTATAACAATTATGTTAAGCCTAGAACCAAGCCATCCAGGATTGCAGTGAATCATGACCATAAAACCTTTTTTTTTCTATGAAAAGAACATTATGAAAATCTCTAAACAAAGGGTATCTATTAAATGTAGTATATAAAATAATTTAATATTAAAATATGTTTTCACATAGGATCAAAGGTTTTATCGTCATGATTCACTGCAATCCTGAATGGCTTGGTTCTAGGCTTAACATAATTGTTATAAATACTTTTGTAAAAGTCTATGGGGAAAAGGAATGGGAGATTTTTTAGTGGGACCAGTAAACCACTTCCACTGCGATGCGCTATCTGAGTCCCCAGAAGTTCTCTTTTTTTGCAACTTCGGGGGAGGGTGGTCGGAGAGGCAGAAATGAATTAGCCTACTCTTTCGTTTCAATACAACTTAAAGGGAATATTTCACTTTCAAAAGAACTTTTGGTCATTTTATCGTCTAATCAGACTTGCTTGATTCAATATTTAGGTATTTGATGTAAATGTTACCAGGCCCTCCTCCTCCAGGGCTTCTCCCCATACACACCCATTGTAACTTCAAACTCCATTTTAACCATGATAGATTAATTCAAAACACCCATTATTTTTTTCTGGTGACTCATAAATAATACCATCCTAATACGTGAGGCTGTGTTTTTTTTTTTTTTTTTTTTTTTTAATTACATTTTTTCCATTTTCCCCAAAGAATTATATATAAATAAATATATATATATATATATATATATATATATATATATATATATATATATATATATATATATATGTACATATATATATGTACATAATATATATATATATATATATATATATATATATATATATAGAGAGAGAGAGAGAGAGAGAGAGAGAGAGAGAGAGAGAGAGAGAGAGAGAGAGTTTGAAGTTACGTGTGTGTGTATGGGGAGAGGCCCTGGGCCTGGAGGGCCTGATAACATTTACATCAAATATCTACATATTGAATCAAGCAAATTAAAAACTATTCAGGGTGTTCATAAAAGCCTGATTAGACAATAACATGACCAAGTTATTTTGAGAGTGAAATATCCCTTTAAGTTGTGCATGATTTCCAAACTATTTATAATGTTTCCAACTGGTTTGGTTTGTAATAAACAACATCTTACATTTAGATACATTATGATACAGGAAATGGCTGGCTTTGTGTTTACAGAAATATGCCCTACAGAAACTAATGCAGGGTCCAGTTGGTTTTGTTTATTTTTTATTTAGCCTATTTATTTACACATATTGTATTGTAATTGTGTTATCTTGTTCTTAAAATGAAGGCTGGGACTTTAACTGATTAATTGCGATTAATTAATTACAGAAAATTAACGCGATTAAAAAAATTAACGCATTTTAATCGCACTTAGTTTTTGCACCACATAACCTTCAGTTTCGGGCATACCGATCATAGCGATGCACCAACCAAGGAGAGACAACAAACGCAAAGGTAGAAGTAGCTGATCAGAGCGCTTTGCTTGGCCCAGTGGATGCAAAATTTAGATTTAAAAAACTCACTCATTGATTCACACGTACAACAAAATGTGTTTTACTTGAAAAAAATGCTTCTCAGGTCAAATATCGATGTGCGATTAAAATGCGATTAATTAATCACAGAGCCTCTAATTAATTAGATTACAATTTTTAATCGCATCCCAGCCCTACTTAAAATAAAATAACCCTGAACCTTGAAGCCCCATCTCTAAACATAGCTTACATAATGTCAACATGGCAGACTTTTAAATATCCAATAAATATATTTTAATGTTATTTATTATAGAATAATATAAATATTACTATTAAAAATAAATTGACCCTAACTCGAATTTTGAAATGTTTATAAATATTGATTTGATGTGTGTGTGTGTGTGTGTGTGTGTGTGTGTGTGTGTGTGTGTGTGTGTGTGTGTGTGTGTGTGTGTGTGTGTGTGTGTGTGTTTGTGTGTGTATAGTTTACCTATCTACTTGTTATTTTATTTTCATATTAAATACATGGATATAATTAAGTATGCATTAAATAACTACATCTCTGACCTTTATAACAAACCAAACCATTTGAAAATCTGTGGAAAATTGAGCAAGCTATGATCATTTAAATAATACATGCACTATAGACATGAACGTTATGAGCGGGCGAGTTGCCCCAAAGCAGGATGGCCGCCATGTGGTGACGTCAGTCCCCATTGGCCTAAGGGAGAGTAGGTCTTTCAGTCCGAGTGTATAAAAATGCACCTCGGTTAAGGTGGAGACAACCAGGTTAATATTCACCAGGTTAGCATTCACCAGCACCAGCAGGTTATCATTTCACCAGGTTAGCATTCCCCAGTGTTAGTTTTACTGAGGTTAGGGTTAAGGTTTAGGACAGGTGTATCTCCATCCCCTGACTTTCGGCACCTCCACGCAGCCAATCACAAGCTTCTGCTGCCTTAACCCAGTTGCTTTTTTGATTCACTCGGACTGAAAGACCTGCAAAAACACTCTCTCCCATTGGCCAACAGCGTGCGTAAGCCATCTAGCCTTTCTTATATATTTCTATGGTTGTTGGTACTGCTGCTAGCGTGATGCACACGTTGCACAGTGAACGTACAAGTTCATGTTAAGATAAGTAAACTACCTCGACCCACCTGTCTCCTGTCTGGCTGTTTCCTATAATCTTTTTTTTTTCTCCCAACAATTTCGGGGACCCCCGAAATTGCCCCCTTGACCCCCTGTAGTATCCCCGCAGATCCCCTGTTGAAGACCTCTTACAATTGCTGTCTATAACTAAAGTAGGCCTACCTTAAAAAAATTATTATTTCTTATTCAAGTTGTCCCTGTTGAGCACAGAGCGCTTCTACCTTTAACTGGCTGAAGTGCACTGGACTTCTCTTTAGACCTGTTTTATACCTGTTGTCTATTAGAAAATAGCTGATTCGTCTACAATTCAGTTTAATCCGCCTCCATGTTGATTCTTTCTTTCTTTCTTTAGGTCTAGATGGTGCATCTACATGTGATCGACGACCAGACATATTCCTCTAGTCTCCTCCTAATTTCATTTCTGATTCTCCTGTGCTGCACCAGAGGTAAATTACACTGCAATTAAAAACTCATTCATTGCCTTTTCAAAATGGCTGCCAAGTTCCTCACTGCCATTCCATGTAATTTGTAGTGCACGGATACATTTTTTGTGCACGGATCGTGCACGCCCATGCCTAGATCATGCACCATATGTGTGCACGCTGTTCACAGCTTTCAAACAAAAAATCCGCTTGGAAATCCGTTCAGGCATTCATGAGATAGAAGCCATTGTTTTCTTCAAATGTAAACAAACATGGCTGCCATTTTGAAAGATGTGGTTGGTATGGGGGTTAAACATGCAATATCGCAATTGCGATCATGCCTAATACATTTTTTGAGGTCCAAAAAACTTTTTTTTTTTCTTTTTTTCTTTTTCAAAAATGTTTCTTCAAAAACTGGAAAACTCTGGGAAACTCGGGCCATGGCAGTCTGGGGGTACTGTAATAACTCGGGAAACTCGGGAGGGGGCAGCAAATGAGTTAACATACAGTTTGCGAAATTGGCATAGCCTTTAGATAAGATTTACAATTTACATTGAGGACAATGGTTTACTTTATTTGTATGTTTGTTTATTTTGTTTTGTTCCATTTTATAGAATTTAAGGTCATCCAATAAACTGTAGGCAATAGCCAGTCAAAAATGGTTCAATCATAATGGATCTTTCACTACTCGCTCTGTGCCTTATTTGGTGATACAAGTGAGAGAGAAATGGTGTTGGAAAGGCCATACACCGACATTTGTCTGGTAGCCTAAGATGCTGTTTACAATAAAAATATTAGTTTTCAGTGTGTGTGGCGTAAGTTGATGCAAAACATACAGTAGCAGGCTTTGGCAGGCAGTGGTTCAAGGGTAGAGTGGCTGGTAGAGCGGACGGTTTTGGAACCGCGAGGTTCCCGGGCTCCCCCAGAGTTAGTGTCGAAATGTCCTTGAGCAAGACTCTGAACCAGTAATTGCCCCCGATGTGCAGGTTGGTGCCTTGCATGGTTTCCTCCGCCATCGGTGTCTGAATGGGTGAATGTAATGCAAAATCTATGTAAAGCGCTTTGGATAAATGTACCATTTAACCCACTTACCATTTGTAGCTGAACACAGTCGTTTTTTTTTTCTTTTTTTTTTTTTTTCTTTGCCATCCAGCGATGGACAAAGTCTTCTTTGAACACAGCTGACTCACATAATGTGCTAATGTGCTGAGTTCCGAGAAATCATCTGTTCTTCTCTTCCTAGTAACACAAGCAGGGGGGGGGGCCTTTTCTTTGGGGTCTTTTATGCATTTATTGATAGGACAGTAGACTGACAGAAAATGGTGAGAGAGAGATTTGGAGTGATACACAGCAAAGGTAGTCAGGATCGGGAATCGAACCAGCGACACGCTATCAGGCAACACTGAGCCTATTTGGTATGCGGCTGCACCGGTAGGCCAGCGGTCTTTGTATTTGATTGGCAGTGACAGCTGTTATTTAGACCATAGGTTGCAGGATGCTGATCCGTCTGGACCTTGAGAAATTCTAGCCCTGAAACATGACTGTCATTAGAGAAGTTCATGCAAGTCGGCATAGATGCATCCTCGGCATGGTGTCATTATAACAAGCAGATTTGCTTGAAACTTTGCATGCATAGTCTTTAGTTCTATTATGCCAGACACTTTAATGTCTAAGTATTTTATTTCAGTTTAATTTACTATTATTATACTTACTTTAACCTATAACTATTTTTTGTTGTTATACTACATTATGGTAAATGGATAACACAAAAAGAGGATTTTGTTTCCATTGTGGTCCTGAGTATTCTCCTGTGTTTCATTCTTACTGCTGTTGCTGCTGACACCTGAATGTGCCTCCAGGTATCAATAAAGGTTTATTTTTGTCTTCTCTTAATGTTATATCAGGGAACTCCGTGGTGGTGAAAACATCAGTTGGAGAAGATGCTGTTCTTCCATGTGAGATTGATCCTTCCATTGATCCCTCCATTGACCCAGCTGAAACAGCCTTAGAGTGGACCAGACTGGACCTACCACCAGATCAATATGTTCATTTCCAGAGGAACGCAAAGGAACATGTTTATAATAAGAATCCTTCCTACAGAAACAGAACATCTGTCTTCATAGACGAGTTCAAGAAAGGCAACATGTCCCTCAAACTGTACAGAGTCGGATCATCTGATGAAGGAAACTACACATGCAAGCTTGCTGAATTCAAGAAGAAATTCATTGTTCAACTCATTGTTGGTAAGGAAATTGTACTGGAAAACATTGTTGAAATAGTTTTCATGGCTCAGTCTACCCTCACTTTTGAAATATCAGATGGCCTGATCGTTGTTTAGATAAACTCCAGCACCCTCTTCTTGCAGGCCAGCCAGCAGTCTCTCTCACACAATCTCAGAACATCAGACTGCATGCCATTTTGATGATTCTAGTTTTAGATCAGGGGTCCAGTTGTCCGGATTTAACTTGAAACAAACACGGAACTAAAAGTTCCTATGTTTCGACGCTAGTTGCGCTGTTCTTGTACCAAAAGCAATATTATCTTCATAGGATTCCATTAATTTCCCCCGAACCTTTACATTTGTTCAACGTTCTGATTTTATTCACTGTGTTTCTCGTTTTAATTCTTAGTTGTTTTCTTAATGCTTTTCGATTTTAATGTAGCACTTTGAGATTTGCTTCAAATGTAAAGTGCGTTATAAATAAAAATTATTATTATTATTATTATTATTTGATCTTCTTACCTTAATAAACATTATGACAGAAGACGATTATGTAATAATTGTGACAGGCCTATTTGGACATGGGATGGTGTTTTCCTCTGGTGTTTCAGTCCGAGTGTATCAAAGGGTGCGTTCGGAAATGCGCACCGGACTGCACAGGCGTTTATCGTGGGCTTGCCCAGGCCTTACGGCCTGGGCATAAATATAACGATTGCATTCACCACGGCTTCGTAACTCGCGCGGCGCTCCGCCGGCCGCGCGGCCCTGGCCCGCTGGCCTTCGCGCCGCTTGCAATGTCGTGGACAATAACTGTGACATCTAACCATAAAACGAGCGCTCTACCACACCCGGTGCGCATTTCCGAACGCACCCTTTGATACACTCTGACTGAATCACCAGTAGAAAACACTCTCTCATTTGGACATGTCTCATACACAACACATGTTTTCCGGGGCATTTCCTTTACCTCTGGAAAGTAAAAAAAAGTTTATATTTTTCGAAAGCAGCACAGAATTGAAACAAGCATGCAAGTGTGACTAATGTTGTGATCATGCCTCTAATCAAATCTCCACAGAGGTTAAATGCATCTGAATTAATGAAAGTGAAACTCTGGTTTGTCATCCACAGTACCTCGTCCCATCATTGCTGTGGTGGCTCCCCCTGTCGTTGCAGTGGTTGGTGAAGATGTGGTTCTGTCATGTCAGGCAAACCTCTCAGTCCCAGTCAGTGAAACAACAGTGGAATGGACCAGGAAAGACCTGACCCCTCAGAATGTCCATGTCATCAAGAACGGCCAGGAAGTGTCTGCAGAGCAGAACTCTGTCTATAAAGACAGGACCTCTGTGTTTGTAGAAGCACTTGAAGTTGGCAACGTTTCTCTGAGAATCTCTGGAGTGAAGCTCTCTGACGGAGGCATTTACACCTGTTCCATTACATCAGGGAAGATGGAGGAATGTGTCGTTCAGCTCAATGTGGGTAAGTGCATGTTAATCATTTGGTGTTATGCTGTGTTCACACTGCCAGCTACAAATGACACAAAGCAAGACTGCATATCGGTCACTCTGTTGAGGTGTTGATCAATATGTTCCTTGATGTCACACAAGTGCATCTGACGAGTGAGAAAAATATCAATTATAATACAAAAGCCTGGGTTAAAGAGAGCACTGAACTGACAGACAGAAATAATTAGTTTTCCAACAATACAAGCAGGGATTGTGTAGAGTGAATGTAAGTGGAAAGCGATGTTTTATAGAAGCCAGCTCAACTTAGAGGAGCTAGTCTGGTGTCTTGTCGCTGGCTTCCATTGAAAATGAAATGTAGCTGCCAGTCTATTTACAATAATAGTTTACATTTTAGAGTGAACAGAAATGTAATTGAAATAGGGATGGGCTATATGACATTTCTGTCCTATATCGATTTTCGATAATTGCTGTTATGGCCGATAACCGATGTCGATGTGATCTCATTCTGTATTAAAAAATATATAAAAACTTTGTCCATTCTGAAAAAGGCATGTAAACAAACACTGAATTTGAAAAAGTAATTTTTATCTCTTTATACCAAAACTAGGGATGCACTTGAAACAGAATAAATGTATTATTTTCATTTAAAAATGTTCCAACTTGTAGACATTTTTTTAAAGCTTCCCCAGAAAACACTGATAGACTGCTGCCTTCATCACAAAAGCCTGTTTGAGGCTATAAGAAAACAGATTATTGGTTCGATATTACATTTTAAGGCCAACATCGGCCGATATTCCGATAATGATATGATGGCCGATTAATTGCCCATCCCTAAATTGAATTGATTTAATCAAAAACTGATCTGTACACACATTTAACAATCACTTTTCACATGGTTCAAAATATCTGCCATTGACGGCCCTCATGACAGTAGAGTGTTTTGAATGGTCCTGTTCTTTAAAGAAAACAACAAGAGGGTGTCAGGTGTTGTGTTGTATCGGAGTAAAGTTCCTGCCCACCGGCACAGAGGGTAACTTGGATACTGGGTGCTGCAACAAACACTGTTTGTGTGAGGGAAATGGGGTGAGGACTCCCCACCACAATGATGAGTGCGATCTCTCTCACTTCATAGTGACTCCTACAGGTTGGTCAGGACACCTGTTCTGTGGGGAGCTCAACTGAGAAGAAAGTTCCAAGCTCCGCACGCATTCCATCCTCTCTGTAAAACTCTTGACAGTCTGGTGAACAGAGAGAGAAGACATGCTCAGTAGGGGTCAGCAGTGAGTAGCAACTAGACTAGAGTACAATAGGAATTGATTTGGAATAATGACAGGAGATTGAATCTTTTAACAAAGGAGTTGTCTCAGTAATGCAGAAAAGAGTTTAGAGTTTTAGTTTGTTGTGTTTATCAGTGTTGGTTAATCCTTGTATTTCATGTTGATTCAGGTGAGCGTGGCTCTGACAGTGATTCTGGAGAAGGTACGTAACCATGTTGTTATTTCAGTTCTACCAACATTGTATTAGAAATAGCTAAACTCATCAAGTTAATTAATAGACCCTTTCAGTGTCAACGTCATGATTATCAGTGTTGGCTGGAAGCAACACAAATAAATATTGGATTGGAGGCAAATATGAATCACCTCAGTAGAGAAGTTACAATTTTACAATTTACAATCTAGGCATTTAGTAGATGCTCTTAATGCAGAGCTACTTACAATAAGCAGGGTAATACATTAATACATCAACATCAATATATCAAATGCCTAGGAATAGTAGTATAAGAAAATGAGGTAGACCTAGCATTTCTGAATAGGTGCAGTAGCTATTCACCTAATGAACACGTCTTGTGGTAGCTGTATTCAAGTTTTCTGTAGCTTTCTTTCTCTGAACCTCTGCTCTTCCTCTTTCACTTCTCCCTTCCTTCCTCTTCATCTTTTTCATTCTTTCTCTAATGTTTTCTCCAGAAGGACCTTTTCCCTGGTGGGGGGCTCTTATCATCACCTTCACCATCATAATCATCATCACTGGTCTGGGTTATTATAAGAGGGAAAGGATTCAGGGCATGATTCAGGGGTTTGTCCCCAGCCGAGACGAGAACAGGTACAGTATGTTTCATGTTTGAATTCATGTTTACATGATAAAGCAGTGTCATTTTCAATGAGTCAATCAATCAATCCATTTACCAACCCCCCTCCCTGTCCCTATATATCTTCTGTCCAGCCCTATGAATGACGTCTCTGTGGTCTGAAGTTGATGAAGATGAAAATTCTACTCCACCTTCCTGCTGTATTGGTCTCTAATATACGAAGCGTCCTTCAGAATTCCGGAAGCTTGCCAGTCCTCGTTTACCAACGCCCCAGAGCCAGAGGAGGCGTCTACCTTTTTATGCCTATGGTGGGACTGAGTTACCAGTAAGACTCCCTAAACGGGAGCGACCGTCAGGTCCCAGCGTGATTTTAGGGCAAAATGTGTAGGAGCAGTGTCTTTCAGTGTGTTTGAAATAATCGGCCTGATAGTGGTGCTATATGGGACAGATCCATGTTGATGACATGAGTGTAGAGTGTAGACATACTGTGTACCGATTTGTGTGATTTATTTTTTATTTTTTAAATGGCCTTTTTTTAGAATCGGCCTCATGGTGGCGCTAAAAGAGGGCCATGTGAGAATTGAGGGGTAGTGGTTTGGCAGGCAAGGAGTGTGTGTGCATGGTGGCGGAGATATGAGAAGGGCAAAAGTGTGACGTGTGACTGACAGACTGACAGACAGCTGGTGGAGGTTTAGTAACTGTGACCTGACGGTCGCAATTCACCGTTTGTCAGCCTTCTGATTGGTCCCTGAGACTCCCTGACTGGCCAACCAGAAAAAATCATTCACTTTTTGCTATTGGGGGTGGAGTTTGTGCAGTGGAGAATGTTGCTTTAGGCTTTCAACAACGGTCCGCTCTGCGCGACACGTCGTGCGTGCAGTACGGCCGCGCGAGGTGATAGCGATTTCGCTCATTATAATGAATAAGCTTCAACAGACTAGTTCACATGGACCTTATCAATGTAACTAAGAGTTACGATTGGGTACATATATTTTAAATGGGCAGAATTACGAAAGCCAGCCTATTATGTGAGTAGAACTATAATCTGGTTGTCATTTTCCTGCCCAAGATGCACTGCGCTTTCTCTTTCTATTACTCTCCTCTCTCTGATCCAGAGGATTAAACTAATTAAAACATATATTTTCGGGGGAAAACTACTGTACTTTTTTCTTCTCTTTTTATTAATATCACGTAGATGTGTTTTTTTGGTACTTTATATAGCTGTAATGAGGCTATGAACAATCTTTTTTCCCCATCCACTTCCACTATAAAAGAATCTGCAATGGTGATTCTGTCCCACTGGGATTAAACAATTAAAACATATATTTTCGGGGGAAACCCCCTGTTTTGCAATGTAACTACTAGTCAGGTCCACTATGTATATTTGTTGGATTTTTTTGGAGATTAGTAAAACTATACATTTCTGGAATCTTCAGACCATGGGGAATCCAAAATCTTTGTTTGCATTTGCACAGACACCTGCAAAGCTGCCATTTTGGACGTTCAAAATGGCCGACATAAAATACATAATTTGTGCTTTCTTGGCTTCTAGACAACCTAGAAACTTAATTAAACATGCCAATCCTATGTTTTCTGGGTCAGGGAATCGACTGAGTAAATGATGGGTGTAAAATGTTCCGGACCCCCACCCCCTTTCTTGGGGTTATCTATTTTGGGACCTCCCAGAACAGTACGCTAGCCAGTTAATGTCTTTTTCATAATATTAGAGTTTTGTAGGTTTTAAAACATCCTGAGTTGATTCATTAGACTTTTAAAGCAGCCAGAATAACCGTTCTGACTTTTGGATGGGGTCTTTCCTCACCTGGGACCCCCTAGACAGACCCATGAGCCTATCACAGTAATCGCTCTGCTCCTGCTCCAGAACAGTGTTAAATTAGATCATAATTGAAGCATAAAAGTTGTTGTAGCTGGGCTCTGAAAACAAAAATGAGAAAGCAAAATACCAGAGGTCTTCCTCAGGGGGTCCGGGACCCTTGGGGGGTCCTCATAGTTATTACAGGGGGCCCACCAAATCTTAATGGGAAAGGATTTTCTTTTTTATCTATGTTTTTATGTATCCTGGGTTCATGTATTGTACTTCGATGATTTATTAGTATTCAAAGTATTATTTATACAATTTTTGTGTTAGACAGTTATGGTTGACAGGTGTTACTGCAGGGATTAAGGTATTGCAAATTCTCACTTTGGGTGTGCAGACTAACGTGTCCATTTATTGCACTGCACTCACACTGACAACACACACACACACACACACACACACACACACACACACACACACACTACACACACACACACACACACACACACACACACACACACACACACACACACACACACACACACACACCTCTTTGTTAATCGTCACCCCAAAACCCTCACCCTATCCTCTTAAAGAGCTCATGGTCAATTATGCCCAAAGAGATTCACTAAAATACTGTACATGTCCTCCCTAATTTGCAAGACATATGTGTTGACAGTCTCCACCATAGCATTTGCAGCCAAATTTGATGGGCTCAAGTACTGCCTTTGGAGCAGGGAGGGCAAGACACCTGACTGGAACATTCCCTCCACTCTCTAAATGCCATCTATTTTCTTCGATTGATCGAAGTTTGGGGCAATTTGTCAGGTATGACAAAGTAGGCATCATAATACGATACCTTCATCAAGGGACATGATTTTGTGGAAGTGCACACACACATATTCAAGCAAGTTCAAGTTATTGGATGTCACAAATGTCAAGGGTTCCTTGGCCTACATGATTTTTCTGGTGCTGGCTGGGGAAGAGAATTTTGTTGGAATCTCCAAAAAGTCATGGGTCAAATCGGTCAATGCCTACTTGAAGCCTGGTGATGATGACCAAGTCATTAACCACTTCAAGGACCTTAAAGGGTTCCATTCCTCCTGAGCTTCTTATTATTGGTGAGCTTCCATCAACATTGCAGTCATTAGAGCATTTTGCATGCCATGTTTACAGTTCAAAAGGTCCAACAACCCTGCGATTACTCAGATGGGAACTATTTCTGTCAAAGAACTGAGGGTGAGATGCTACCTCCAACTCGTGCTGCACTGCTACCACATCCGTGCCAACTACGTCACAATGCAGGATAAATCATACTTGACAAATTGCCCTGAGCTTCCACCAATCGAAGAAAATAGATGGAATTCAGAGAGTGGAGGGTATGTTCCAGTCAGGTGTCTTGCCCTCCCTGCTCCAAAGGCAGTACTTGAGCTCATCAAATATGGCTGCAAGGGACGGTGCAGCTGCTCAAGTAACCTGCCTTTCACTCCATGGTGGAGACTGTGTCAACACTATGTTGGACATTAAAGATGACAATGATGAAGACAATAGATCCTGCATGTCTGAAATGACTGCATTGTAGTGAATCTTTTTGGGCATAATTGACCATGGGCTCTTTAAGAGGACAGGGTGAGGGTTTTGGGGTGACAATAACAAAGAGGTGTGTATGTGTGTGTGTGTGTGTGTGTGTTGTGTTGTCAGTGTGAGTGCAGTGCAATAAATGGACACGTTAGTCTGCACAAGTGAGAAGTTGCAATACTTTCATTATGTCAAATTCTGGGTCTGGCCCTTGCCCTTCCCCTGTTCTACCACACTTTGCTCACACCCTCCCCTTCTGTGAACCTGATTGTCAATCTGAACTCCTCCCGGCTTCACTGCTGTGAGCTGTTGCCGGATGACTACCTAGTTGTCCTTTTATGGTTCCCCTGGCATCACAGGGATCTCCACATATGGGCATAAAGGGGATTTGGTTCCCCTGACATCACAGTGATGTCAGAGCGGGATGCCAGAGTGTGAGAGTTAATCAACAAAAAAGCGTTACCCGTCCAGACAGACAGATAGATAGGGTCAAGATGTGACGGTTCTGATAGTAAACTGTGACCTATGGTCGCAAACTGCGACCTATGGCCGCAATAAACCCAGGATACATAAAAACATTCAAAGTTTCACTTTCAAATGTGAAAAAAAAAGATCCCATCAAGATTGGCGGGCCCCCTGTAGTAACTCTGAGGACCCAGCAGGGGTCCCGGACCCCCTGTGGAAGACCCCTGGTATTTGCTACTACTCATTTTTGTTTTCAGAGCCCAGCTACAACAACTTTTATGCTTCAATTATGATCTAATTTAACATTGTTCTGGAGCAGTAGCAGAGCGATTACTGAGACAGACCCCTAGACAGGGGTCTGTCTAGGGGGTCCCAGGTGAGGAAAGACCCCAACCAAAAGTCAGAAAGGTTATTCTGGCTGCTTTAAAAGTCTAATAAATGAACTCGGGATGTTTTAAAACAAAACAACTCTAATATGAAAATCGGACATTAACTGGCTAGCGTACTGTTCTGGGAGGTCCCAAAATAGATAACCCCCAGAAAGGGGGTGGGGGTCCAGAACATTTTACATCCATAATTCATTAATTCGATTCCTTGACCCAGAAAACATAGGATTAGCATGTTTAATTACGTTTCTAGGTTGTCTAGAAGCCAAGATAGCACAAATTGTGTATTTTATGTCGGCCATTTTGAACATCCAAAATGGAGGCTTTGCAGGTGTCTGTGCAAATGCAAACAAAGATTTTTGGATTCCTCATGCTCTGAAGATTCCAAAAATGTATAGTTTTACAAATCTCCAAAAAAATCCAACGAATAAACCTTTATTAACACAGCGAACCTGACTATACTGTACCTTTGTCTTCCCTTTTTATTAATATCACCTAGATGTTTTTCCTTTGGTACTTTAAATTGCAATAATGAGGCAATGAAAATACCCTCTCGCCCCATTCACTATAAAAACAATCTGCCCAGGGTCATCTGTACCACCATAGTAACAGGGCAGAATGGGGCGGGATTTGCAAATGAGAGAATTAGGGCCCAAGAGGGAGGGGGATTTGAAAAGGCCCATCCCCCCATGAAGAACATTCACTGGGGGTCCACATTGAATCCTTGTCCCCAGGGCCCAGAATTTGGTATATGTTTAGCAGACAAACTACAAACTCACATGTCGGAATGTTATTTTTGAATGTATAAAAATGTATAGGCTATATGACCTATTTTGCATTTGCAGATGCTGTTTTTATTTCTTTATTAAGCAAGTTTGTATATGTATTTGTCACTATACACTGGTCTGCTCTGCAATTATTGATTTAAAAGTGTAACAGACTGTACTGTATTTCTTTAATTTGTGTGTTCAATGCCAAAACAACAATTAAAACATAAATCACAATTATTTCCATGTTTGTGACATTCCTAGTTATTATATTGTATGCTTTTAACTGTCTCATTCAGCTTTTTTAACCATGCAACTTATGATTATGAAGTATATACATCACACTGCCATATATATCTGATCTGTTTTTCTGTGTGTATGTTTCTCTTGTGAATCTTTGGGTCTATGGTCAGATAATGGGGTCTGCCCCCTTATTCTCATTCAATATAATGTATTTATTAGACTGGTTATTGGTATTTATTCCCAACAATTATGTGTCTAAATGAGCTGACACACTCACTTGATGGAAACTCAGCAGTAGACCACTTCCTTCAGTACAGCCCCCTCTCACCACAACAGCAGTAGGAGGAGACAACAGACTGTCAGTAACTGTCATAACAGTGTGCCAGACAGTGAGCAGTAACAGCATGGAGCAAACATCCCTCTGCCTTCTAGTCTGTGAGTAGCCTACAAATACTGTGTGTCTGTGAGTGTGTGTGTGTGTGTGTGTGTGTGTGTGTGTGTGTGTGTGTGTGTGTGTGTGTGTGTGTGCGTGCGTGCGTGCGTGCGTGCGTGCGTGCGTGCGTGCGTGCGTGCGTGCGTGCGTGTGTGTGTATGTGTGTGTACAAGATGAAGATGAATTTTCTACCTCACTACTACTACTACTACAAGGCTATTATAACCAGGGCTTTGATGTTAGGGGTAGAATTAAGTTAGGCCTAATTAAGGCTAAGTCATGGCAGTTGATCATAGGATGATACGTAATTGTTTTATTTTGAGAAGAAATGCAAACAGCTAGAATACCCAGGACAGTTGTTTTCCATGCAACATACAGTATCATCCCAAGATTTTACTTTTAACACTGTTATCCTTTTAGCCTTAATGTTTAACTTTATGTCCGTACAGTTTTTCTTGACTAATAATTCAGTCAAACACTATATCAACATCTACCCTAACAGCACTAAGGGTAGAGTTCTCAACGGGCCTGGAAATGAAGGTTTTTTGATTTATTTATGTATTCATTTATTAATCAACATACTTATTAGCATCTACATTTTAGGCCCTACACGGCCCGAAAATGGCGAGAGATTTGGCACAAGGAGGCATGTGGTCTCAACTCCAATTTAGCACTAAAGTAAATTCATTTTGGTAATAGTACATCAAATTAATAAACTAGTACTAATATTACGCATTAGTTATACAGTGCATAATCTGGGTATAAATGGGTTGTATTTAGGGACCCCATTTTAAACAAGGCAAAGGCTTTCTTGTGTTTTTTATCCTTTTAGTTGACCTTGTAGTAAACTGTACTGTCCTGGCCTACCTTTTCCAATGAAAAATCTTCAATCAATCAAATAGTCTCTGAGATGTGATCTCTCTCTCTCTCTCTCTCTCTCTCTCTCTCTCTCTCTCTCTCTCTCTCTCTCTAGTGGTTATTTCCATGGTGAGTGTCTCAGCAGAAGTTACAAACAGTGGTGATAAAGGTAAGTCTGTTTGTCTTCTGATGTTCAATCAATTCAAGAAATATCCACAACTGTCAATGGAATCAGGGAACTGTAACAAGATATATAGTTTTGATTTTTATCATGAAATCAAATTTATTCTGGATTTCTGCCCCACAGTCTCTGTCAGACTCAGTCCTGACAGATCTCAGTTCCTCAAAGATGAGCCTGTCTTTCTGAGCTGTGAGGACAGGCAGTCTACTGTCTGGAAACTGAAGAGGACCAACATCAATAACATCACCTCAGAGTGTGGTGACTGGGGGAGGAAGGACACCACAGGATGTATTCTCAAGACCATGCAACCCTTTGACAGTGGCGTTTACTGGTGTGAGTCTTCAAAGGGAAAGAGCAACACTGTTAATATCACTGTGACTGGTATGTTAAGCAAATTAATAATTTGTTGTTGTAATTGTTTTTATTTTATTATTCAGTCGTCAGTTTATGTTAAAACCTAATGTTGGGACAGTATTGTGATACAGTAGTGATATAATAATTACATCTTCTATTCCTCTAATTTATAATTGTTCAGGTGGAGATGTGATCCTGGGGAGCCCTCTACATCCTGTGATGGAAGGAAGTGATGTCACTCTGCACTGCTTGTACAAAGACGAGACAGCATGGAAACCATCCTCTGACCTCCCAGCATCTTTCTATAAAGATGGATCCCTCATCAGGTCAGAGTCTACAGGACAGATGACCATCCACAGTGTTAACAAGTCTGATGAAGGATTCTACAAGTGTAACATCTCTGGCCGTGGAGAGTCACCAGGGAGCACAATGGATGTGAGAGGTGAGATGGTTGTAACACAAACCCAGACTTTAGATGAGGAGTGATAGAAGGAGTGAGATGTTGCTTTCATTTAGCAGCTGCTGTATAACCCCTAGGGCTGATATGATTCCATAAGAATGGAATCAGCAGTGTGGGTCGAATTCTCTTGTGGTCTTTGTGGATAAATGTGGTTATGGATTTGTGCTGAACAAATTATCACCTGATTTGTCGTTGACTGAGGCCAAAATATTGTATAAGCACCATTGATCAGGTCGACATGACTGCCCTTGTTATGATAAACTCATGTTCAATCTCTCCTTCTCTCCCTCCCCCTTATTGATATTTAAAATTAAATAGATTCACTTCTCTTTAAATATATGATTATGAGTAAAACGTGTCTGATTCTGCTTCAGATTCTCTGACCTCCACCCACTCTTCGTCTCTCCCTACATATTTCTACCCTCTGTTTGCTGGAGTCTCCATCTTTCTGCTGATTCTGGGCCTCTGTCTCTGGAAGAAGTACAAAGGTAATGCATGTATGAACTGTATGGTATTTAGCTGTAAGATTCTGCAGGATGTGATGCAACAGTTCCTTGCACCCTTTGATAGGCATCTAAGCATAGTTAACCTATAATAATAATAAAAGAAAAACAACAAACCAAACACTACTAAGAGTCAAATGGCTTGAATTCAACATCCCCCATCCTAATCAGCCTGATCAAGCCAAGCAGATGAGTACAGTCTTTTTTGCTGCAGGCGGAAATATCTTCTATAGCGCTCCTTCTCAGGATCTTCTCTGCCATGATACAGTGTCATGTAAGGGGCGAGAGAGAGATTGTCCATGATGGCCTTGAGTTTAGTCTTCATCTTTCTTTTAGCCACCTCCTCCACAGTATCCAAGGTCGGACTGGAAGTAGGACAACAGAGCTCACACCTATAGGTTCGAACTCTACTCCTGCATGTAGGCCTATCTGATCTTTTGAAGGTTTGAACTCTGTCGTCCGTACATCCAGATGCCTCTCTCTGATATTTTCTTGGATTGATAAAGTCAATCTATTCTAAACATACACACATTTTGTCAATATTTTCAGCATACACACGTATTGTCATGTCTTGTGTCATAGAATTATGTTCTGATGTGTGTGTGTTAGGGTTAGGGGTTAGGTTTAGGGATAGAGGTTAGGGTAAGGCACAGGACTTGCATAAAAATGAATGGAATGTCCCCACAAAGATAGTAGACTATGTGTCCCCACAAAGTAGCAATTGCAAACCTGTGTGTGTGTGTGTGTGTGTGTGTGTGTGTGTGTGTGTGTGTGTGTGTGTGTGTGTGTGTGTGTGTGTGTGTGTGTGTGTGTGTGTGTGTGTGTGTGTGTGTGTGTGTGTGTGTGTGTGTTCGTGCGTGCACGTGCTGCAGGCTGCAGGACAGACAGACAGTGTGAAGAAGGTGTAACCTATGCTGATGTGACAGTGACACAGGAAGCTCAACCCAGGAAGAGCAGAGGTACAGTAACACACCACACTGAGGCCTACAGTAGTTCCTTACACACTCACTGATGTCTGAGGGGTTTGAAGGTCAAAAGCAAAATTAGACTTTTGTCTAAGTCTATGGGAAAGTCTATTTATTGGCTCTAGTTAACCACACCCACTGCTATGCCCATTGCCCTAAGGGTTGTTAAGTAACGGATTACATGTAACGGGATTACGTAATCAGATTACAAAAAACTGGTAACTTGTAAAGTCACAGGTTACATTTTAAAATGTATAATCTGGATTACAGTAACGGATCTGAATGATGGGGGTTACATGCTGGATTACATTCTCCCCTTTGCCCTCATCTATTTTACAAATAAGTTATAACGCCAAACAATAAAATAATCAAGTCGAATCAGCGTAAAGTACTGCCACTTCGCTTAAGTAAGATTCTGTTGTCCTTTTCCTAATTTCATTGGCTCAATATTCTTGTCTAGTTATCAATGGTAAAACTTGTTTTATTTAATTAGAGAGTTTTGCTAAATAGTAATCCAAAAGTAACTGAAAGTAACTAGTAGTTACTTTTTAAATTGTGATAATCAGATTACATTACTGACTACATTTTCTTTGCAAGTAACTTGTAACTGTAGGGGATTCCTTTTTAAAAGTAACCCTAACAACCCTGTGCCCTATATACTCACACACTTCATACTGTTTCCATCTCTGTGTGTGTTTACATTATTTCACCAGAGTGTGTTTTTAACACTTTCGGACTCTTTTGTTTTGTTTTTCCAGACCAGACCTCTGAGGAACAAGACATGTACTCCACTGTGAAGACAAACGGTAACATGTCATTAGGTCGAACACCCTTTGGATCGACCACCAAACTCTAACCCAAACCCTAATCCTAACCTCAGTAAAACTATGCCTAACCCTAACCCTAACCCTAAACCTAACCTCAGTAACCGTGACGCGGGTGATTATCTAACTTGCCGACGCTTGCGGGTGATTATCTAACCTGCCGACGCTGTTCGACCCAACGGGGAGTTCGAACTATGGGCAGTCCCCAAGACAAACACAGGTCTGTCTTTCACACTGTACAAAACCAAACTGTATATTAGTGGTGTCAGAAATAATTGATTTGGCCATGCATCACAATTCGTCCATGCATCTTATCTTACTACTATAATCCGAGAGGGGTCTCCCAATTCGTTGTGCCGGGATGGCAAGTACAGGAACACTCAAAATCAACAGGGCTTTCGCCTACGATATCCTCCAGAGGCATGGCCAGGGTATAGGCTATTATATCCTACGTTCAATAGACTTACATGATGATTGATTTAACTTTTTACAACATTTGTGGAGGACATGCTTTTTCAGGATGTTTTCTGAAAGGGTTCGGAGGCAGATCTCTGTCAATATTCCCTCGTTCCTAAATTCACAGACACCTTCTGGAATGCCTGACCATAACCTGAAAATGAAAGTAGGAGCACCAGAAGGTGTCTGTGAATTTAGGACTATTGACAGAGATCATGTTGCTTAGAAACCTGCAAACCGATCCTAACCACATTTTCAAGAACGGTACCAGAATGATAGTTCAGATAGTTGCAGATGATGTCCAAAATCATTGAGTGCCAGATTGCTACAGGGACAATCAAGGGTGAACAATCTTGCTCCCAATAATCCCTCACCATGACAGAAGTAAAGAGCTTCCCTTCACCCTTACAGACGCCAATTCCCAATCAGGTTATCTTAGTCAGTTACCATCAATAAAGGTCAGGGCCAAGAAAATCTATACAGCATCCTCAAGAGGAAAGAAAGACAGAGCTGTCATTGTGGATAATGACGAGGGCATTAATGTTAACATTGTTTACACAGAACTCCTTTAATTGTCCATCCTACTATTCAAATTTTAATCCAGAAATTGCCAAAAATAAATATTTCTAATTTCCCTATACAAGTTATTCAATATGTTTTCCTTTTTTTAATATACTTGAAGGCTGTGTGAGGCTTCCTATTCTACAGAATTGTATAGATTAATAAAGTGGAGATTATTTGAGTCAGTAATGTATGGATGTATTTGATTCTGTCTTTCAGACCAGCCTGCAGCTGCAGAGTCCAGTGATGCGACCTACATGTATTCCCGACTCGAACTCAAATATATGGACAAGGAAAAGAATGGTGAGCACAAGAAACACATGAAATCAGTATAACATATTATTGATATGAATGTTATGGAGTGTATTAGTAGTGGTTGATTTGAACACAGACCACATAATGTGGGTAAAAAGTTCCATGTGTGTGTGTGATGTTGTCACTCATGCTCAATAACACCATTGACACTTTGTAACTGTAAGCAGTATTCATTTCACCTACCTTTGTCCTTTTTACAACAGACATAATTTAGGTCTACTAACTATCATGTTGTCCATCATTTGTTTTGCCGATCAGTGGTTCTCAACCTTTTCAGGCCACGACCCCCAAAATAATCATATTTTAACTGGGGACCCACTAAGAGTTGAGGCATTACATTTTGTGTAACGCGGTTCTGTTGTGAAAATAGCAGATCTCAGATCTGCTAGCGTTGCAAGACGTTGTGAGCATGTAGATCTGCTATTTTCACAATTTCTGCCTCTAATATTTGACAATTTGGCTATGTTTAATTTGTCATTTTAGAGGTATTAAAACATCCTTAAATTGTCACTTTATAAATGTGCAGATACCCTAGTCTACACACTCACACTTTATGTTGGTTTGTTTAATGTTGGGTGAGAAAACAATGTTGCACATTAAGTTAATCATCTGGAGACCCCCCAAAATAACTTTGGGGACTCCCCTGGGGGTCCCGACCCACAGGTTAAGGACCACTGTTCTAACATAACAATCAAATGCTCTAAAGCCTACATAAAAAATAAATACATAAATAAATAAAAAAGATTTGTTTTTGTGGAATGATCTTTCTCCAGTGTCTCCTCCAGCCTCTGGCTCTCGTCCTCCCTCTGCCGGAGCCCGGAGGCCTGGGCCTGCATGTGGTGCCTCTCCCGCTCCCTCTCCCCGTGCTGCTTCTCCTGGCGCTGCTGCGCCCGCAGCTTCTGGAAGCCGGCCAGCTCCTCGCGCTGCAGGGCCAGGGTCCACTCCTTCTCCTGCTCCAAGGAGGGCAGCAGGCGCGCTAACTACCCACTCCCGGCGAGGTGAGTTGGTGACAAGAAATAGTAATCCAGGACTCTTTGGAGCAGTGTTATTTTTTTCAGCAAATTTAGATTTAGTTTTAGTCTTTGGAATAACACACGATTTAGTCTTAGTCCTGTTTTTTTTAGACTTCTGAAATTGTTTTAGTTTTGTCTGGTCTTAGTCGACTAAATATCAAAATATTTTATCTTAGGCTTAGTTTTAGTCTTTTGGGATTAGTCTTAGTATTTTAGTCTTCGTCTTTCAGGATAAATATAACCACATAACTCTGAACAAGTCATCGTCTTCTACTCTCTGTTACTCAGTCAAAATCAAAAATATTAAGTCTTAAGTATTTTGAACAACACTCGTTTAGTCTTAGTCTTCTGAAATTGTTTTAGTCTAGTTTTATCAACAAAATATCAATATCTTGTAGTCTTTTAGTCTTAGTCGTCAAAATTAACACTGCTTTGGAGGCCCTGTAATTGGAATGAGTGGACTTAAAATCCTTTGTCATTGGACTGTACAAGCATACCATACTTCATGATACTGTATGCTTATTTGAATGTTGATTTTAAAAAAGGGAACAGACTTAAAGGGATGAATTAGGTGGAGACTATTTGAATGTGTAATTTAATGTATGCATTTCTATGGTTCTGTATTTCAGATGAACCTGCAGCTGAGTCCAGTGATGCAACATATTCCAGACTTGAACTCAAATATATGGACAAGGAAAAGAAGGGTGAGCAAAGATTAAGGTGGATGTTATGAACTACAGTAGTGGTTGATTTTAACAAAGCTGACATGGGGTGTGTGTGTGTGTGTGTGTGTGTGTGTGTGTGTGTGTGTGTGTGTGTGTGTGTGTGTGTGTGTGTGTGTGTGTGTGTCAGTTTTACACTTGAAGAAATTACATAATACAATTGACCGATCGCTATGCCCCTCCTAAAGCCGTCCTTGTCCAATGCCAAGTTAGCAACAGGTTACTAACGCAGCAGACTTGGCAAGCTGCCATGGCGGCGCGCATCGGTGTCTGGCTGCTAGATAGAGATGGGATTTATGGTTCTTTGAAGTGAACCGGATCTCTGAGATCCGTTCCTTTCAAAGAGCCGTTCAAAAGACTGGCTCATTTTAGTTACTGGTTACTTTGTAGATTTTGATTATGATTGTAAATCACTTCCACCCATATAGGCCTATACATTTTGGCCATTGGATACATTTCTGGCATTTGAAAATAGGTGATCTACAAGCTCACAATGTGTCACGTTGCGATGCATTGTGAGCTTGTAGATCGGCTATTTGCAAATGATTTTTCTACATTTTACTCATTGGAAAACCTGTGAAACAGGACATTCTGCATAATGAGTAGGCCTACGTTCTAATATTGGTACTTTAAGTACATTTTGAAACCAATACTATTTTACTTTTACTCTAGTACATTAATAACATTCCAAACTTGATTGCAGTATTGATATGTTTACCTAAGTAAAGACATGTAGTACCTTTCCCACCACTGTTCATTAGAAAGGAACGGCTCCCTACTGTGAACCGAATCATATCGTTCATTTCAAAGAGTCGTTCAACAGACTCGATTCGTTCGCGAACGTCCCACCCACTCGCTTCCGTGTCACAAACACTGAAACAAAAACAGAACGGATTGCACTGACCTACACAAACCCACGGGAATAATTTAGGAGCACTTCATGAGAAAATATAACTGGTAAAACTTGTGTACTGTATGTTAATCTGACTTTAGTATAGGCTATTGTTTTCTTCCTGGACGTACGTTTGTTTGTGGCAGGTTAGTCTGCAGCTGGGTGCTATTGCTGCACGCCGCCATGGCAGCTTGCCAAGGCACCCGCCTTAGTAACCTGTCGCTAAACGTGGCATTGGGCAAGCACGGCTTTAGGAGGGGCATAGCGATCGGTCAATTGAACTCATATATTTATATATATATAAATACAGGAGGCACCCCTGTATTCTTTTTAGCTTGGTCAACTAGTGATTCTGAATCGATGCAGCAACGTGACATAATCGATTATAACCATTTATATTTACACTTATGTTATATTTAAATACTTGGAAGGTGAGATGGGGCTGAAAACGTGCCCAGATATTGAGTCATACGATGGCCGGCTGAGAGTACGTGTGCAAAGTTTCACGCCGATCGGTCCAATGGTGTCTAAAAGATTCGCTGCTCGCAGGCAGGCACACACACACACACACACACACACACACACACACACACACACACACACACACACACACACACACACACACACAGACACACAGGCAGGGGCAAAAATATAATCCCCCTCCCCCCTTTGTATCAATGCTGGACAATTAAGTTACAGTTTGTGTTTTATTGTTTTAATGTGTTACAGGAGATGTTTGAGTGAAGAAGAGAGGACACACATATACCCGACCCCTACCTCCACACCTCCACCACCGTCATCATCTTTTGATCCTCCTTCAGTCCTCCTCCACGACCACCAACATCACACTTTTGTGAGTTTCAGAACAAGCAACCAGCTCTGAGGAAGCATGTCAACCACAGCACTTAAACATTTCTCTGAAAACAAAGTCGCTTTGAATTCACTGGTATCTTGCATCAGTGCAAAACTTTTTTCTTCCTTTTTCAGATGAAAAAACACAAATATTCTCCATGTGTCACTCACTCACTCACTCAAAATCGCTAAAATGAAAATGATGAACTCTTTTTGTTAAAAAAACAAAGTTGTCCATTAAGTTGGACTTCATAAATTGAGATCAACTGATTTTCCTGCTACTGTTGAACAAAGTATGACAAGTGGCATTATCAGTAGCTGATGTGATATGAATGTGTAAGGTTGTCTCATATTGGTTGTGTGCTAGATATATTAACACATGTTATTCTGTACTGTATGTGAGCCCTGTTCTTGAACGCTGACCTCCACACAGCACTGGGTCTGTGTTCAGGCAGGTCAGGGACATGATGGGGAAAGACAGATATGACTTCAATCTAGGGCTGAGCAATATGACTTCAAATGAAAACAACAATCTACAAACATGCTACTATTGCAATTGTTGTATGCCACCACTTTAAAACATATTGTGGAAACCATGTCCAAAGCGTTTTTTTTTTTTTTTTCAAGGAGTTTTGAGCTTGAGGATCCGCTACCGTTGATGCTTTTGTGTGACGCTGTAAGAATGATCAAGTAGGCCTAGGGCGTTCATTTACTAAAGACAAGGAAAGTTTGAATATGGAGGTTTCTGCTTGACAGCAACAATTTAACCTGGAAGACCGGGAACGCCTCAGTGTCACACAGGCACTTTAACCATTATCTTTTTATACTTTGGCTATTCAAAAATAGCAGATATACAAGCTCATAGCGCGGCACTCGGTGCTGCGCTATGAGCTTGTAGACCTGCAATGAGCTTGTAGATCTGCTATTTTTGAAAAAACTAGAAAATGTGTGCAAATCTTTGAATATATATTCTTTTAAAGTGAACATTTCTTATTAAAATCTTTGCTTCTGGGGGGTCCCTGGAACAATATTTTGAGATGGGGGTCCGTGTGGTCAAATACATATCCTTGGCATTAAAAGCTTTGAGCAGCACAGATAAAGAAACATGTGTTTTTCAGAAAACCATTAGCATTTAGAAGAAATCTTTTGGTATTTTTCAGGTCTTAATGGTCTTAATACAGCCAGGCCTGGAAGGTCATGGCTGCTGTTACCCCTCAGTTTGGCCTTCTGCCTTGATGCCACTGTGGCCTTGTTGATTACACCGCTTTCTTCTTGCTCTGTTTCCTGTAGTCACAGACACTACATCCTGCTTCTATAGAACAGGACGTGAAACCCGTTTGTGGTCAGAGAAGCACTGAACTAGGGTGAACTAGGGTCCTGAACTAGGGTCCTTACAAGAGCGTAGAATAGAAAAGGTGACAAAAAGGAAGGATGATCAGAAATAGATCTAATGTCATCTGCTAGGTGCAAAGGCAACTCAGTTTATGTGACTTCTGTGTACGCATACGGGACAGACAGAACATGCACTAATCATGCATGTGCTGTTGGGCCAACAGTTACCGGACATAAGGTCATCAGACAGAGTACAGAATTACGGTTAAATCTATTTCACTGATGTCTATCCAGCCTATATCCATACCTCCCCCTGACCTTTTTACTGTAAATGTTAATCATTTTGTTATTTATGATTTCCGACGTGTTATATGATTACTGTTATATGATTTATATATATATATATATATATATATATATATATATATATATATATATATATATATATATATTGTATATATTTTGCATAGTAATGTGTATATTATTATTACTATTATGTCATTAATGTCTTCATGAATTGAAATGTATATACAAAGCCATAGTGCTTTCTTGGGTTTAAATCCTGGTAGACCTTGTACTGTCATGTGATTTTCCTATGCAAACTTTTAATAAAGTATTAATCGATCGATCGATCAATCAATCAACCAAATTCTCTTCTCTTCTCTTAATACATTTTTAGATAGACCAGTTTGTCCAAATCAACAAGTGAGTGTACAGTAGATGTGGTTCCCATCATCTATGTGCCCACACTTTTTTGACTTGAGAGCTACTTTTAGAATGACCATCTCAACGTGATCTACCCACCCCAAAACATGTAAGTGGGGGGCGTTGGAATAGCGACACTGGCATTACACACACATCGAATGGGAAATAATGGGGGAAAAGTCTTCCATTCTGTATGGAAGTGGTAGGTTTTCGGGTTCTTTGTAATGCTACGAAAACAAAGCATTGCCCCACAATTTGCCTACTTTAGAAGCCATGAAGGGAGATGACAGCCCTTCTTGAGGTCAATCAAGTCACCTTAATTGACAGATGTCAAAAAGAGGGGTTTTGTGATTTTAATTATATATTTATAAGGGCATGTCATGTGGTCTACCTGCACAGCCTTTGTGATCTACTGGTAGATCACAATCTACCTTTTGGGCACCCCTGATGTAAGTGTTGATTTTGACAGCAAATTGAGATTTAGTTTTAATCATAGTCTTTTGAATAAAATTTTAGTGTGGTTGCCCTAACAGGGCAACACACTATAGTCCTGGGGAAACCTTATTTTTCTTCTAGATAAACTTTATTTCTGCGCGTTTCAGTTTTTGCGACACACACTCGTGCCATATGTCAAATCGACCAGCTTCATCGGGAATCGTGTGCTATCAGGTTCTATAGTTTAATTGATATAAATTTATTAGTGAATTCATTTCCCCATTGACTTATAATGGGAGCCAAATTCAAGTATTCTTTTTCTCGGAAGCCACAAGGGCTACAGTTTCAAAACTTGGAGAGGAGATTCATAATAATTTTAAGAATTAATTGAAAAATGATTACATTGGTTGGCCTCATGGTGGCGCTATAACAGCCCACTTTACGTTTTGCCGTATAACTCTTGAACCATTGGTCGGAAAAATTCCCTTTTCCCTGGATTCCTTATCTCCCCATATAGGCCCTGCCCATTTGCGTCAGGATAGATTTTCTGCCATTTTAAATTTTCTTCAAAACACACTTTTTGCTCCTTTTCTTACATATTTTCTCAAAATGTCACAAAAATCGGTACACAAGATCTCTAGACCCATGCGATAAACATATTCAAGCGATATTTTGATAGTTCATACCGTTCACCCATAACTGGGTTAGGTGCAACCTACTTGTCAGTACATTGAGGCTACTTTTGAATACTTGAGTATTTAGAGTAGGCCTGTATGTATACTTCGTCCACCACTGCCCCTGCCAGATATCTGCAGCAAAGGAATGAATGGAGGGTTTGTTGCTGGTCAATGTGCCGTTATGTAATTGCATTTGCAGAATGTTTACAGAGGCTGCATGTCCGTTGTTTAACAAAAACGCAGACAGCGCTATTCTGCTGTTGTACTGTAAGGCAGTGGTTCTCAAAGTGGGGCCCAGGGACCCCCAGGGGTCCTTGAAAGGGGTTCCAGCACCAGACTTCTGAGAGAGAGAGAGAGAGAGAGAGAGCATGTAGGCCTACTGTGCAGTACATCTGTTGTTTTGGCAGCATAGTCCTATTAATAATCCATAACTTTCGACTGGCTTTAGTCTTGACATCATACTAGCCTAATGGACTGCTGCTGTCACTGACATAAGTAATGGTGTCTCTGTTATAAGTAATGGTGTCATATTCCGCGTTGGGTCTATTATGTAAAATAGGCTATAAATATAATTCCTACCCAACTGATTTTCAAAAATAGAGAAAATTTTGCACATCTACAAGTTCACAAATTAAGCGTTGACGGGTTCTGAGTCTGCAGATCGACTGTTTTCACTAGGCTATTTTTTGCACATAGGCCTACTAATGCCACACATAATAGAATAGGCCTTAAAGGAGTAGTTCACCCCATAAATATATATTTTTTTCTATTGATTACTCAACCCCGCAGAGACTTGAATTTTTATTTTTTATTTAGTATTTGTCGCATTCCTAAGACAATAATTTGATTTCAATAAATTTACCCCCATTGATTCCGGATGGGGACCCAAATGCATTCTGCATTCTGATCCTCTCTCTCTCAGAGAGAGAGAGAGAGAGAGAGAGAGAGAGAGAGAGAGAGAGAGAGAGAGAGGGGGGGGGGGGGGGTGAAGCAGGCAAGGGACCCATTAGCCAACATCTGGAGGCGGGGCTCTGTCGTCTTGCTGCCTCCAGCGCTGCTTGGAAAGGGGAGAGTGTTTTTTGCAGGTCTTTCAGTCACAAAAGCAACTGCACCGTTGGTCCGACCAGTTTAACATTCGCCAGGTTTGCATTCACCAGCGTTAGCAGGTTAATTAGCATTTCACCAAGTTAGCATTCACCAGCGTCGTTTTACTGAGGTTAGGGTTAGGGAGAAGGATAAGGATAGGATAGGTTTAGGTGTAGCTCCGTCTCCCCGACGATCGTCACCTCCGCGCAGCCAAATGAGCCAATCACAAGCTTTAGCTGCCTTAACCCAGTTGCTTTTTTGATACACTCGGACTGAACGACCTGCAAAAAACACTCCCCTGGGAAGTGGGAAAGACCGGGAAAGACGGAAAGTCCCTTTATGAGAGTTGCTGGCTGCTGCTGCGTTCTGCTCTGTTGGCTTTTAAGAGACCTAAACATCTTGATGTTCGACTGTTCCTGCCAGGTAGGCTTTCCGCTTTATTATGTTGATGTTGATGAAAAAACACAGAACCGGCTGGCAAAATCAGCGATATAAACTACAACACGTTGCTTCGCCTTCGATTTCTTCCACGGTTGAGAAGTGAGAGACCGGCATAGGACCTTTACTTTTTGGATAAGATGTTCACAAAATGTAAGTGTTCCGAACGGCGGAGGTTCCCCGCAACGTGCATAGCAAAGCATAGCGGAGGCGGAGAGAAATTGGTTCCGAAAGGAGCCAGGATCACGCTTTTCGCGACGGCGACATCGTATCCTAAAAGTAGCTCTGGTCCATCGCGTCTCCTCGCTCTGACAGACCCGTCGGTAAATGGCTAGACCCTAGCCCCTCTCTCTCAGGACCCCAAAATCACCTCTTTTTATATTTTGACGTCGGTGTATTTACCAATGTAAAATATCAAAATATAAAAAAGGTAAATACAGGAACGAAAGGAGCTAGCTAGACCCGAGTATCTCAGCCCCCCCGAGCGCTCAACATCAGTCAAAATAAACAAAACTATTTCACTACTCACCAAACCAAAGGTAGTTTTGCGTTGTTGAAAGTCTATTCTCCGCGGTGGCAGGGCCGTGCTTACCATACAGGCAAACTAGGCAGCCGCCTGGGGCCCCCTCACAGCCTGGGGGCCTCATGAGATTATTATTATTATTTTATTTTTTAACCAACATGGCCATCAGGGGGCCCCAGTTGAGCTCTCAACTGTGAGACAGAGAACAGTTGAAGTGAGGGTGAGGGTTAACATTAGCTCATTAGAATCTGAAAAGAGTGTGGCTCTCAAAGGTGTGACCAGAGAACAATGGTCCTGATTACCCAAGCGGTTCTTTTGTGTCTGTTCTGTGATGTCACGTACATTACTTTAACTTTAAGAAGGATCGATGCAGGGAATGGATACATTATTTCTAAAGTGTGTGTATATATTTATATTTAAAAAAAGTTTTGAGGGCCCCCATATTTATATATACATATAATATATGTGTATCAATTCCATTTCATTTTGGGGGCCCCAGATAGTTTGAAGTGGGGCCCGGGATGAGATCAATATAAAAGAAGGGTAAAAAGGGCCTTAACATGAAATGTGATGTTTAACTTGAAATACTTTCACAGGGTTTACTGGGGCTTCTTAAAGATGGCACGCATAGTTTGTATACTGTTTATTTATATTTAACATTTTGAGGGGCCCAAATATATCCATTTGGGGCCTCTCAATCTCTCAAACAGGCGACCGAGTATTTCCCGGTGAATCTGTGCGCAAAGGTGGGGGCCGATGGGCAAGGAGGGTTGCGAGCTTATGAGAAACAACTAAAATAAGACCTTAAAACCTGGCGAAAACAGTTGCGTGCATTAGCGGAAGATGACGATAAAGGAAATCCTTTAATGGAAAACATTAAATTAACTTCTGAAAAGCATACACGGCCTTAAAACATGGCAAAAACAGTTGCGTGCATTAGCGCAAGATTAGATGAGGATAAAGGAAATCATTAAATGGAAAACATTAAATTAACTTCTGAAAAGGCTTCACCCACCTCGAGTCTATAGCCTACTAAAACTAGTGAACCGCGATCTTGCCACACGTGAATAATTGTGGTTGTAAACAATAACACAGACAATATAAATCCTTGTTGTGGGAAGAAAGGATATCATCATGGCCCCAAATAACTTTTAAATATCTTGCAATTGGCGACGAGTCTCTTACTAAATCGGCAAGATTACATTACATAACATAATACATAAAAGCTAAGCTATATAACCTCTCCATCATCAGCAATAGTCAGTGATTCGTGTCCCCCACACTCCCAAGCCCCCACCGTTGCGCACAGATTCACCGGGAAATACTCGGTCGCCTCAAACAGAAACACCCAGGGGGCTCCATGAGTTATCGTCAAATATAAATAAACAGTAAAAAGGCCCTTAACATAGTCATGTAATGTATGTGTTTAACTTCGAATGGATATGTATAGCCTTAACCCACTGACTGTCCTGTGAGACAAACTTTGTCTTTGAAAACCACTGCAAAACATGCACTTAAAAGTTATTCTTATTCTTATTAAAATTACGTTTTTTTTTAAAACACTAAGTAATAACACTGATTCAATTCATAGGTTTAATAGTGTATGAAACTTGAGCTGAAGTGTGTTATTTAACATGAAGCAACCATCCTTAGATGACATTTCTGCCACAGACATGCAGCTAATTACCACCTGAAAGAAGTTGGCCTGTCGCTGCAACAATGGGCTCTGATTATCTGAAAAGAGCTTTAATGTCACAAGTTACTTTAGTCTCCTTAAAAATATAAACAAGATTTATACTGTATATATTTATATTTAACGTTTTGAGGGCCCCCAAATTCATTTGGTGCCCCACCAGCTCTCAAACTCAAGCTCTCAATACCCTCATATATAAATAGTAAAAGGGCCCTTAACAAAAGGCTGTTAACATGGTCATGTAATGTAATGTTTAACTCAGTATTCTTATTCTTATTACTTTACCTGTCCTGTGTAAGTTGCTTCTGGTGAGAGAAGTTGAAGCTCATTCTTTATGTTCTATATGTCAAACATTGTGGCCATCCATAGCTGAGTGGTTAGTGAGCCTGCCAAGGGAACCAGATCCCTGGTTGTCACAGGTACGATTCCAGGCCAGGTTAGCAATGTGTTGCAGTGTCCCTGAGTAAAACACCCAACCCCTGTTTTCTCCCTCCTCCTGTTATTATTTTCTCTGGAATTCTTTTGAAAAAGTGCTAGAGTTTATAGGCTATTAAACTTGTGTTATTAAAAAAAAAATATATATATATATTTTCAAATAATTAAAAGCTAAAATATAGGAAACAAAACATAAGGGAGTATTTATTCGCGACCCCTAGAAATTGGTCCGCGACCCGCATATGGCTCCCGACCCAGGGGCCTCAAACTGGGGTTTGCCTGGGGCCTCCAAATCGCTAAGCACGGCCCTGCGCGGTGGTGAACCCCTCAGCACCCCACCTACTCTGTAAAATACATTATTTTTGTCATGAAATAAAACCCATCCACCTCAGGGTTGTCAACATTGGACTGTCAAGGCCGTATCAGAGTGTACGGTGGAGAGCTATCCACCGGTGGAGAGCTTTCCACCGCAAGTCAGAAAATAAGTGCAGGACATCATAGTCACGGGGCCCACGGTGAAGTCCTCCCCCGCCTCCCTCTGGTTCAGACGCAAACTCCGTTCAGGTCGACCAATCAGTGAACGGGGTGTAGAGCCTGTCTGTCTGATAGTAAAAACAGAGAGATGTGTTGGGACTCGCGGTGTAAAGCTCTCCACCGCGAGGAATGATGTAACGTTGTAGTTTCATGACTCAAAAAGACTCGAAAAGACTACACCGCGGTGTAAAGCCTTCCACCGCCCAGGCGACTATGATGTCGGCTTCAGAATCCAGGAGATTTATTTTTGGGGGGTGTGCGGAACTCCCCAACCGGGGTCTGGGGGGGTCCTCTCCCCCAAAACGTATTAATAGATATATTTTCCTGTGTTCTGTTGAATTGTGTGCATGTTTCATACATTTATCAGGCTTACTTTACTAGCATGTGTAAAATTTCAGCCTAATATGCCAAATGTAGGTGTACAGATCTGATGACAGAAGCAAAGTAAGACATCTTTAATAATTACGTCTCATCTGTAAGTCATTACTTAAGTGAATATCTATATGATCTTGCATGCATTGCCCACACCCCTAAAGCGGGTCCTCCCCCAGAACATTTTAAACATAGTAGATTTAATCTCCTGTGTTCTGGTGAATTTTGTGCATGCTTGATACTTTTATCAGGCTTGCTTTACTAGCATGGGTACAATTTCAGCCTTAAAATGCCAAATGTTGGTGTACAGATTTGATGACTGAAGCAAAAGGACATCTTTAATAATGATTTCTCATCTTTAAGCCATTACTTAAGTGAATATCTGTATGATCTTTCTTGCATGCATTGCCCCCACCCCTAAAGTGGGGGGTCTGGGGGTCCTCCCCCAGAACATTTTTAACATAGTAGATGTCATTTCTTGTGTTCTGGTGAATTTTGGGAGTTTGATACAAAATCCAGGAGAAATCCAGGAGATTTGCCAATCCAGGAGACTCCCAGGAGAGGGGTTCAAAATCCAGGAGACTCCTGGGAGATCCAGGAGAGTTGACAAGCCTGATCCACCTCGAGTCGGAAATAAGCGGCGGTCGAGTTGGATGCACTTTATTTCATGCCAAAAATAGTGTATTTTACAGAGTAGGTGGGGTGCTGAGTGGTTCACCACCGCGGAGAATAGACTTTCAACAACGCAAAACTACCTTCGGTTTGGTGAGTAGTGAAATAGTTTTGTTTATTTTGACTGATGTTGAGCGCTCGGAGGGGCTGAGATACTCGGGTCTAGCCATTTGCCGACGGGTCTGTCAGAGCGTCTCCGGGAGGAGACGCGATGGACCAGAGCTATCCTAAAAGTAACGGTGGTTCCACCACGGGCACGTCCTGATGAATACCAGTAGTCGCCGAAATGAAGCTCGCCGAGAAACGGGGGGTGCGTTCGGAAATGCACACCGGGTGGGGCAACGGTGCGCTTTTTCAGTCTAAACTCTGAAGGTAAACTTTCTGAAAAGCAGCAGTTGCTAACCTAACGTTGCTATTGATGTTTATAAACTAGGGTAAATTATAATAGAATATTAGAATATTAATACATGTTGATACTGAAGGCATACTGTGATTGTGTGTCCTACTTTACATGTTGTTGCTAGCATTAACATTTATGATACTGTGAGATTAAGACTATAACCATAATTTACCCTAGTTTATAAACATCAATAGGTTAGCAACTGCTGCTTTTCAGAAAGTTCACCTTCAGAGTTCAGGCTGAAAAAGCGCACCGTTGCAACACCCGGTGTTCATTTCCGAACGCACCCCCCGTTTCTCGGCGAGCTTCATTTCGGCGACTCTACCTGTTACCGTCCTGATAAGCCAAACGCCGATAAGGCAAACGCTGATAAGGCAAACGCTGATAAGCCAAACTCCTTTTTTTTTTTTTTAAACCTCCTTTTGTTATGATGAAATGTGAGCTCACCTGCATCGCGTTTCATTCCATTCATGCGTTTATCGTGCGCTTGCCCAGGCCGTAATTCACCACGGCTTCATCACCGCTCTTCGCGGGCACTCGCGCCTGCGGCGCTCGGGCGCGAAGAGCAGGACCAAGGTCCGCTGGCCTTCGCGCCGCTTGCAATGTCGTGGACAATAACTGTGACATACATTGTATTGCTAAAAATAAGGAGGCTACTCTGTTTCCTTAACGAGACGGCAGAAGATCACTACGGTAGAAGACCCGGGCAGTACATTTGCATTTGCCTTATCAGCGTTTGCCTTACCGGTGTTTGACTTAGAGGGATTTCCCCGGTTCCAAGCTCCCTCCCAGAGTATGATTTTCCGAACACCGGCACATAAAAAAGTTTACGTCGTGTTTGGAAAAACTGCTTAAATCTCTTATTTAGTCAGCCTGTGTCATGTTTTCACATTCAACCCTACTAAACATTCGGACTAAATAAGTGTTTTTTGACAAAGTTTGAGAACCATGTGTTGCAAGAAATAGGCGCCGATTAGCCTTATTCACGGCCCGCCCACTCAGCATCCCCCGGGTGCTGAAGTCACATTTTGAAGGGGATCCTACTATAGCCTATAGAGTTAACACAGATATCGCAAATTTAATGCAATTTCCGAATAGTAAAGTATAAAATACAGCTAGCATGATCAAGAACACAAGATAGTAAAAGGCACAAAGCACTATAATTGACTTTACCGTTCGAAATAATGATTTGTTGGCTTTAAGTCCAGCTATTTCTGTTATAGTTTCCCCTTCTAAATTGATGTCAGCACCCGGGGGATGCTGAGAAATTTGCTGAGTGGGCGGGCCGTGAATAAGGCTTAAATGTAGGTCTTTATATTAGTAACTTATGTCACTATCGGTGGTTTTCAAACTATTTGTCTGTGGACCCCCAGCCCCATCTCAAAATATTTTGTACCAGCCACTCTGTACATGAATACATTGTTGCTTTTACACTTAATGTTCTGTGCAAACAGATAGATACTGCAGTGAGATGTGTTAATGTGAGGGTTTTGTTAGCTTGGTTTGTAGCCTACTGAGTCAAGCTTTAGTTTTCTGTATGTGACAATGAAGTAAAGTGGCTCCCCGGACCACTGGTTGAAAACCTCTGCTTTCACCCCAAAACATGACTCATCATTTACTAAAACCTCTGAGTCCTCTTGTTGATGTTTTAGTTTGTCTCATTCCTCATCCAATGAAATCAAGGACCTCTAGAATTATATGTATTTGCCATTTGGCCACAGACCCCTATCTCAAAATGGGCTTCTCCCCATACACATCCATTGTAACGTCAAACTCCATTTTAACCATGATAGATTAATTAAAAATACCTATTATTGTTTCTGTTGACTCGTACTACCCTCCTAATAGACGGGTTTCTGGTCCACGTTACACTGATAAGAAATAGATGCGTGCGCAGGGTCCGTACCAAAATTAGCCAATGAAACCAGCGCTCCCCAAAACAACAGGTTTGGGGATTGGACGGAATTGATTACATGATACAGTCAGCTGTGCATTTAGTCTCAATGTTTGTAAACAAGAAACTCGTCCATACGTGAGCAGGCTGTGTCTTTTCGATAACCTTCATTTATTTTTTAATATTTTTTTGGGAAAATGAAAACATTTTAATACAACATTCCTCACGTATTAGGAGAGTAGTATGAGTAAAAAAAATGGGTGTTTTTAATTAATCTATCATGGTTAAAATGGAGTTTGAAGTTACAATGGGTGTGTATGGGGAGAAGCCCTATAGAGGAGGAGGGCCTGGTAACATTTAATCAAACATCTAAATATTGAATCAAGCAAATTAAAATCTATCCAGGGTGTTCATAAAAGCCTGATTAGACGATAAAACGACCAAAAGTTTTTTTGAAAGTGCATGAAACCATGATGCTTCCATAGCATTAAGACGCATTCTGCCGAGACTTCCGCATTGTGATGGGGCGACGGCAGATCGTCTTACCGACTTGTCAGACAGTTCGAGGGGATGGACGCCATTGGTCGGCAAAACTGCAATTGCGGCTCTACACATGCACAAATGCGAAATATAGCACACCGCCGAAGTTCTGCAAGATATATGCGACTTCTTTGGAAGCCTTGTTTAATGTATTAGTCCGTATTTATAAATAAAATGAGAGTTTTTACTAAAGGCCTGTCCATACTATGACCGAAACCGCCGTTTTCGGTCAAAAGGTCCTTTTCAACTATAAAATTTAATTCCTCGAAAGTTCTGGAATGCTTTTTCTCCGAACAATAGTTCTGAAATTTGCACTACGAGATGTTGTCACTCGCCGAAATCATGTTCGGTGAAACGGCCAACGTGATTGGTCGGTTGGATCACGTGTGTGTGTGTGTGTGTGTGTGTGTGTGTGTGTGTGTGTGTGTGTGTGTGTGTGTGTGTGTGTGTGTGTGTGTGTGTGTGTGTGTGTGTGTGTGTGTGTGTGTGTGTGTGTGTGTGTGTGTGTGTGTGGGACTGTCGGCGCATGCTCAATGAGCGGCGCGACACGACGCAGAAGGTCGTCAAAACGACTGGCAGACAGTCTCATTATTTCAATATGTTTCTCCTCGTCCATGCCCCGCATCCCCTGAACGAGAGTCTGATACAGGCCATCCTGGGGACTTGTCGTATTTTAGCGGGCGGACATACCACCGACGGCTAGATGTGATCGCCTCCTCCTCCTCCTCTGCCTCCTCTAACATTTCCTCCTACTCCATAACCTCCACAATACGTGCCACCGCTTCCAACTTCCAACGTGCCAACCGAACAGGAGCGAAGTATGAACATCCAACGCTTTTTTTTTGGAAAATATAAAAAATAAAAGTTTATTTTTCAACCGAAAAGTTCGGTTCTGTCGAAGTATGGAGATGCCTTAAGTGTGAGTCGATTCCAAATCGAGCATCACTGGTTTGGTTAAACATGGCTGCACTTATCACGTGACGTTCATCCATTCCCCCATTCGCTCATACAAGGACAATATGATCATTTTGGGGGGTCCCTAGTTCAAGTATGATCATTTGGGGGGTGTCCCTGGTTAAAATGTGATTATTGGGGGTAAAGAAACATATTAGAGCCTCTACACAACCTGCAGACGTGCAGCACAAAGGCCAACCAGGCATTCTGTGTGAAATATCTTTGGACAAAGCATCAAAAAGACAATCCATGTCCAATAATGTGTCTCACCCATCTCTGGTAAAATAGTGCCACCTACTGCTCATTTCATGAACAATCTCCTAATACTCAGTCCCATTGTAATAAATAGAGCAGTGCAGTGAGGTGTCGGAAGAAAACATAGGGTTTTCCATTATCAGCCACAAAGTCGTAGCAAATCAATGTACACTTACCACTAGGCTGTTGATTGTAAAATGGTTCTATATGCTCCTGTAGAACCCCCGAGTATGTTTGCAATCACTCTAGTTTTAGTAAAAACACGTTTTAATCAAGATCGCACAGAGAAGAACTGCATTACCCATACTGCTAAAAATGTACATCCGGTGAAATCAACGTCTGTGATTGGTCTAGCTTCTTCTTTCATGTATCTTGTGGTTACCGCGAAAGTACCGGTAGCTTACTGCCTGCCATGTCTTCCCGGCGGATTATTGCACTTCAGCAGAAATTCGTGAACGAGTGTTTTTCTTTTACAAATATGATGCACTATGTTAAAGATGACGATAAGAGCGTCCACAGAGATGAAAATCACTACATGTCACTCAGGCCATATGCTGGCCTGGATAACTAAACTGAGCGTGATTTAAGGGATATATTTCAGGAAACAAGTGCCATTCGCAATGCAATCTGAGAGTGTAGTTTCCGCAATTTTTAAAATAATGATGTACACAGTCTTGTACCCTGCCCTTTTTTCAGCTTTCTAATTAATCATTGCATTAAAAAAATGGAATATTGTCATGATTCCTCACCAGCCGAGGTGGCTTTGTCCAAGGCTTAAAAACGTTTAGATAAATACTTTATGAAATGTCTATGGAAGAAATGAATGAGGAAAACGCTTCCGACCCCAGAGTGCCATTTGGCTCTATTAGTAAAACATATTGTATTGTCAAAAAGGATTTTCAACTCAACTAAATTCTGTGTTCAATCTGTTGTAGTTCCAAGGATCTCATGGAGAGGATGATGAATGAAGAGCCAGAGAAAAGACCCACAGTGGAGGAATGCTTGGTCCCTCCCTGGGATAATAAAAAGTATGAGAAACAGTCAAATATTTTCTGCTGTGCACACAGTGTTTTATTTAACAGTCAGGGCTCAAGTTGTAAGGAGAGGTAAGCAAAAATTGGGGAAACGTTCCTATGATAGTATAAGATTTGCTCCACAAGATGCAAGGTGCACCACAATCTTTCATGGGCAGATGTGACCTATGGGTATGGGGGCTAGTAGTGTTACTGTAAATTGTAATAAAGAAATTGACAGATTATTGTGTCTAAAAAGACATGCACATCATGTAAAAAAACAATAGAAAGAAGTACATGCTTTTTCTAATTACAATCTAAAATATGAATCCTTGCTGTAAAAAAAAGAAGAAAAAAAAGAAAAAGTTGTCCTTTAACAGTTTAATCCAATCCAATCTTTCTACCAACAAAGTCTAACATGTTTTATGAGTGATGGTTTTAGCTATTATTATTATTATTATTATTATTATTATTTCTATATTCTTCCAGGAAAGTAAAGTTCCTGAAACGGGTGGGAAAACAAGATGAAGTTGAGAACTTCTGGAAGTACAACAAACCAGACCAGCAGAAGCTCCTGGAAGCGCTGGACCAGTGTGCTGAGAATGGACTGTTTGATGCATGGAAAGACAAAATGAGAGACAAGGTAACTAGACTGTTTGATGCATGGAAAGACAAAATGAGAGACAAGGTAACTAGACTGTTTGATGCGTGGAAAGACAAAATGAGAGACAAGGTAACTAGACTGTTTGATGCATGGAAAGACAAAATGAGAGACAAGGTAACTAGACTGTTTGATGCATGGAAAGACACAATGAGAGACAAGGTAACTAGACTGTTTGATGCATGGAAAGACAAAATGAGAGACAAGGTAACTAGACTGTTTGATGCATGGAAAGACAAAATGAGAGACAAGGTAACTAGACTGTTTGATGCGTGGAAAGACAAAATGAGAGACAAGGTAACTAGACTGTTTGATGCATGGAAAGACAAAATGAGAGACACGGTAACTAGACTGTTTGATGCGTGGAAAGACAAAATGAGAGACAAGGTAACTAGACTGTTTGATGCATGGAAAGACAAAATGAGAGACAAGGTAACTAGACTGTTTGATGCATGGAAAGACAAAATGAGAGACAAGGTAACTAGACTGTTTGATGCATGGAAAGACAAAATGAGAGACAAGGTAACTAGACTGTTTGATGCATGGAAAGACAAAATGAGAGACAAGGTAACTAGACTGTTTGATGCGTGGAAAGACAAAATGAGAGACAAGGTAACTAGACTGTTTGATGCGTGGAAAGACAAAATGAGAGACAAGGTAACTAGACTGTTTGATGCGTGGAAAGACAAAATGAGAGACACGGTAACTAGACTGTTTGATGCATGGAAAGACAAAATGAGAGACAAGGTAACTAGACTGTTTGATGCATGGAAAGACAAAATGAGAGACAAGGTAACTAGACTGTTTGATGCATGGAAAGACAAAATGAGAGACAAGGTAACTAGACTGTTTGATGCATGGAAAGACAAAATGAGAGACAAGGTAACTAGACTGTTTGATGCATGGAAAGACAAAATGAGAGACAAGGTAACTAGACTGTTTGATGCATGGAAAGACAAAATGAGAGACAAGGTAACTAGACTGTTTGATGCATGGAAAGACAAAATGAGAGACACGGTAACTAGACTGTTTGATGCGTGCCGTGGAAAGACAAAATGAGAGACAAGGTAACTAGACTCTTTGATGCATGGAAAGACAATGAGAGACAAGGTAACTAGACTGTTTGATGCATGGAAATACACAATGAGAGACAAGGTAACTAGACTGTTTGATGTGTGGAAAGACACAATGAGAGACAAGGTAACTAGACTGTTTGATGCATGGAAAGACAATGAGAGACAAGGTAACTAGACTGTTTGTGTGGAAAGACACAATGAGAGACAAGGTAACTAGACTGTTTGATGCATGGAAAGACAATGAGAGACAAGGTAACTAGACTGTTTGATGCATGGAAAGACAAAACGAGAGACAAGGTCATTTTCAGGTATTTTCAGCCCTACATATGTTTTGGCTGGTGTCAGCAGGTGTTAAGCACCATCTAACTATTCATTTAGCGAATGTCTGTCCGTCGTCTGTCTGCAGTACTCTGACGTCATAGTACTGACATCACAGACTGTAATACACAGAACACCATGTATGGGCATGAAGATCTGCTCAACGGGGTTCGGCCGTAGTTAAATAAAATAAACTCGCCATCTGCAGATGCAGGGAAAGACAAAATGAGAGCAGGGGTGTATCAGTGTTCGTTTTCCCTGCCAGGACGGTCATTCCTTCGATTGTATTTATTAAAATCATACGTTTATAAGCCAAAAATCGATCGGACCTGATATAGTTTCATTGCCTATATTTGAGGTGGATGCATTCACACCAACAGCGAACCGCATGCTGTAGTGAATCGAAACCACCGTTTTTTGGGGGATTTGCATTTGTTTCTTTGATTCGCTAAAGAATATGGATGCGTCTTCACACATGCCCAAACGATGCGCACTACGCTAAAGGATTTATTTTTTATTATTTTAATCACAATAAAACGTCCCTGTGTGAATGTGGCCTAAGACTAAAAGACTAATATCGACCATAGTCCGATTCGCATTGGACCAACATTACCTGAGGACGTGGCTGGATGTAATCTTTACCCCACGTCCCCTGTGATATTCTTTTCTAGCTGCCAACCAAGGTGTTCCATGAGATGGAGAGAAGGAGAGGGAAGACAGGATACCCTGAGCATGGATTTGCATTGCTGCGTTTCATACGCAATCTCCATTCGCACCAGTGAGTTGAATTTGATTATGAAATAACACAAAGTTGTCATTTATATGTACACTTACTGTATATTTATTTTTGCTCTAATGTGTGCATCATTCCATGGGTCTAGATAAGAGTCTAAAGTGTGGTAGCATGTTTGTTAGTACTTATTATCTTTTTCTTCCATAAAACTTGGTAATTATCTGTACACTAGCCATCATCATCACCAGGTTTTACATCTCATCAGCCTCCACAGAGTTCTTTTCATTTAGAGTGGGAGCGCATATCTGTGTCTCCACTTTAACCATTATTTAATGCTTTGACTATGCTATAAACAATAGCAGATATACAAGCTCACAGCTGCGCTGCAAGCTTGCATATCTGCTATTTTTGAAAAAGTAGAATTATATTATGATGTATTAAATAGACAAATAAATAGAATGATCTGTCCATCGCGTCACACTTTTCCCCTACTCATATCTCCGCAACCGTTGCCCCGATCCATGCCAAACTTTGCACACACACTACTTGACTGCCAAACTACAGCCTCATTTCTCACATGGCCCTCTTCTAGCGCCACCATGAGGCAGATTCTTGCAAAACACATTTGGACACTGCTCCTACAGATTTTGCCCTAAAATCACGCAAAGCGGTACACAGTATCTCTACAGTCATGACATCAACATGCATCTGTCCCATCTAGCGCCACCCTCAGGCCGATTTTTGCAAAACACATTTTTGGACAGATTTTGCCCTTAAATCACACAAAGCGGTGCACAGTTTCTGTATGCGACCTGATGCTTATCTCCCAATTAGGGAGTCTTACTGGTATAGAAGACAGTGTGTTTGATAGATGTTCATCATAACATTAGAAGATAACAGTTAGATAGATGTCAGTGTGTTCATCATAACATTCAGTCATCACTGCTTGGTGTGTTTACAGTGCGGAGGCTGCTGCTGGCATCGACCTGATGGAGATGTTTCCTGCTCTGTTCCACTCTGTCTACAAGTTTACCCTGAACCAAGGCTGGGACTCATCACGGGACTGGCTGAAGGAGATGCTGAGGCCGACGTCCACAGAGAATTCCAGTAATTCATTTTTGTTGCTCGCTAGATATTATAACTATTTGGGTTTTGCTGTATTTTCTCACATTTATAAATCCATATGTGTCTGTTTAATTGGCACACATGTCATCATCCCACTGAGCACCTATCTAAAATTGGTCTAAAAACACACACGCACGCACACATGCACGCACGCACGCACGCACGCACAGAGTATGTGACTGCTTTCATGACACTCAGAGCTTACCTCAGCAGGTGTTTATTCTGTAATGTACTAAGTGGACATAGGAGACAGTATGTCAGCACATTTGGACATCATCATTTTTCTGTCTCTCAATGAGAATCCTTAATCAGCTCACAGCATTGAGGATGGCGTAGTGTTTATTACAGTAAACACATCAAAAGACAAAACCTTATTAGATGTTGAGCTGAAAATTGCTAAATGCTTTTTTAAAATCTGCAATAGTATTGGAGATTTCAAGTTTAGATTCAAGTGTTACCTGTTTCATTATTACAGATTTGCTGCTGAAAACACAAGAGGATGGAAAACCTATTGAATTCTACCAAAAAACGCTCCAAGCAAATGTTGAGTACCCATCCACATGTTTACCTGAAGGGTCAGTCCAACCGACAGATAGCAAGGATTTAGAAGATTTCCACACAGATATCAGCATCCTACATCTGGACGGCACAGTGATCAGCATTGAGCATGAGATCAGACAGATGGAGAGGGAGAAAGCATGGCAGGAGAGTGAAATGGTGATGAAGAAAGCAGGGCAGGAGATCCAGTTCAATGACATCTTTAAACACCCATCTGGAAAAAACAAACGCATCAGAACTGTGATGACCATTGGTAATGCCGGAATTGGCAAAACCTTTCTCGTACTCAAGCTTGTCTCTGACTGGGCCAAGAAAAAACATCCAGATCCTCACCTCACATTTGTGTTCCAATTCCGTTACCTGAATTTGCTGCAGGGGCGATGGTTTACTTTGGCACAGCTAATTCGCGAATGCATCGACGCAGCCAAACGCATCCCAGAAGAGGCACTTAATGACATCTTCACCAAGCTGCAGAACTCCGGAAACCCAAATTACGACAACAGCCTCTTTAAGCTTCTGTTTGTATTTGATGGTTTAGACGAAAGCGTCGTTCCGCTGCACTTCAACTCTAAGCCTAACCATGGCTGCTCTGATGACTTCTCCAAACCCATCCCCCTGGGAGAGCTTCTCGTAAACCTCATGAATGGGAAACTGCTTCGCTGTGCTCGCATCTGGATCACCACGCGCCCTGCAGCAGCCAAACTGATCCCTTCTCAGTTTGTTCACATGTTGATGGAGGTGAAAGGGTTCACTGATGCCAAAAAGGACGAGTACTTCAGGAAGAGATTCAGTGATGGGAAGCTGGCCGACAAAATCATCTCACACATGAAGACATCAAAGAGCCTCCACATCATGTGTGAAATCCCAGTCTTCTGTTCAATGGCTGCCTTTGTTCTCCATGACATGTTGAAGAAAGATGAGATAGGACAGCTGCCAAAGACCCAGACTGAGATGAACTGTCGCTTCCTGATCTTTCAGACAAAGAGAAACAAGAAGAAGTATGATGCGACTCCTGATATGAATCAACAGGAGCTCACAGAGGCTGAAAGGGAGCTTCTTCTGAAGCTGGGCAGGCTGGCGTTTGAACATCTGGAGAAAGGTAGCATCATTTTCAACCAAGAACACCTGGCAGAGTGTGGTCTTGAGACGAAAGAAGCCTCGTGGTACTCAGGAGTGTGCACAGAGATCTTCAAAGGAGAGAGTTTGGGCTTCCAGAAAAATGTGTACAGCTTTGTTCATCTGAGCATCCAGGAGTTTCTGGCTGCAGTCTACCTGTTCCACTGTTTCACACAGAAGAACAAGAAGAAGAACATGAAGGTACTGAAGATGTTCCTGGGAGGAGGAGGAGGAGAAGAAGACAAAGGAGGAGAAGAAGGAGGAGGAAGAGACGACGACGATGAAGACAAAGAGGAAATTACTCTGGAAGACTTCCTGTACAGAGTCATGGTAAAATCCCAGAAGAGTAAAAATGGCCACCTGGACCTCTTTATCCGCTTCCTTCATGGTCTCTCACTGGAGTCCAACCAGAGTCTGTTGGGAGGTTTGCTGAGTCAGGCAGAGAATTGTCCAGAGACCATCCAGAGAGTCATCAACAACCTGAAGGAGATGACCACTTATGATAGCGATCCTCCCATCCCCCCTGAGAGAATGATCAACATCTTCCACTGTTTAATGGAGATGAACGACCACTCAGTACTTCAGGAGATCCAACAGTACCTGAAGTCAGGGGACATATCAGAGACAGAACTGTCTCCATCCCAGTGTTTAGCTCTGGCCACCATACTGCAGATGTCAGAGGATGTTCTGGATGAGTTGGACCTGGACAAATATGAAATACCAAAGGGGTGCGCACGGAGACTGGTCCCAGCTGTAAGGAACTGCAGAAAGGCTCGGTTAGTAGTCATGTGAATAGAAACATCCTAGAGTCAATCTACCATTACAGTTAACAAAAAGTTCTGTGCTCATATGGACACTCATACAGACACAGGGACCTACACACAAAGCTAGACTTAGGAGCGGTTAGCACCGCTCAATAATAATAAACATATCAGGATATTTGCTATCTCTACCTTTGGTCCAATATTACATCAGCAGACTATATTTAATAGTCCCACCACTTAACAGTCCAGATGGTGGGAGCATCACTTGCATTTCCTGGTTCAGTCGTCTCTTCAAATAACCTCCATATTGGAGTATAATAATGGGAGAAATACAAACTAATGTTGTGTCTGTGCTCCGCCTTGCAGCTTTGGCCCAGATTGAGGAGACAGAGATGAGAAATAGAGACTGAAAGATGGTCTCTAACAGCTTGTTTGTAAAGCTTTTAGTAAATATGCAATGTAGTTCAGTCTTCATTTTACACCTTTAACTGCTGGTTGAAATCGTTGATATCAAAATTGCCATCTTCATCCGTACAGTCATTCTGTGTTGTCAAGTGATGTTGTCTATTCCACACTCTGCTCAAATATTGATATTCTCTTATTTAATCTGCATTCTGCATTTACAGACTTGTTGACCTTGACCTCTGGCTGACAGAGTTTGAAGTTGTGGCTTCAGCTCTCAGCTCTAATCCTTCCCATTTGAGAGAATTGGACCTCAGTGGAAGCATCCTGAAATCAAACCTAGTGGAGCTGCTCTGTGAAGGACTGAAAAGTCAGCACTGTAGGCTGGAGATTCTACGGTAAGATACATTTAATTGATTCATTTTGATCAATTCTGTTTTATCATGTACTGTGTTATGTGAATTTAATATAAATGTTGTGGCAAGAATGTATTAATAAGCTTGATATTGTGGTAACCCAAGTCTATGTGAGTAGACATTAAAATGAACCCAAACATGTTTGAAATTTAGGTTGTCATACAAAAGGGAATGCCCACCTAAAATAGCTGATCTACAATATCTCAACACGCAGAGGATGGCGCGCTTGTGAGCTTGGAGATCGTCTATTTTCGAACTGCCCAAATTGTTTTGGGGGGTCCCCAAATGATTAGCCTAATGTCCACCATTGTTTTCTCACTCAACAATAAACAAACCAACATACAGTATAAAGCTTCGTACACACCGCCGGCGAATTGGCGAATAGCGAATTAGCGTATAATTCGCCTTTTGTTTAAAACCTTATAAAGTCAATGGAAGCATCCACACCAAACGCGAATTTAAAAAAAGCGAAAAGGCGTCTGTTTTTTATTCGCCCTTGTGTCGAATTTAGCGAACGTTCAAAGGCGAATTCCTCTCTCTCTCTGTATCAAAGTAAGCTCACTCTACCCTATTTCAAGAGAGAGAGAGAGAATGGTGGAGGGACCTTCACGTTACATTGAGGCCGAGGGGAACGGAGTTTTTCTCCTTTTCCGTGTCTCTCTCTGTGTGGCAGCGTGGCTGCTTGTTACAAGCAGCTTGTAAAAACTACTCGAGTATTACTGGTAAAAGCATATGGTATGTTTTAGGCTAATTTATAACTGCAAAAAGACTAATGTTTTAAAATAAATCGCTGGGAATTAAATACAAAAGGATCCGAAGTGTAGTGGAGTAGAAGGAATGTAGGCTACTGGAAATTGGACTCATCTACAAGTACAGGCTACTCAAGTAAATGTAGGCTACTTTTAGTTACTTTACACTGACTTTCTTTTTTTACAGACCGAAACCCGTGACATGTTGTCCCGAAATCCTTTTATTTCCGAGAGACCCGATCATCTAATCATTATTAAAACCCTCTTTCATGTAACACTGCAGCCGTGCAGCGTGCGCTGTTAACTGATTGACAGGCAGAAGAAGGCTACCAAGGGATCTATAATATTAAGATCGAAACAAAAGCCAGAGATTAAAAGGAATACTTTTAGGCTATTTTCTAACTACAGAGAGGAAAGTCATGGTTTAACTTGTACGCGGTAGCGGGTGCTTTCTCATCATCCTGGCAGCAGGCTACCATCACGCATGCATTACGCACGCACCAATTGATCTTTCCCCCTGCTGTTAAACTGATCCTAGACCAGCATTATCATCTCACTGTTACACAGCCATTCATCTCGCTGCCTCACGGCTAACAGACCATGATCCTAGGTCAGGCCAGCCTATACAGCACACACGGAACTCCAGTAGTTCGTTCCTTATAGCGCACGCCAGCGCGCACACACACATTGATTGATTGCTTTACAGTTTGCATAAAAAGTAGAAAGTACACACACAGTACGGGTCCTCTAGGGTCCTCTCGGGTAATACACATGATTGACAGCCCCGTATTCCGAGGGTGATGCGGCCATTCCGACCCGGCTATGATAAAACACTGACCGACCCTGTCTACTCTGCCCCCGGCCGAGGGGAGGGGGAACGGAGAACGCGTATTGTCACTTGTCTCTTCTGTTCTTTTTCTTATTTAATAGGCTAACAGCCACGGCCAGGTCTCATCATCACTTGAGGATGTAGTTTCCATTGTTTTATTTGTTTCCCTGTCTCCGTTCTCCTCTCTCCTCTCCTCTCTCTCCTTTCTTCTCCTTTCTCCTGTGGCTATGCAGGCAGATATCGCCCCCTCGTTTTTAGGCGAATTAAGCGAATATTATACGCATATTCGTGTCGCTTTTTTGTGTGTATGGAAAAGGGCGAATGGCGAATTCTTCGCCTTTTTGGTTCGCTTATTCACGTCGCTTTCGCTAATTCGCCGGTGTGGACAGAGCTTTAGTGTATATCAGGATATCTGCACATTTACAAATGTACACTTTAATGACTTAATTGTCAGGGTGGAAGATACCATGACATTGTTCAAATAGCCGACCTACAAGCTCACTGCAAGGCATTGTTCCAAGTGCTTGTCAAGGTGGGGGTCCTCAGTTCAAATATGATTATTTTGGGAGTTCAGGGTTTGTTTTAATCAAACTAAAGCATCCAGGTGTGAAGGCACCATAAGTTGGACAAGAGAGTCTCTATTTTCTTTCTTGTTATCCTTTTGAGCCGTGGTCACACTGTCTCCTAAGAGTGACTTTGTCTGTATATGTGTTACTATGTATGTCTATCTGTAGCATGAGCTGCAATACCGTAGCGCTGTTGAGTCACACACGCATGCACACACACACACACACATGCCCGACCCTTTGATTTTCACCTTGTTAGTCACCAGTCCAAAACCCTAGGAATCCATCACAGCCTTAGCCTTATATAGATGTCTGTAAACAGATTCTCTATTAATCAATCAATCAATCAATCAATCTGGTGTTTCATTCTTCATTCAGACTGGATCACTGCGACTTGTCAGAGAGATGCTGTGAACTTCTGGTCTCAGCTGTAAGCTCTCATCCCTCCCTAAGAGAGCTGGACCTGAGCTCCTACATGGTGAATGTTCCAGTCCCGGAGAACTGCAAGTGAGTAGACTTGGGCTGTGTCCAATCAATCAATCAATCAACCAACCAATCAATCAATCAATCAATACATTCCATTTAGTTTTAGTCATAGTTTAGTCACCTGAAGTGTTTTAGTGTCTAGTTTTTGTCGAATGAATATCATACAATTTTAGTAGTCTAAATCTAGGCCTACAGTTAATTTAGTTGACAAAAATGTATTTTGGCGGTAATGACTGATTTTACACTTGGTTGCATGCTGAAAATAGCAGATTTACAAGCTCACTACAAGTAGGCCCGACATTTTGTTACCGCGATTACCGTCTTCCCATTTACCGCCGGTACTGCGGTAATTACCGCACCCCCGTATCTATTAATTAAGGTTCGGCGATAAGCCAAAATATTGCAATCATCTTCCCAAAAGTCGCCTCTCCACAGCCTGACTGCCCGAGTTATACTTCTCCGTACAGCACAGCGGGTATGGCTTTGAAAGGAGCAGATCTACAAGCTCACAACACATCGCATCCGCGACGCGTTCTGAGCTTTTAGATCTGCACTGTCGGGTTACCATAGTAACGTAGGCTAGCTACTTAGCTTTTCAGACACAAACAGCTGTGTGAACAAACCAGAAGAGGACGGGTAGTCAGATCGTGTACAGTGATTCTGTAAACTCACGTCACGTCTCAACTCTCAAATCGCAGTGATTGAGTGCTGCTATATACAGGTTTTAGTTACAAGACTTGACAGAAAAGGTTATAAAATCTCCGACGCGCCGACAGACGGGGCACAACGTGCGACGCGGTGGAAAAAGTAAAATAGTTTCATTTTCGGTTTTAGTCCACGCGGCCCTCCGCTCCGCCAGTAATCCGTATGAATAAAAAAAGATATGCCACAACACAAGGTATGTATTAACATCCTTGTGTCGTGTGGATTACAGAGAAAGTGTACGCTGCTCTGTACTCCTCTACGCAGGCTGCCCTGTGTAGGTCTGACTGTCTGTGTCTCTGAGAGTGAGAGTGACGTATGTGGCTTCCAAACTGTGGTACACGGCCCAGAGCAGAGCGGCATGGAGCGCATGCGGTCCTCGCTTCTCCCCTGTTTTAAAACTCGCTGGTTTTCCAATAAAAAATAGACTTTTTTTTCCTTTTTTTACCGCGGTAAGCACACTGCGGTACGGCGGTACGGCGGTTACCGTGTCCAACCCTAACTACAAGTCTAGTAGCAGCACGACCCTTTGCGAGCCCGTCAATCTGCTATGTTAAGAGTGCATCACCCGAGCGCAACCAAACATAAAATGAGTGCTCCTTAACATTTTAGTATAGCTTTTATCTGTTGATGAAATTGTCAATACATTTAGTCTTGGTTTTAGTCACCATATTTTTTTTTTTTTGTGTAGTTTTTATTTCGTTTTCTTTAATCAACACCAGGTGAGAAAGGTGGTAGGCAGTAGGAAATAAACTGATAGTTACTGACATTATTTTCATCTTCACATTTATACAGTTTTAGTTCTAACATTCAGGCGAATAATTCTGAATCTGTTTTTGTGTGTCGCCATAGAACACAACTGTGCTATTTCTCACAGAGCTGTAAACTATAATAAACCCCTCTTCATATCAGTGCTGCAATTAATGGACAATTCACCTCGATATGGGAAGAGTTTCTAGATGTGATCTTGGTCATTCTATGGTAATGGAAATGATACAATTAAAGCTCAGCATGAATGTGGACTGCCCATAAGTCCGACATCTCATTACTCCAACTACTACGCGTAGGGATAGGGATAGGGATAATAAAGGGGTGAGTCGGCCAAACTCATCGTTGGAGTAATGCGCCGTCGGAACAATGTTGAACAACGTTGAAGCCTACTTCGCCAATTGGTGTAGCCACAATTGGTGTAGTCACTGTTATGGTTTGATTTGCACAGTGTACAGTTGTGCAACGTGTAAATAGACACTTAAGTTAGTAGACAATGATAGGAGAAACACTGTAGTGTCAGGTAGTGGAGACGTTGTGTTACACAGTTAGACATTGATGCATTGTTCTACTTCCTACAGAGTGAAACATGGAGGAGAAGATTGGCTTAATCCTCAACTCATTACCAGATGTGAGTATCTGTCTGTCTGTGTCAATATCACACATCAGGTGTTGAGTATCTTTCTTTCTGTGTCAATATCACACATTAACATTTTATACACTGTTGTATACTTGGTTGGCTCCTCCCTAGATGCTGTTCTGAAAACTCTTCAGTAGAGCTTCCAGGGAATTCAGGCAGGTTTCTCTGCTCTTGGCCTGGTCCTTAAGACTAAGGTCATGTGGTTTGACTGAAACAATGGGCCTCATTCACTAACCTGGTGGTAAATAGAGTGTATATCCTGGTGGTAAATAAATAGTGTGTATATTGGGGAAAATCCATTCTGAAATGTGATTCATGAAAGAGGGTGCAGAGCTGTGATTTGTGTGGATCACAGGTGCATCTCATTTTTGTTTGAAAGTCAGCAGTGCGCTTATTTGCATTGTTCCACGCTCCATTTAACACCATAAAAGGCAACCGTAAATAACCCATGTGGGAAAAAGATTACAACGTATTGAGTCACATCTTATTGACAACTTATACATATGTTCTGTCTGGTAGTGAGTCCCTCGATCGCACAATGGATCAACTATAACTCAAAATGTATGATAATCAAATTATTGGCTTAGGATTGTGACAAAAACTAAAATATATCCATGTATTCAAGTCTCCATGGAGAGTAATCGATGAATCAAAGTCTTCTGGGGGTTGAACCCCGCCCAAGGCTTACTGTTCATATCCTGAAAGTTCCTAGAAAACATATTTTGGTTTCCTGTTGTCCTTGCATTAAAATTTCAGTAAATGGTGTTCAGGGCTCTGGGTGAACCTGTGTTGCCATGTCTGCTTATAATAAGCAATTTGTGGGTCTTTTTTTATAATAGTGTAGTTGCTTATTGGGCTTGCTTTGTAATGTTTTTTAAACCAGTGGTTCCCAAATGTTGTCATATCAAGGACCCCAGATTAATCAGAATCAGAAACACTTTATTGCATCACAAGGACACACAGGAATTTGTTGTGGTGTTACAGCACAGATAAAAACACACAGACACAACACATTTAAGACGAGACACTCAAGACATGATATAACCCTACTATCCTATCAAATAAAGGCATAAAAAGCCCAAAAACAAATCTTTAAAAACAAAAGAAAACTAAATCTACAAATCAGTAGAATAAAAGCAAGACAAGAACAACACAAGAACAACGGGGGGTGGTGGAGAGGTCCTTATTCAGGAGGGACACGGCCCTCTGGAAAAAAAACTATTCAGTGTCCACAGTCGCAGACCCCATCTGAACATATGGTGCCAGGGACCTTCACACAAGATTTGTGTTGTTAAAATGTTTAAAAAATATATATTAACCCTATTTGTGCCTATCCCGAACAAGTTCGGGATATTTTCAATCCAATCCAATATTTTATTTGCTATTTTACTTACCCTGAGCTGCTTGGGACAACGTGGGTGGTCCTGGCTCGTCCAGCGCTTACCAACGAGAGACGCTAGATGGTCCGACGATTTATTCCATTGAATATGGTTTAAAATAAAGTTTAGAGCCCCCCCCAAAAAAACTCAATCTATACTGTCGGCGGCGCGACGTATTCCAGGGTGCCTATCCAGAACTAGTCCGGGATATTTAATAAAATTAATTATTTAATCGGAGGCCTCAACGAAGCCCCGGTCTAAATTTCCATCCATGCCCGGGGCCGACACTCGGCCATCCACGGGCCGTATTCTCGCAAACGGCCGCATCGCGCCGCCCACTCCAATAATAAGTCACATCTTTAGAGAGGATTTTCTCTGAATTGTGTTCCCAGACCAAAGAGAAAGTTTTTTTGCGAATGAAATAGCTTTAGATCTCGTCATACATAACAGTGGCTGGAGTGAAATCCCAAGGCACTTGGGGCAGTGTCGACGGAAGCTAGAGCGAATGCCTATAGAGATATTTCTGGCACTCTAGCGGCCACTTGTGGTGCTAGAGGCACTGTATGAGTAAAAAAAAAAAAAGTTCCTCAATATTTTTTTTAAAATGGGAGATATACAACTATTGTGAGCTCTGCTATTTTCAAATGCAAATGTAAAGTAGTAAAACTGAGCCTAGTTGCTTCTATTGGGCTTATTTTCATAGACCTTGTTTCTTTGGCAAAATCTGGCATCACACGATTCCTTGTTCACTTCCTTACTTGGGAGGAAGTAAAAAGATGTTTTTGAAGCAGTACACAGAGAAAAACTCTATAGCGCCCTCTGTAAATGGCAATGGCAGCCTCCCTAGAGAGGGCCAGGAATAAGGTGAATAGACTCTTGCATACTTGTGCTTGGATTTTTTTCTTGGTGCGTGGGGAAGCCGTGAATGAAGGCAGCCGCACACATAATGGGCACGTAAACAACATAGGATTTATTGCCAGTCTGGCATCCATATAAGCTGGAGCACCTTACCCATCCATAACAATACCAATCCACATTCCCCTGGATCCTCCTCAAGGACCCCTAGGGGTCCGCAGACCCCACTTAGAGAACCACTACCCTAGAGGATGGTACCCTAGAGGATGGGTATTGTTCAAAGTTAAAACAAAAAATATGTAGTTATACAAATAATAAATCAAGTACATTTTCTTTTTTTTAATATTATTAAAAAGGTATCGAACTGTAACACCAAATTATCGAACCGATAACCAAGTTAATTTCAACTGGGGACCCCGGCTGGGGTCGCGGCCTGAAACGTTTGTGAACCTTTGATGTAACAGATGTGTGTATTTTCACATAAACTTAATGTAAACACATTTTCTCACATAATGTCACTTCTCAACCTGGAGGCTTTAAGATAATGTTGATTTAGTTGACTAAAACTATGACGAAAAATGTTCGTCGACTACCTTTTTTCACTGACGAAAAAAATATGACTAAAACTAAGACTAAATATACTGACATATATTTTCGTCCTCATCCCTAAACTGCTTTGCCTTGCACACACACACTGTGTGTGTGTGTGTGTGCATGTGTGTTGTGAGTCGTTGAGTTGATGTATTTAATGTTTACTCTCTGTTTTGTCTTATCAGATTTCCAGTGTCTCACTCTGGACATAAACACAGCTTCCAGAGAACTCTTTCTGTCTGAGAACAACAGGGAGGTGACCATGACATGGGGACAGTTTAAATCATATCCTGAACATCCTGACAGGTTTGATGGACAGTATCAGGTTCTGTGTACAGAGGGTCTGACTGGACGCTCTTACTGGGAGGTGGAGTGGAGTGGAGGGGTTGAGATAGCAGTGACTTATAGAGGGATCAGCAGGAAAGGACATGGTGATGACTGTAGGCTTGGACACAATAACAAGTCCTGGAGTCTGGTCTGTCACCTGGGTACCGATTACTATGTCACACACAATAGTAAGAACACTTTCCTCAATCTTTGTCCCTCTTTTCACTCCAACAGAGTAGCAGTGTATGTGGACTGTCCAGCTGGGACTCTGTCCTTCTACACAGTGTCCTCTGACTCACTGACACACATGTACACCTTCCACAACACATTCACTGAACCTCTCTATGCTGGGTTCAGGTTACCCTACTCCACCTACTCCTCCTCAGTTTGTCTGTGTGAGCATAGATAGAGTCTCTGTGAGGGTGACAGTGCAGGTTGTCATGGTTACCACCGTTGCCAGGATATTTTTTGACTAGCCGAGTCTGACGTCATGGACTCCATATTTGGGCATGAGTGACTCATGGTGCCATCATGGTGACATCATCATGATGATGTAATCAGCAGCACAGTGACAGTCACACATTACAGCTCCTTACGTTGTCATAACAACACCCCCATGTGTTTGACCTTTGACCCCAGACTCCCATAAAACGAGATTTGTGTTATTTCTTTTTCAATTTTAAAAAAGTAGTCTACAAGCTCACAACGCATCTCATTACGACACTTTGTGAGCTTGTAGATCTGCTATTTTCTAATAGCAAAGTGATAAATGGTTAAAGTCGTTAAACACTGAGTTTGATGCTATTAATGTATATTTAATATTTTAGCTTAGGACCCCCTGGAACCCCCTCAAGGACACCCGGACACACTTTGAGAACCAGTAGTCTCTCATAATCTGTTTAAACACGTTATCCCCTATATACATTGCCGTTTTGAAAATTGAAGATCTACAAGCTCACAACGTGCCACGGTGCAACTTGTTGTCAGCTTGTAGATCTATCTGTTTTTATTTTTATTTATTTTTTTATTTTTAATATATTACATTTAAAAATTGTAACAACACAAATCTTGTGTGGGGGTCCCTGGTACAAATATGTTCAAATGGGGGTCCGTTTTCAAATACATTGATGTCAAACTCTATGGTATAAAATGAGTCAACACCACAGGGAGCTTTAGATCTTAAATTAGATCAGATAGAAGAGCACAAACCTCCACTCCACACATTTATAATGTATCATAAATACTGTCCATCAATGATGATGATAATGTAAATATCAGTGTCATACTTGTGTCTCTTATGTAGATACAAACTCTTATTTTATGTATATTAGATTTTTGATATGTTTACACAATAGACAGAGATAAACTGTATATTTAATCATGTAATTGTCACAGTATCAATATTGTTTCTTGCATACCAGCAAGACTCCTTAATCGGGAGATAAGCGACCGTCAGGACGCATACACAAACTTTAGAATGCAATCTTAGCCAATCAGGAGGGAATATGGGAAATGGGAAAGATGCATGTTGATGACATGACTTTAGAGATACTGTGTACCGCTTTGTGTGATTTTAGGGCAAAACTGTTTCTTGCATATAAACCTTTATACTGAACCACTTGAACTATAATGACTATAATGAACTAATGTATTGTGATGTGGCCTAAATTGTTATAGTTTGAACTTGATGTGAATAAAATGTCAACTTGTGTAACTTGGTGTCTTTCCTGACCCTCCCTACCAAGGAATAAATTGTTGTTTCTATTTTCATCCCAAGAATCCCTCCATTATAGCAGCCACACAGCTGACCAGCGCCCTCTGCCTGCAGACACGCAACATGACACAGTTGGATAATGCATCAAAGCAGAGATGTCTTCACAATCAAGCAACATGACACAGTTAGATACTCGACCCCCTAAATAATCATATTATAACTGGGGACCCCCCACCCTGACAAGCACTAAGAGTTTTTTTTATCTGTCATTCAATGTTATAATATGAGTTTAAATAAAGGATCTCAATGTAAATAAGCCATGTGCTTGAGCTTATCCTTTTAGTTGACCTTGTACCAGTGAACTGTACTGTCATGAAACTCTAGAGTTTTCTATGCAAAGTTCTGATAAATACTCAATCAAGTTGTGGCATTACATTTTGTGTAACACGGTTCTATTGTGAGTCGTGTTATACGCGTTGCGAGGCGTTTTGAGCATGATCTGCTATTTTCATATTATAATGGACAAAAATGAAGCATTAACTATTAGTGCTATACTGACTTCAATAGTTTATGTTAAGTGAAGAGCTCTCTGTCAGAGCATTGTGCCCCTAACTTCCCTCTCTCATGACAGAGACAAGAATCACTGAATCAAATCAAATTAAGAGGCTATATAGAGAACTTCACACCCTCTATTACAAACACATGAACAGCCTTAATTATGCATTCTTTCTAAGATTCTCTGGCATTCAGTACAGTCGTGGCTAAAAGTATTGGCACCCTTGCATTTGTAAAAAAATACAACACACAATCTTCTAGATTGCGCACAGTGAAAGAACATCAAGGTCTCTGGAGATGGACTTGGAGCCTTCAGATTGTCCATGCTTGGCTACAATCTGACCTCTGATCTCCTGACAATTCTCTCCTTTTTTATTTGGTCCATGTTCAGTGTGTGACACAAAACGGACGCATGAGGGATTTACTTCATTTAAACTGGGTGGATTAGTGGTTACTAAAGATTAAAGTCAACTTGGACTCACGTTCCAGGTGAATAGCCTGCTTGAAATTCAAGTACAGTGTATTTAAGTATAGCTGCAAGTTTCTTCGTAGAATGAGCTAGGATTCGGGTTAGGGTTAGGGTTAGGGTTGATGCAAAATATGTTTTCAATTGCCAAGCTTCTGGAAGATTTTTTTGTTTTTTTCTGTTTTACAATTGCAAGGGTGCCAATACTGTTAGCCACAATGTTAGATGTTTCTTACCTTTTTATTGCAACTGGTGCTCAAGGAACCTCCTGAGAGCAGTGGAGATTAGAGAGAGATCCGCCTTGTTCAGGTATAATCTCTGAAATTACATTAATTAGCCTATACATGAAGGCCAGCCAACCATGTATACCATGAATGAATACCAGCCTGGCAGCCTTGCATAAAGTTGACCTCATTTCAACATGAATTTCAGCCTTTTCACTGACTGAATTGAAAGAAAAAACATTTTCATTGACGGTTGATCACTCAACCATTTGGAATTAATGTTTGAATCAACTACTAGCTAGCACTGTATAGCCCAGTGGTTCTCAAACATTTTCGTGTCAAGGACCCCTAAATTTACACTTATTAGCCGGTGGACCCCCGTTTGAAAAGATATGCCTGGGACCCCCCATATATGAGAAGATTATTTTGTGCTCTGCAGTGATTCTCAACCATTTTAATTTCAAGGATGTGTGTGTTGGATGATTGGATCATGTGATGAATACATGTTTTGAGCTTTTGAAATGTTCTCAACCTTTGACAATGTTGCATTGAACCTACTTGTACATTGTACTTTTTGAATACTTGAAACTGTACTTGGGAGTATGTATACTTCTTACTGCCCCTGCCAGATAAATCTGCAGCAAAGGAATGAATGGAGGGTTTGTTGCTGGTCAATGTGCCGTTATGTAATTGGATTTGCAGAATGTTTACAGAAGCTGCATGTCAGTTGTTCTGTTCTTTAACAAAAACACAGCAGCACTTTTATGCTGTTATACTGTAAGGCAGTGGTTCTCAAAGTGGGGTCCGGGGCAGGGACCCCCAGGGGTCCTTGAAAGAGGTTCTAGCAGGTAATTGCGTGACAGAGTTGTTTTGGCAGCATATGCCTACTAATAATTCATAACTTTCATGGCTTTATTTGACATCATTAACATAATGAACGGCTGCTGTCATTAACGTAATGTCTCTTTACAAATAATAAATTATGTCATATTCTGCGTTCTGTCTTTTATGTAGACTAATAATAAAATATAAATATAGGCTAATTCCTACCCATTTTATCTCGATATGTCTTTAGGGATGTTACAGTTAATTGAACTAATCAATTTAATTGATTTCTTTTTTCAAATATAATAACAGATTTAAAAAAAAAAAGTGAAAATAGCAGATCTACAAGCTCACACAGCATCACGATTTGACGGGTTGTGAGCTTGCAGATTGGCTGTTTTCACTAGCCTATCTTTTGCACATACTATTCCACAAATTATAAAATAGGGCTTAAGTGATTAATCAAACTAATTGAAATAATTCGATTTTGTAAAAAAAAAAGTAGGTTATTGGCCTATTTTTAATTGATTAATAAAAGGTTATCTACAGAATAGCCTAATCATAACAGATAGCTTCAGCCAAATGTCTTTTCGTAACATTTAGATAAATAAATATGTAAATCGTTTTATCTCACTGAAGTGTCCTCGTTTTACTTAGAGATCTGTGTCAAAGTTCAAGAATACATGATCGAGCAATCCGCTGCGATTAGCTGGCCTGCACTGCGGATCTACTTAGAGTGTCTGTGTGTGTGTGCCTGGTCACCTGACACTGCTGTGGTCTTCTGGCTGCATTCACACATCCACTGTGAGTGTTTACCTACTTTAATTCATTCAAATACCATTCAAAATACATTCACACTTTTAACTGTTGCAGTCTGCAGCTAATATATTTCAGCCGGTAGACTTCTTTTCAGTATTTTATAGTTTTTAGTGGTTCATTCTGTGTTGTGATGAAAAGAACCTTTGACCGACATGAGCTTAACGCTAGCAAGCTGTCATGTAACGTTATTATGTCACCATAACTGTAATCTCTCTTGACTGGTCTGAGGCGTCCAATAAAACTCAATATGAGTCATAATGATAAGGTGGATATTGGTGACATTCCTAAGGCTGTAGGCTAAATAAATGATATAAATAAATGTATCACTATCAACTGATAGGATATAGCTAGTAGCTACTGATAGAAGCCCTCCTCATTGCCAAGGCCATCAGGACAGTTGTTTGTCACCTACACTAGACTGGTGACATTGTTTTAAGATTCCCATTTGTGGATCACAGGCCAATTTGTATGGGTCACGACTCAAGTAAAAAATCCCATGTTATTTTCGTGCAAAACAATAAAATATACATTAAACACATTTTCCCTTAATACCAAAAAAAAAACATTACAATTTTTAGGAGGAAAAAAAGAATTGTATAAATGTTCAAATAAAGAAGCAAACCCTTCTAAGAAAGTCCATAACTAAAATGCAATAATAATTAAGTAGTGAAAATGTCAGATCTACAAGCACACATGCATTGCTTCGCGTCTCGTTGAGAGCTTGTAGATCGGGGTCCCGGGCGAATGTTTAATTTCTCTTGGGAACCACTGATCTACAGTATTTATGTCAGTATAGACCCATTTCTTGTTTACAAACATTGAGACTAAATGCACAGGTGACTGTATCATGTAATCAATTCCCAACAATCCCCAAACCTGTTGTATTTGGGGAGCGCTGGTTTCATTGGCTCATTTGGTACCGACCTGCGCACACATCTAGGTTTTTATCAATGTCACGTGGACCAGAAATGCTATATGTATACTGTCACAGTCTGTCAGTATAACATAGTGGTTGCAGTGGTGTGTGAGGCAAAGTGAACTAAAGTAAATTGATGCATTAATACTGAAAACTAATACCAGTGTCGAATGACAAATCCCAATGTGAATGAAATCTTATGCAGTGCATAATCTGTCTTGGTGCAAGAGTTGTGACTAAGCTATATAGTCTTGGATCTAACCACCATTCTGTATTTGGATGTTTTGGACAAACTGCTAATCATTTAATGGCATGTAATTGCAGTTGTCAAACTTGTCATGATTCATTACATCATTGAATGAAGACCTGTAATCATAGAAGTAAAAGTCGGCGTCAGGAATGGCATGTGAGGAATCCAGACGGTTCCAGTTTAGTTTGCAGCCATGGACTGATGCCAGAATGTCGCCATTGGTGCTTGTTATCTTATTCATATCAGCCAGAGCTCTTTGTCCTTGTGCCTATGTCTGCCACTAAATGCTAACACAATACAAGTCAAGTGCAGTGGGCTAAGGAGACTGTTTGGAATCGGATGAGCGAAATCTTTTCAACAAACTGCACTTACCCGCAGCCCGGAGACGCTGGCAAGTTAGTATTTTCACATTTGTTTGCCATTTGAGGTAGATCTATTAGATGGCATAGCTTTACAAAGCCACGAAGCCTGAATTTAAGCGTGCCTGCCTTTTCATAGACTCTAGTAAAATGTTTTGAGGGGGGAAAGGTTGTCTTAATGTTCTGTTACCGTACCATTACTTGAAATATAACCTCTACTTGTCGTTTTCTCTTGCATAGCTTGCATACAGTATAGGTTGAGTGTTATGTATACTGTCTGTGTATACTGTCTGCTCTATACCAGAGCTTAAACCTACACTAGCACAAATCCTAGCAGGATTCAACACAACAGTACACTGCTTGTGAAGGCATACATATCTACACTACTGTATAGATGTCTTATGATCCCTTCATTTCCTGACAGCAATTAGCATGACACAGAATGGTAAATGGTGCATTTATTTGGCGCCTTATCCAAGGCGCTTTATAGAGATTATTCACCCATTCACACACACATTCATACACCGATGGTGGAGGAAACCATGCAAGGCATTACCTGAAACTTGACAGTCGCTGGTAACATGACGTGTGACCGTCATGGGTGAGGGTTTAAATGGGTCTGCACAAGCGACCTCGTCAGCCTGTACAAACAAACATTCAGATTTCACAAACAAAGTGCTTTATAATGTCTCACACCTGTCTAAATACTGTCCAGCATTGTATAATTACCCGGATCCTCCGTGTTCTTTAATACGAAGCCTTTTATCCGATATTTTTCTTTTTCCCCATGTATTTCTGGACCCATTTTTGCAAGGCCACTCCCACATTTCATAGATGGGGTTGGTGCGTAACTGCGTATGGGGAACACCAGGAAATGCTGAGTGCAGAGTTCAGAGTCTTGCTCAAGGCTTCTTCGACACTTAACTCTCTGGGAGCCCGGGATCGAACTGGGAACCCTTAAGGAACCCTTCCGTGCAACTCTACCCCTGAGCCACTGCCGCCCCTGGGTAACATACAGTTGAGAGTAGCTACTACGAATGCTAATGACAATTACATTAAATACTCTATAAATGAATATCAAATATCTAAATACTGAATGAAGAAATTCAAAAACTGTCCTGGGTGTTCCCAAAACCCTAGACGATAAAATTACCAAAAGTTTTTTTTTGAAAGTGAATATCCCTTTAACATTTAACAGTCACTTCACATCACTGTCCTCTGGGACCCTACCAAGAATCATGTGGTGTATACAGAATCACACCCAATGTAGTCTAAACTTTGAAAAAGAAATGCCTTTAGGCTAGTAAGTTACGCCCTTATTGTGGTGTGATGGTCTGTATAAGATAGCTGTTGGATATCGTGTGCGGTTTCTCTTCTCCAGTGCAGGGTATGCATTGTATGCTTAACTAAAACCTGGGAAACTAGTTTGACTTCAGCCTGCTTGACACAGTTAGGTTACTTAGCCAAGGTTTCATTCGTCGTCAGTCATTGCACAATGCCAGCCGTGCAGCCAGTGTGTGTGACAGTGCATGGCATGCTGTGATTGCCGTCCACATGCGCACACACAAGCACTTGCTATGGGTGTGTGTGTGTGTGTGTGTGCAGGGGCGTCACAAGGGGGGGAGGAAAGTGGGACTGAGTTACTAGGGCCCGAGGTGGAGGGGCCTTAATTATTTTATACTTTAGCCATTGAAAAATAGCAGATATACAAGCTTACAGCGCGGCACTTTGGTGCCGCGCTGCAAGCTTGCTTCATCTCTTGAAGCTGCTATCTTTGAAAAGTTGTGAAAATGTGTGAAAATCTTTGAATAGGCTTTTATGTATTTTTTTAAGCGAACATTTGTAAATTTTACTTCTGGGGCGTCACTGCTGGAACTAAATATTTTGAGATGGGGGTCCGTGGTCAAATACATATCATTTTGGGGGTCCTTCACATGAAAAGGTTTGAGCACCACTGAGATAGAAACATACGTTTTTCAAAAAACCTTTAGAAGGATTTGAAATATTCAAAGTTGCCGTGCTGCGAGCTTGTAGATCTTCTATTTTTCAATAGTTGAAGCACAATAATGCCCTCTATGAAGAACATTCATCGGGGGGCCCGCAGTGAATCCTTGTATCCAGGGCCCAGAATTTGGTGCAACACCCCTGTGTGTGTGCAGAGAGCGAGTATCAACGTGTGTCAAGTTTTGCATGGTTGTGCAGTGATGTCATTACGTGCGCATCCCGCATCAAAAACTCATTCAAGTCACCCAGGGACTCATTCATGTCATGGTCATGGGGTCCCGGGGATGCGCCTCCATTGGAGTCCATGTTAAAATAATTTACCGTGTTGCGGTAAAAAAAAAAAGAAATTTCAGACACCACCATTGTTCGTGGGTGAAAGCATCCTACTTTACCCTACGTTAACACAAATAAAATCCACGTAGAAAGTCTTAAACGTCCGACGCCATTTTGCGTGTGTAAACTTTATATTGAGGACTCATAAAACTTTTCTGGGACCCATTTGAATGACCACCTGTGGGTCCCGGGACCCATTACATTGAAAACCTAGTAACATCACTGTTGTGGTGGCATGATAAATAACCTTTATCTATACCATAATGTTTTTACCCCTTTTTCACGCATTGACTGATTGATTGACTGATTATTCAATTAATAAAAAGTAATCGATAGAATAATCACCAAGCAAATTGATCATTAAAGTTGATGGTTGCAGTCCTATTCCAATCAGAAACAAAAGATTCTATCACACAAAGATTTGGAGGCCCCCAGTAGTGACTCTGAGGACCCCCAAGGGGTCCCGGACCCCCTGTTGAGGACTCCTGGTCTACATGATAAGATTATTGTGAGTGTTTTTTATCACAATAAAAGATAATGGCGATTATCGTCCTATCTCTACCTAGTCAGATTCCATGGCCATGGTACTGTCCAGGTGCTCCTCAAGTCTGAGGTGGAGACTGTCACTACTGCGCTGCTCCTCCCTGCCTCTAGGGGGCGTCTCGCTGAACAGACAGCCCTCTGCCACAGTCAGGCGTTCCTCTCCCACCGTCACCACAACCCAGGCTGCGTTCTTTCACCAGAGTAGAGCCAGAGCAGCCGCCGTCAGCCCTGACCCAAGCAAGGCCCCTTCAGGCAAGACATGACGGCATGTTTGCTTAATGTGTTGCTGCTCCTGCAGTGGTTAGTAAAGCAGGGGTTCCCAACCTTTACGGGATCAGGGCCCACCTGAAAATCTAGAACAGGGGTCTTCAACAGGGGGTCGGAGACCCCTAGGGGGTCCTCAGAGTTACTACAGGCGGGCCACCAAATATTTGTGATAGGATCATTCTTTTAAGCTGAACAACTTGAACCCTCGAATCCCTATTCTGACGGGAACTTTAGCCAAAAAATAGCAGATCTACAAGCTCTCAACGCCTCGCAGCGTGAGGCGTTGAGAGCTTGTAGATCGGCTATTTTCGGCAAATAGGTTTGGTGTAGAGGGGAAAAAGAGCAGACCAAGTACAGAGTGAAAGGTCAAGTTAACCACAAACACAAATCCAACATAGACTGATGACAGTGCTAATGCTGTCAAACACGTCTATGAATCTATCTATGAAATCGATGAAAATTGGCACCACACATTTATACAATGTAGAGGGGGTCCCTGCTTCATCTCTCTCACAGCTAAGGGGTCCCTGGCCTGAAAACATTGAAGACCCCTGATCTAGAAAGCATTAGTTTTTATGATCCACCAATCGATTGTGCCGTGGCTTGGATACTTCAAGGTTTTAAAGAAATACATTTTTACATTTTATTAAAATTGTCCGTATATTAATATTCGGTTATCAATAATATAGTAGTATTTTGCCAATTATTTCAGGGCCCACTTGTAGTGTCCACTTGGCCTGCCAGTGGGCCCACTGGTTGGGAATCACTGTAAATATTATGTATTTTGACTATACTGTATGACTTTCCAGTCTGTGTTTAATTGTAGGACAGATCCTGGTCATGCATCTTAACTAAGAACACATGAACAACAGCTATTTCTGGCAAAGATATTTGGTTGGTAGAGGGGGAGGAAAATGAGGAGAACTTTAAGCATTTAAACTTCCAGACGGGTGGTTTTCAAATTACAAGAGAACGTCCAAACAATGGAATGCCGCCTGCCAAAGAATGAAGTAGATAAATGCCAACAGCAAAGATATGTGTGTAGCTGCTTAGTGCAGTTGTTTATTTTCCCCGTGGCTATCTTCCAGTGGTCTGTTGCCCTAAAGTAAACTGAAGTGCCGTGGCCTACATCTGGCCTAGATATGGCACATCATAAATACAAATAAATGGTTTATATGGCGCCTTTAGCCAAGGCGCTTTACAGAGATTACATTCACCCATTCACACACCAATGACAGAGGAAACCTTGCAAGGCACCAACCTGCTCATGAGGAGCAACTAGGGGTTCAGAGTCTTGCTCAAGGACACTTTGACACTAACTCTGGGGGAGCCGGGGATCGAACTGGGAGACCTTCGGAAACCCTCCGTGTTCTAATGACGGTTTCTCTACCCCTGAGCCACTGCTGCCACTTTGCACACATGGCTCAAAGTTTGTTGTATGCCCAGTTGGTTGTATGCCCAGGGTCCCAATGGCCAAGCTTTGCAGGATGCGCTGTGATTGCCTAGATGATTTTTATTTAATATACAGGTAGATTTGATGTGTCTATGCAGGAAATATTAAGTCACACAGATAAAAACGAAACCGGTTTGGAAATGCCCAAAATTGAAGTAGACCAGCCTTCGTTGGATGCGTGAGCTGAAAGCAAGCATCTCCATCTTATCTTTAAACCCTTCCAATCATATTCTAATCATGGCTAGGAATGGGACGATAAGCGATATCGTGATAAAAAAACACTCACGATAATCATATGAGATTTAATTTAGCGTGAAATTGTCCTCTGTCATGCACTGGGATCAATTCACCTTTTATTTGCCGAGCTGCCGATATCCGGCACGATTTAAACCTTCTGTTGGTAAAACGTACATAATATACGTACTTGATAGTCTTTTTTTTCACTCTCTACCCAATCTCTTTGCCAAAAAAATTGCAGATCTACAAGATCACAACGTGTTGCGTTGCGATGCGTTGTGAGCTTGTAGATCTGCTATTTTTTGGCAAATGTTCTGCCCCAGGATAATGGTTGTTGGTGATATTTTGATTATCGCGATAATATCGTGATTCGCGATTATTTCTTTGGTCACAATAAATCGTGATATGAAATGTTCATATGGTCCCATCCCTAACCATGACCTGGCTTTCCTCTGTTTTGTCATTGCAGTGTTGTCCTCCGTGCTGGAGGGGGAGCTGTTAGGAATGGGGATGTGGTCTCTGGGGCTGGGCGCTGTCGGGGCGGCGCTAGCGGGGATCTTCCTGGCCAACACTGACCTGTGTCTGCCCAAGACGGCCCAGGCCTCGCTGGAGCACCTGGAGGACGCTGACCTGCGCTCTGTGGAGGGTCAGAACACGCTATTTGTACCCACTAATTCTCATTGAATGTCTTAATTTTAATTTCACAATGAAACATAATCTGCACGGTAGAGTAGGGGTGGATGATATGGAAAAATACAATATCACAATATCTTTCCAAGCGGTATCATGATGCATGATCTAATAACGATTCTTTTTCATGTTGGTTTTTAATTTATAGTTATTTTTCAAGTTACTTAACAGTACAACCACCTACAAGGTAACACAAACTAAAAGAAAAAGATCCTTTTGGGAGACATTGTATCATCTCTACAATATTTATCACCATATCGCCCACCCCTATGGTAGAGCATGTTAATACAAATATTACAACTGGTACATCTGTATGGATGAGTATGTTAAAGAACAACTTCGTTTTTTTACAACAAGGGTTCATATGTTAAATTGGAATAAAAGAAAAGATGAGTGCTCAATGTTTTCATTTACAGCTTTCTATTTTAGCAGTTTTAAGTAACGATTTTGATTTCAGTGGGTGAGGGCATGCGTACAAGTGGCTAAATATATCTTTTTACACAATATGCACCGCAATCTTTCATAGGTAGATGTGACTTACTGTATGGGGACTAGTAGTGTTACTGTAAATGGTAACAAAGAAATCGCTGGCTTCATATTTAGTACTTATACTTGTACTTGTACTCATGCTAAAATGACAGAAAGCAGTATATGAAAACATTTTAACACTCATCTTTTCTTTTCTCTAATTACAATCTAAAATATGAACCCTTGTTGTAAAACTAAGTTGTAATACCAACTAAACTCAAAAGTTCAGAAACGTAACTTGGATCGATTATTTCTCCCTTACGCTGTCCTTCTATTTGTGGTTTGGTTTTCAGAGGACCGGGTGGTGAAGGCCAAGACCCTGTGGGAGACCAACGGTGCTGTGGTCATGGCAGTACGGCGGCCTGGATGATTTTTGTGCAGAGAGGTGACAGAATAATGTTGGATCATTTCTATGCATAGCTCAGGGGTAGAGAAACCGTCATTAGAGCACGAAGGGTTCCCAGTTCGAATCCAGGCTCCCCATGAGTTAAAGGGGAAGACCACCCATTTTCAATATTGAAATATGTCATTAATATACCTTAGAGGAGTTGTGTGGAAATAGAAAAAAAAGTTCCCCCCCTTCTGTGTTTCCTAGAACTGGAGGATTGATTTTGGGGTTTGTATTGTAAATTACAATGTGTGATGTCATCAAGTTGTAATTTACAATACAAACCCCAAAATCAATCCTCCAGTTCTAGGCAACACAGAAGGGGGGAACCTTTTTTCTATTTCCACACAACTCCTCTAAGGTATATTAATGACATAGTTCAATATTGAAAATGGGTGGTCTTCCCCTTTAATGTCGAAGAGTCCTTGAGCAAGACTCTGAACCCCTAGTTGCTCCTGGTGAGCAGGTTGGTACCTTGCATGGTTTCCTCCACCATCGGTGTATGAACTATGAATGTGTGTGTGAATGGGTGAATGTAATGTACAATCTATGTAAATGCCTTGGATAAAAGCACTATATAAATGCACCATTTACCATTTATCACAGAGGTTGTCGCTGGCCCAAGCAGATTAAGGTTCAAGCCAGTGGCTAAGTCAAAGTCCAAAACTCAAGGCACACCTGTATTTATATCCCTGAGAAATAGCCTCTATAATACTGTTTCTCAAAACGTGTGACGTGTTTTGAGCTTGTAGATCAGCTACTTTTGCTATGTATATGCATTGTGGCCATCTGGAGTGAGTGTGAAAATGTAGTGGCCCTCCTATAGCTATAACCCCATAACTCTTGAGAGTGTACAGACAGAGTTAGCCACCCGTAAGGTTGCAAACTAGCAATAATTCAGTTGGGGACCCCATGGAATCCCCTCAAGGACTCCTTGGGGTCCGAAGACCACTGGTTTAAAAAAACAGAAGGTTGTCTGTCAGTTGTCAGTTTGTGTCTCCTGTCTCAACTCTTCTTGTCTTGCTCAGGTCTCTGAGCTCTGAGTCTCTCTCTCTCTCTGTCTCTGAGCTGTCTCTCTGTCTCCCTGCAGGAGGCCTCAGAGCTGTCCTCTCTGCGTCCCCAGCTGGAAGAGCTCGGGGTCCCTCTAGTGGCCGTGGTGAAGGAGGACATCGGCACAGAGATCCAGGACTTCAAACCGCACTTCGCTGGAGACATCTATATAGACGAAAATGTATGTCCCTGTGTATTATTTTAGTTTAATCACTTTAGGGGTGCAACGGTTATAATTGATTATAAAAAAGCATTATTAATACAAATGTATTATATATTTATTATATTGTTGTCTTTTTCTTTAGAAAAAAACATTTGTATTTCATGTGCCCAAAATAGGGATGCCAAGTTCAGAGTAGTTTAATGGGAATTGCCACTCAGGTCTTCTCACTTACAGTATTTGGCTGCAGCTCGGTGCCTGGGTGTGGACTGTCCAGTTTGTTGCAAGTTGCAACTAGTTGCGTTGCGAATCATTGCTCTGGACTGGGCTCAGCATACTGTAAATGACATACACATTCTTGCTTTCTGAATATCATCTCCGTTTGGGTGGAAACGTGGAAAAATGTCCAAAACCTTTACGTTTCGGGATTAACCCATTTAGACTGGGAGCACATTATTAGCCTACTTTAACCATTCTTTTATGCTTTAAATAGTGAAAAATAGCTGTGAGCTTGTAGATCTATTTTTTTTTTTTAATCACGAAATGTCTTCTAAATCCTTCTAAGGTTTTTGAGAAGTGCATGTTTCTACGTCAGTGGTTGTCAAACATTTTCATGTCAAGGACGTCTATAAATAGGAAAAATGCAAAAAGTCCATTGAGGTCAATGCAGGATTGGTGTAAGCTTGAGGATTGGCCAAGCTTCACATGACATTTTGGCTATCCAGCCTTTAAATAGGCAACCACACTTGGAATTCCCCAGAATTGCATCTTTCTAGTTATACATGTTGTGTATAACATAGGCCTACTCTACCATACAGATTGATTAATATGACATTCTATTCATTAAAATAACTTGAAGAGGAATTCCAGCACATTCCGTAAATGTGAGGAGCATAAATCCATGTAAAATGTCAACACGTATTACCACGCAAATTGATTTGCCAGCTATGCACCTATCTGTCAGAAGAGAGTTCCCCACGTTTTCTTTTGTCTGGAAGTATTTGTGTATATACTAATTATATATTATTAAAATGCTGATTAACCGTCAAATCAATGAAGTCAACCATTAAGACGATCTAAACATAAAAAATACGATATGACATAATAAATGTTGTCCGACGATGATGGGATTCGAACCCACGCGTGCAGAGCACAATGGATTAGCAGTCCATCGCCTTAACCACTCGGCCACCTCGTCCTATGAGAATCACTTCCGAGTCACGTGACCATATAAAGCTTATACCACAAAGAGCTTGAATCCAAGCAAGAAACCCGTGGCACATCTGGCAACAGTGGCTAGAATTACCGTATATGTATTTGGTCACTGACCCAGTCTCAAATATTTGCTACTGGGAGGGTCCCTAATACATAATATTTTGAGTTACAAATGTTCACTTTAATAAAGATATATTCAACGATTTTTCAAAAATAGCAGAAGGTCGCAGCGCGGCACTCGGTGCCACACTGTGAGTTTGTATATCTGCTATTTTTTATCTGCATTTAGTTCCTTTCACTGTGACTGACATGGGGTGTGTGTGTGTGTGTGTGTGTGTGTGTGTGTGTGTGTGTGTGTGTGTGTGTGTGTGTGTGTGTGTGTGTGTGTGTGTGTGTGTGTGTGTGTGTGTGTGTGTGTGTGTGTGTGTGTGTGTGTGTGTGTGTGTGTGTGTGTGTGTGTGTGTGTGGTCTCTGCAGAAACACTTCTACGGCCCCCTGCAGAGGAAGATGGGGGGGCTGGGCTTCATCCGGCTGGGGGTGTGGCAGAACTTCATGCGGGCCTGGAGGGCCGGTTACCAGGGCAACATGAACGGAGAGGGCTTCATCCTGGGCGGCGTGTTCGTCATCGGAGCGGGAGAGCAGGTCAGCCTAACTCTGGCCTTAAAGGAGTAGTTCATTGATAACTCCAGTGTTTCTCAACCACTGTGCCTGGGGACCTTTGGTGTGCCCCTGAGAAGGGTCAAGTGTCCCCCCTTGAAACTGCTTGAAAGCCAGTATTGTATAAGCACACATTGTATAAGCACACAACGCCTCGCGGTGCCAGGCGTTGCGTGCTTGTAGATCTGCTGTTTTCACTACTGTTGTGCGACAGCCTTGTATGATGAAGCAGGGCTTTACTTTGCGAAGAAACGTACACATTTTAAACTTGGAGATACATGGTTTCTTCCCGACAGTGACGATATTTACACCCCCATATTATGTTGGTGTGCCCATGGATTCTTGGGACATGAAAAGTGTGCCCATGCAGAAAAAAGGTTGAGAAACACTGGATTACTCCATAGAGACTTGAGTTCAATAATAATATTTTTTTGTATTTGTCGCATTCCTAAGACAAAAAAATTGATTATATGCATGGCCCTGAATGGGGACCCAGATGCATGGCACTGGGTGGGGAAACTGTCAGGGTAAATTTACTATAATCCAATTTTTGTCTTAGGAATGCGACAAATACAAAAAAATATTATTGAACTCAAGTCTCCAAGGCGTGAGTAATCAATAGAAAACAAGTAATTTTGGGGGTGAACTACTCCTTTAACACCTGCTGACTAACAAATGATTTCATCACGGTCAAGTGGGAATAAAATCGAGACGAGTGAATATCCCCCGTTGGCTTCAATGCAGTTGCTCAGCAGTAAAATGGCTTTATCTCTAAATCCAATTCCAGATCGGGTCGATTGTCGAGAAAGGCTTTTTTTTCACCGGCCCGTATCTAATAACAAGTCGTGATAACAAGTATTCTTTTCTGCGTTAAAGAAAACATGTTGATCGATATTACAACATAGTGAATTTCCACAACATGGAAACATGGGCTACTGTGGGTCTTCAATATAAGGTACAATTAATGGAAAAACCCCAGCAGAAGGTATCGAAATGCTTGATTCTGACTGGTCAATCGCTGAAATCAGCGGTCTGATATTTCTGGATAACAGACCGCTCCGCTTGATATAAACAGGCCGCTGCCTAATCAAAGACTCAAAACACCTGCTGCACTGAGGCTGTACTGCTCTCAAGAATGTTTTTGAAAACATTTGAAGCGAGAAATAGACAATGCAGTAACCAAATATGGATTCTATTTGATTAACACTTCCTTGTTTGCGTCGAGGTGACGTTGCGCTCTGCGGACGGCCAGTGCAACACTTTCACTATACTGTAAGCAAGGAAATATTTCGTAGTTTTTTTTTTACTTGGGTCAATGTATCAATTTATTTAGTAAGTAATCGTGCAATAAGCGGTTCGCTTCGCGTCGGTGGCATATCAACCTGTCGGGCTCCTATCACTCGATAATGACCGCTGAGCGAGATGTTATCCAGGTTCAGGTTCCGGTTTATTGTCACACATATCCATACAAGTACAGATTTAATGAAATGCTTGTGCCAGAAGCACTCTCAGCCTTATTACACAAATGGTCACAGTGACCGACGAGTCTGGACCCGCATAGTACCATGCAGACCACACAAAACATCCCTTACATAAAGCACCTTAACTCATTCGTAGTTTACGGCCGTAAAGCCCGTTAATTTCTCTATGTCTTTCACTGCCGGTGCTTCTCCTACCTGTTAACGTGGGCGCTCGTCCAGTTCCCATCGTGCGTGGATCGGACACTATGCATCGTGTGTTCGCATATTCCATCAGCTTCTCAAATCCGTTGAAACTTTTTCAATTGATCAATAAGTTCTCCATCTGTAAGCCGCGGAGTTCAGACAGAAAGTTAACGGGCCAAAATAGAGGACGGACTTCCGCTTCCGGTTCAGGGACTCCAATGTTAAAGTTGTCCGCTCAATAATGTGTCCGTGTAGAAACCGATCACGGAGCATTAGTTCCGGCCAATTTTAGTTCGGTTCGATAAAAAAATGTTTTTTAATTCATTTTTATTACATTTACGGGTTCTACGGGCATGGCAGAGAAGGGGTACAAAGGGGTATTTTGATGGCAGAGTTTGAGTTAAAGACCCAATGAAATGACTATTTTGGGTATTTTATTTTGAAGTTTCAGTTTGAAAAGGAAGCCTGTGTGTTTCTGAACCTATCCGAGGGGACCAGCCCTTCAGGCGATGGGATTTAAAATCTGAGTAATGGGAGTAATGGGAGCCAGCAATGGGAAACAAACAGGTGAATGTAATCAAAGGTTCATTTATATTCAAAAACTCTGTCATCACTTTTTGAATTTCTGTTCACAGGAAGTAATTAAGAATGGCTTATTTAGGGACCTTTGATATAAATATACACAAAAATGGTTTATTTTCTATTTTTTTTTGGCATCTAGTGTTAGGTATGGCCATATTATCACTACAGATATGCTCTAAAAGTGTGAAAACATGTTTTTGATTTCACCCCGTCTTTAAGTGCTGAACATGTGTGGGGGAAAAAAATAGTATTTGCGGGTCTCAGCATCCTCTTTTGGACCAATTAGCTTGGAACCACAAGTGTAGACTACAAAGATGTGTATGAATAAACATTTTCAACTGATGGTATTGCAGGGTATTCTGAATGTATTTCTGTTTTTTCACAGGGCATCCTTTTGGAACACAGAGAGAAGGAGTTTGGGAATAAAGTGGAAAATGCTGATGTTTTAGAGGCCGTCAAGAAGATCGTGCCAGTGAAATAGCTTCTATATTTGTTTTTCATATTGGATAAAGACCAGGCAGTGATAGTATATTTAGATTAATACGTGTATGAAAAAGAGACTTTGACACAGTTGTTTGCTGCTTACTTAACACACGTTGTTTACTAATCTCCTCAGATGTTTTGGCATGATCGTTTGGGATTGCCTGTGCTGTAATGTTCCCATTTACACTAATAGACATGACATTTTTTACATTGTTAAGTTATTGACCAGCAAATAATGTGAATGTTTTAGACTACTCAGGTGATCTCCGCTGTGTTGTTATTGTCGAATATCGCTTTACGCTTGAGCTACTTTAATTAACTTAACGCAGATAAAAGGCTGTTTGTAGCAAATAAATTACATGTGTTAGAAATGCACGACAGAGACAACTATTTCAACATTGCTTACTTAACTGTACTTGTGTGTTAGCATCCAGAAGCTAAGAGTATGTTTAAAAAACACTAGTAAAACAAAGGAAAAACTTGAAGTCAGAACCCATGTGAGGACAGTTTCACTTTTCCACTGACCAGGCCACATCAGTCAGAACAGAATGCTGGGGTGAAGTCTATATTGTGCTGAAGTCTTTATATGTATTGTACTGAAGTCACCGATATTAACAACTAGTGTCTGTTTTACAGTGCCCATCCTACAGTATGCGTATTTGTCTAATGCAGTGGTTCTCAAAGTGGCATACAGGGACCTGAGGGGGTACTAAATAGACCCTCGCAGGTTTGTTAACTGAGAGTATACAAATGGAACCAAATGGACTCTTACGGGTCCATTTGATTCCATCTGTATACTCTGTTATGGGTTCTGTCGAATTAATAAGCACGTTTTTTTACACAAGTACAAGGGAGGTGACGGGTGCGTAGGAGAAGACCAAATGAGGGACCCACGGTACCGAAAGAAAACCTGCACATCGTCTTCAAATGCAGTTTGAAGACGGTGTGGGGGAGGTTTTCTTTCAGGTCTGTCGGATTTCAAAAGTGCGATCCCCAGATGTGTGGTTCACCTACCCGGGTAACCAAGCTCGCATCCACCGCGGCAGAAGTGCAGCGTGGTCTGTGTGTTGTGCGATAATGACGACCTGACTCTAAACCCCATAAGGACAGGAGCAGGTTTGATGCTCAAGACGCACACAGACTCACCTACTGCTGCTGTGTTGGTTGGCTGTTCTTGGTTCTCCCGAAGTAGGTTGACCGCTTGAGTTTAAATGTGAACGTGTATTGAATGAATGCAGAGCACAATAAATTCTAGGAACCTCATCGCGGCGTCCTGTTCTTATTTTTCGAAACGTTTGGAGAGCTGAGGTCTTGGACTAGGGCTGCAACTAAGGGTGCAACGGTTTACACAAATCACGGTTCGGTTCGATATTTTGGTGTGACGGTTTGATACTTTTTCGATACAAAAAATAATCAGAAATGTCCTTGATTTATAAATGTATTTTTATAACTACGGATTGTTTTTGTTTTAACTTTGAACAATGCGGTACCCAACCTCTAGGGTAGTGGTTCTCTAAGTGGGCTCTGCGGACCCCTAGGGGTCCTTGAGGGGGTTCCAGGGGAATGGGGACGTGGAGTGGTATTTTATTGTATTGTTCGGTACAGGGTCATTCGGTTCGGTACACCCTCGTATCGAACGGATCAATACGAATACATGTATTGTTGCACCCTTAGCTGCCTGCAACTATTGATTATTTTCTCAGCTCAGTGATCATTCCATCGATTGTTTTTCAATTAAATCAAATAATTGAAAAGCAGTTTATATTGACAAAGAAATTGTAATGAATAGATTCTGTCGATTATATAAAATCATACAACTCTGGCCGTACAACAAATAGCAAACAATTCCGATCTATAAGCTAAATCTTGTGTTCTTTAAGTATTTTCTTTTGATAAGTCATTGCTTGCACAATTGTCATTCTTCATCTAAATCATATTCGCTTAAATGCAGTATTTAGTTGTCACTAATATCTTCCATACCTCTGTGGTCTGTCAGTGGTTTATAAACAGAAGGTTTGTGGTACAAAACGGTTGGATGTTTCATTTTTACATAATAAGCCATTGTTTGCTACAAAACATATTTTCATAATTTATGTAAACTACGCATAGATTCAATCAGGGTTCCCACACATTTTAATTTATTTCCAAAAAAAAACAGAATATTTAACCCAATTTCCAGGACTATATAACAATAATTGAGCTCAATAACGAGTCACTTACTCCTATGCACAATGCCCAAAGACAGGTAGTGTATGCCAGTGATTCTCAACCTTTTCAGGCCGTGACCCCCGAAATCATATTTGAACTGGGGACCCCGGCACACTGGCGAGCATTAGAGTTGAGGAATTTTGTATAACACGGTTTTATTGTGAAAATAGCTGATCTACATGCTAACGCGAGGCGTTGTGAGCTTGTAGATCAGCAATTTCTGCCTCTAATATTTGACAATTTGGCCAATGTCTAATTAGTCATTTCAGAGGTATTATCAAAATCAATAACCAAAGACAATGCATAGCTATTTTTTCCAGGACCTTCCAGGACCCTTGATCAATTCCAAAACTTTTCCAGTACAAAAAAAAATCTAATTTCAAAATATTTCCAGGAATTTCATGACCGTGGGAACCCTGTTTAATTGTAAATGTGGAGGGAACGGCACTAAACCATCAGATTACATGAAGACGGCAGAGGCAGTTTTAAATATGTCAGTTGTACTTTATTCAGTTGCTCTGAGGAAATAACATTTCAGGAAAAGGAAAGATCCTTCAAACACCGTACAAAACAGCAGGACAAATATTGTGCACCAATACTGACTGAACTAAAATACACACCGACATCGTGATAACATAGATTGTCATATTTGTGCCTTTAGTGTGCATTATGTTCTAAGATGTGAAAAATAGGAGCTAGTGTAAATCCTAAGTGTAACATGGAGTAGGTTCAGGAACACAATATTTTGATCAAATATTGAAAGATCACTGTTGATCATTTCTTTTAGAATTAGTTCCGCTTATTAGCTCATTGTGACCAATTCATAATTCGATAATCAGGGTTCCCAACTTCCCACACATTTTTACCAATGAATTTCCAGGACTATATAACAATAATTCAGCGCAATAACGAGTCGCTTACACCTAAGTGCAATGCCCAAAGACAGGCAGTGTAGCACAAATAAAGTGCATGCAGATCGCGCACGAAGGACGCGCACGTGCCCACGTCAAAAGGTAAGAAAATCGTGGCAAGGAACCCTCAAAGTCGATTTATGGTGGCAGTAAATGAGTTAACAAAATCAATAACCAAAAACAATGCATAGCCATTTTTTTACAGGACCTTCGAGTAACCTTGATCAATTCCAAAACTTTTTTTTTTTTTTTTTCCTCATTTCAAAATATTTCCAGGAATTTCATGACCGTGGGAACCCTGGATAATGAGCTAAGATAATCAATCTTTGCATCTGACGATGCTTCTTGCATTATGGTTGTTGATATTTAGCCGTGAGCTAAATTTAGTGCAAATTGGGGTCTGTGACTGTCTTTCTTCCATGTTGACACTGAAAAGGTTGTTAACCACAGCTATGCATGAACAAAACAGGTTATAACATGAGTAAATCTAGGGCTAAATGTATCTGTAAAATAAAGCTGAAGCATAAAGTTTAAAAGCTATACATATCTTTACCCACAAAACCCTGTCCATTTAATCCTTCATCTTTGGCTCTTCAACTCTGGGAGCAACATGTTCAGATGGCACCGTACAGTCACAAACTCCATTACAGCCTCATTACAATCCCTTTAGCTTTGTTCTTGACATTTTTGTGCCATAAATTCCCCCCCCAAACAAAAGGAGCAATACAACACCAATTGAGACTCTCAAACTCATGAAACAATGAAACTACCAACTAGATCAGTGGTTCTCAACCTGTGGGTCGGGACCCCCAGAGGGGTCCCCAAATTATTTTGGGGGGTCCCCAGATGTTTAGCTAAAATGTAACATTGTTTTCTCACTCAACAGTAAAAAATACCTTTTCCGTACCTCTGGTCAAACATTGGTCAAATTGTCAAATATTAGAGGCAGAAATTGTGAAAATAGCAGATCTACATGCTCACAACGAGATCCAGTCAAACTAAATGTAATGCCAACTCCTAAAATTCCAAGTGCTTGTGCAGGGTGGGGGTCTCCAGTTCAAATATGATTATTTTGGTGGTCACAGCCTGAAAAAGTTGAGAACCACTGAACTAGATGAGCTGACAAAAAGGAGTGACATGGAGCACAAACAAACATTAATTTCCAAAGCACATTAAAAAAAACTAAACACCCCCAATCTTTTAATAGCAATATATATTCTAGCAGTTCCTACAGCAGCACATCAAAGGTTATAGTGCAGATTCACCCACAACATAATGGACAGTAACAAGGGTTAAACACACACGCCCAGAAAATAAAGTAAAAACGGGTGTACCTGACAGAGTCCAACTATTTGCACTACCGTTTGCGGAGCGTTGTCAATGAAATAATTTACTAGGGATGCACAGGTATGGAAATTCTTGGCCAATACGTTTAAAATAACAATTTAACCGATAACGACATTAATTTATACATTAATTTCCCCATTTTGTGCCAGGGTAACAAATACATCTGTATAAGAAATAACTGTTCAGAATCTACAGCTTGGTAGGCTCAGACTGCATATAACCAACATAGCCAGCGTAAAATATATATTGGCTACTGCCATCGGTTAATGTCAGCTTTATTTGCAGATACCAATATTGGCCGATACCAAATGGTGCATCCCTAGAATTTACCTTTAAACCTGATCAGTTGGTTGCACAGCCGCATATAGCTGATCTACAGGCTCGGCAGATTTTCGACACCACACGCAAAGTAAGACAAGAGTTCAAAAATACAGCATGGTGTAGTGATGCAGTTGCTAGTTACTAGCCGACACTGCCCTGCAGTGCTTGTGATGATGATGACTGAAATGAGCACTTGAAATAATGGGCACAAACAGAAACCAATCACTCTGTTCCCACCGAGACCGACACTGTCAAAATGACTGATCCAACTGTACAGTGTACATCTGAATGGTGCCACGGTAAGGGCATACTAGGATAATGATAAAATAAACCTGTAGCTGAAATGAAGCAGGGCTAACATGTACTGTAAACATCTAATTTCAGTAAGTGTGCAAGATTCATTCATCAACGCTGGTCTGGATTACATTAGAGTACAGTTCCTTTTAGGTCCACAATTGGTGTACTATATTTTCACGACAAAATGGAAAACGTAAAATGGAGGAGAAAAAGGTTTTGTGGTATTGTTGGATTAAAAGCGTCTGCTAAATGCCTAAATTGTACAATTGTGGGCAAAATTAGTAGGAAGGGATAAATAAAAAAAAAGGTTTAAGGTGGCATGGTAAAATTGACAGACAAATGTAACACCACTTCACATAAATATCAGACACAGAACTGGTAATATTCAATTATATGCTATCTAATCTCAATAACACACCCACCCCCCAAAACGCACAAATCACCCCAAACTTGAGAAGCACACTCATCTACACTGGAAATATTGCACACATTCTTTGCATGTATAAAAGCCTAGGGCAGGCCAGTCTGTAAAAGACAGGCAGCTGGTAGGATTGTTCTGGCGCCATCTGGTGGATACATGACAACTACAGAGGCAGCCCCTGAACTTGTGCCTTATGTTTTAAATATCATCATATATAGTCATATACTGTACAGCCCAGAAAAATATAAGTAATCTTACATGTACAGGTTGCAAAATGTTTAAGTTCTGCTGTCAAATTACTTAAATACACCACCATCACTATTTCTATGCACAACAGACAACCATTTTAGAGTCCTCAACAGTGAACACACACAACTCAAGTGAATTTGATCAGAGATGCTAAAACCGGTTTTACGACTACAACTACTAAAAAAACAACATGTACAATTACGGGTCGTCTAATATCCATTTAGTATTTCAGCTTTGTTACGTCATCTAGTGTGCAATACATTGTTATCTCTGGTCTGCATATTATTTCTGTGCTTCAAACAACAAATCTTGATCTTTGTAAAAATGTATGGGCAACAGGTAGGGAGATCAATTTACAGCAATCTCTCTTTTAGATACAACAAGGTACATTCTCAATACCACCACCGCACAATCAACAACAACAACAATCACGTAGCTTTTTAACTTGAACAAAGCCAATGACGAATTGCAGTTAATAACTTTCAAAGCTGCAATCACAATTGTGGACAATTTTAGGTTTTGTTTATATGTATTTGAACTTGAACTAATTGCTCAAGTTAATCATTAAAACGGTAGGTAGGGTTTATTTGTGGTTCACTCATACAGGTACAGTACAAGCAGCCACATGCGTGCTGGGAGTGCTTTTTGCAGTGCTGTTCCAAATATATACTGTATAGCACCTCATTATGTACGACAGTAACATAAATAAGTAAGTATAACATAGTATAATAAAGGGGTTAAGTACACTTCAAAGGGCAAGTGGTGAAGTTAAGATGATTAACAGGTTAACACGAACATACTGTAAGCTGTTCATTGTGGAGTCATATTGTGCTCATAAAATCTCACCTTACAATAGAACTCCATGTTAGGGCTGGGCGTTACAATTTCAAATCATCTTCATGATTATGTTTGCCTCGATTATGACTAATGAGCAATTATTTAAAAAATATAAAATACTGTATATAATCTTTTCTCTGCACACCACCATTGTAGTAGTATAAGAATACAGGGCTTAAGTGGTATCAGACTAATAGATTTAGTCGATTCGTTGATAGATAGTATAATTAATGTAAAATAAAATAAAAACTGCCTAGCCCTACTGCATGACGGAAGTGATCTCAGTGATATTCCAGACAAAATAACAAGATTGCAGACAGAAGTACATTTACGGTCTGACTGATTTACAGTATCAGCCGTTATTTACTTCTTTGAAGACATCGGCATCGGCAGTTGTGCAGCTGTTGTGTCCCAATTGTTAACCACTTTCAACCTGGTGTCTGTATTTTAGGTGAAAATGCTCTCAGGTTAAAAAAAAAAAAAAAAAAAAGCTCACAACGATGAACGGCCAAAGCCGGTCTCCCATCAGAGGTACCGTCCTAGTCACTAGAGGACGGAACCTCTCCGATGGGGTCCAGTGAGCTTATAGATTGGCTATTATGAAAAAACTTTAATATGGGCTAAATAAGTAGTTAACTAAAATGAAGTTCAGTATCATGCCTACTAGGCATGTCATAATAGGTGAACATTCTGCAAGAAATAGCAGATCTACAAGCTCACAAGGTATACAGATTTGGTTTAGAGGGAAAAGAAAGTACACCTGGGAGAACCCTGTATTCAAAGTAAATACAGGGTTTAAGTACAGGGTTCAAGTGGTTAAATGTCCTCAAATAGAAACTATAACCACATCTAAAAAGGTTTTCAAAATGATAATTCATGATTTTGCACTCACGAGAAAACACGAGTAAATTGTTGGTCTAAGACCAGAATGGGAACAGAAACCTGGCATGGGTCAGAGGCTGTACAAGATTGTAACAGAATATACTCAGTGCTTCATAGCCAAGAATAAAGCGTCAATACTGTATAGTGTAATGTTTTAGAAATAATGACCCTGGGGGGCAATGGTTCTCAAACTTTTACATTTCAAGGTCTCCCCTCAACTCTGACAGTGTACAAATGGAACCAAATGTGGTTCCATTTGTACACTGCCAGAGTTACAGACTCTATCCTCTTAAAGGAACACAGAAGAGTCCCTGGAAACCACTTTGAGAACCACTGCTCTACAGTACATGGCAGATTGGATTTACATTCAGCCTCAGTTTGAACTTGGACCTCTGATATTAAAATGTATTGTAGCTTGTTTGCCAGAAGAAGGAAAAAAAAAGTTTTCTCTCAAAGAGTAGAAAACGCACCAGAATGCAATACTCTCTCATAACATGGTGATGAACGTAACACAGTAGACATCAGCGCCATATCTGTGACCTCCCCCATTTCTGAGCTGCAGCACAACGTACTTCTGCATAAGATTATGCACAGGCTGTCGATTTAAGCATCATTCCCCCCGGGCACGTCACATCAATTATGTCTGTGTCAGGGCTGTCACAATTATGACATAATCGTCTAATCGCAATTATTTGACATAATCGTGATTATTTTTCATAATCGTCATAATCCTTTCCATGTTGAAAAATGTTCATATATATATTTTTTGAAAGTCAAAAATAGTGGAAATAGCAGATCTAAGTACAAGCTCACAACGCGTCACATCACGACGCGTTGTGAGCTTGTAGATCGGCTATTTCCACTATCAATGTTATTTTTTAAGTATAACGTTGTCAAATATAAATATGTCAGTAATTTCTTTGTATATTTAGGTTATGTGTCATATCTCCCATGTGCAACTTCAAAGCCTAGGATTTTTAAAAACGATATCTTTATCTTGAATGGCGCTTAAAACAGTAGTTTCACAGCAGTAGGAACACGTCAATACCTTTTAATTGCTGCAACGACCATTGGAAATTAGTTTAAAAATAAAAATAATATATATATACAGTTATTCGTCTGGCACCCCAAATTGTGGGGAAGGTCACATATGGGGCTATGAGGAACATTATTTCATGACATATTTGTTACGGATGTGTCTGTACAAAACCAATAAAGAAAAACAAAACAGATGGGGCTACGTAACCATCAGAGCTGCTAGTCAATAAGCATTTGTAACAAAATAATAAAACCAACAGAGGAAAACGGTTATCTCCTGTAGTATTGCAGTCTTTTGATACCTAAATACTTCATCAATTCCACCACTTCAGCCAAATAAGAAAGAGAGTGACCTTGACACTCACCCACCATTATTCTCACCCATTATATCGGGAGCAGCTCAATGTAATAAATCGTCACTGTCGGTCAGAAACCTCGTATCTCCAAGTTTCAAATTTGTGCGTTTTTTCGCGAAGTAAAGCCCTGCTTCATCATACAAGGCCGTCGCACGGGTAGTGAAAACAGCCGATCTACAAGCACACAACGCCTCGCGGTGCGAGGCGTTGTGTGCTTGTAGATCGGCTGTTTTCACTAGTTTAAATCACTTTTAAAATGATAAATACAAAACTAAGAGTTTTGGACATACAAGGTTTCCACCCGACAATGACGAAATGTAATAAAAAAAAAAGAAAAAAAAACAAGTACACAAATACATAAAAAAAGTATGCATAAATACATTGTTTTGCCCTTTCACTTCTTCCACCCGCAAAGCTACAGTGAGTGCACACGGTAAAATCATCAGCGTTAAATGTATCCATTTGCAATGGATTCAAATAACGAGTTCCACAATCGCTGAGGATTTGACCATGTAGTAGCAATGTGTGTGTGGAGTGCCGGAGAATGTTTGTGTTGTTGTGGTGTGTGCGTGTGCGCGTGTGTGTGTGTGTGTGTGTGTGTGTGTGGTCCTACAGACCCTTGTTAAAGTACACTGTGGTAGTGTTGGGACTGGCTTCTCGTATCTTGTCCTGCAGCTCTGCTTCCAGGCTGCTCACTGCCATGGAGCTGCAAAAACACATACACACAAGGGGGGGGGGGGGGGGGGGGGGGGAGTGGGACTGAGTTACTTGGGCCCAAGGTGGAGGGGCCTTTATTATGTTATACTTTAGCTATTGAAAGATAGCAGATATACAAGCTCACATCGCAGCACCGAGTGCCGCGCTGTGAGCTTGTAGATCTGCTATTTTTCAATAGTTAACTCTTTTACCGCTTTGGACGTTCCATTTGGACGTTCCATTTTCCACGGCGGCGCGATGCCAATTATACGTTCTTTCGCTTTTTCTACCTTGTTTTGATGTCTGTAAACTGATGAGGGGTCGCGCGGGTGTGTACAGTATAAGCATCTCCTGTAATCCTGCTTTGAAATCTCCACCTCACGTAAACATCAATAATGTCCAAATTCACTTCTTGGCTGCTAGCTGTCGTTCTATTGCTCTGATGCGACTCTGCGCCCTGAATGTATGGAAGCTGCAGCGGCCCATTTCACATTAATTCTTGCATGAGGCTGCCCTCTACTGCTAGTATGACCAAAGTGCACTATGTAATGAGAAAAAAAAAAAGAAGATCTTTGTCTATAACCTCGCAAAGGTAAGCTGCTTTTGCTGGCACAAGACCCAATAAATAAATAATAACATCTGGCAGTAAAACTGTTAAAGCACAAAATGTGAGTGAATCAGAATCGTTTATAAACTCATTTCCTGCCACAACCCGAGAATCCCGGGGGAAAGCCTAGATGCATCTCTCCGCCAGGCATGAGAAACCAGAGAATTTTAATATACTTTAATCGCTATAAAACATTTAAAAGTATAATCGCTGTTTATCGCAAATCGCTTTCTAATCACCCGCGAAAAAGTGCTTCCGGTCCCATTTCCGGAACTGTGATGTGACAAATTGTGATGTAAGCCAAGGACCACCTGATTCCCACAGTGCCTCTCAGCTATGGTTGTTGCGACCGTCAGGACGCAGTTACTATCAAAACCTCCACCGGCTGTCTCTCCGTCTGTCTGTCACGTCACACTTTTGCCCCTACTCTTATCTCCGCCACCGTTGCCCCTATCCATGCCAAACTTTGCACACACACTCCTTGGCTGCCAAAACACAACCTCCAGCCCTGATTTCTCACATGGCCCTCTTCTAGCGCCACCATGAGGCCGATTTTTCCTACACACATTTTTGTACACTGCTCCTACAGATTTTGCCCTAAAATCACGCAAAGCGGTACACATTATCTCTAAAGTCATGTCATCAACATGGATCTGTCTCATTTCCCATATTCCTTCCTGACTGGCTACGACTGCCTTCTAAAGTTTGTGTATGCGACCTGACGGTCGCTTATTTCCCGATTAGGGGGTTTTACTGGTTTATATGTGTGTGGTATATTTCACCTCTAGAAAAGACCTTACCTCTTCTGAGGGAACAGTGCACAGCAGAGAGGAGTGGCAAACACCAGGCTGCAAAACAAACAAAGTCACACGTTAGCCTTGTGTGGCTCGCCTCCATTTATCTTACAGTAACTTAAATCCAGTACTGCACCTACGCACCACCAAAGATCATTACAAATAGAGTAAGAGTACTTACCACAGACCCACCAGGCCCACCTGAACCGGAGCGTTTAGGACTGGGAACCGCTATAGTGCAAAAAACACAAACAAGACAGAATGCATCTTCATGGAAAGAAATCTGAGAGATAACATTTGAGACTTAACTCACATCTGTCATTGTAGAAACAAACTCTGTTGTCTTTTTCTTACGTCAGCAGAGATAGTTTGAATGCTTTGTTTTGCGTGCATTATCCATACAGTATATGGAAGCATATACATTAACATATCTAACATATCTAAGAGGATGTTTGATGCAATGTGGTGACGGTAGTGACACACAAGGGCTGTCACCGTCATGACATGTTAGTTAATGATTAATTGTAACAGAAATAATTTTGATTAAAGATTCAATTGTGTTTTTTAGCATTGAACACTGGAACAGATCAATAACAATTAAATTTCTGTTGGGCTTTAAGGCTTCGCAAAGAACAACTTGCAGAGGGCAGATATAACATAACTTAAATATACAAAGAAACGACTGACATATTTAATAACTTTATACTTTCAACTTTTGAGCTTGTAGATCTTTTTTTGACGATTATGTGAAATATAATTGCCATCATCTCAAATAATTGCAATCAGGTGTAATTATTGGGCCTAGTGACACAGTGACACCACTAGGTGGCGTTACAGTACCTTCATGAAGGCTTTCTTCTCCAGGGCATTCATGATGACCGGGGGGATGGCTGTGGACACAACAACAACCACCATCAGAGAACAAAATACAAATATAAAATCTGTTATTCTGTTATTCTCAAATTTTAGCATTTCAAGGACCCCCAGTTTACGATGCACTATAGGCCACATTAACTCTCTCAGAGTTACCAGTCATTTTGGTGGACTACCTCCTAGAACCCCCCCAAGGACCCCCCTTAAATAATAATGTAAAATACAATTATTGTCAGCTATTTTCGGCAAAGAGGTTTGGTGCAGAGGGGAAAAAGAGCAGACTAAGTACAGAGTGAAAGGTCAAGTTTATTAAGTATTGACGGTTCAAGTGGTTAAATATTTGAAAACACAAATTGACATGAATCCAAAATTCACTGACGATTGTGCTGTCAGACAATGAAACTATATGGAATCTATGATAAGGTTGTGGGGGTCCCTCTCTCAACTAAGTGGTCCTTGGCCTGAAAACGTTGAAGACCCCTGATCAAAGAGTTACAAATGTTTTCAAAACCTTTCAAAAAATATTCCAAAATAGCCAATTTCTAATAATGACATCAGGACACCAGGGTTGAAAGTGGTTATGAATGTAAAACAAATATAACTGTCCACCCAGACTCTGACTCTGTCACACCCACAGACATAAAACAAACACTGCCATCATTACCCATAGCTGGCACCGCCATGCCGATACGTGACACCACCACCTGTACGATGGCCTGCTTGGCGGCGTTGGCAGACTCTCCCAAGCGGTTCCCGTTCTCGTCGGTCACGGGGATGCCGTACTTCAGCTCTCTGTGACAATGGACAATTTAGGCATACGCTCTTAAACCAGAGCGACTTACAATAAGCAAGGACAGCACAAAGTTACACATCAAATGCATAAAGATAGTAAACAAAAACTACCTCTGGGAGTGTACAATGTGTTCCATTAGTTAGTACACTTTCAGTTATAGACTTATATACCTGTACGGGTCCATTTGGAACCCCCTCAAATAATCCTGAGAGACCCTGGATGCCACTTTGAGAACCACTGTCCGAGATGTTCTTTTTTAATTACACACACATATCGACCAATACCAAGTATGGGTACAGCTCTAAAAAAAACAGTACAGTATACTGAAACAGGTCGTTATGTTGGGTTAGATGAAGAAGAGAGAATCTGCCAAATGTGTGATCTTAATGAAATACAAAATGAGTAATATTTTGTTCTGTATTGTCCCTTTTATTCGAGATCCAGAGAAGATTTGTTTAATAACACTGACAGTGTTTATATGTTGGATATCAGTGACTCACAACCCATTAACTGTCTATTCGAAAAACATGTATTTAAACTGGCAAACTATCTTGAGAAAGATTGGGACTTAAGATAGAAAGCATTGTACAACCAGTAGGGGTTAAGTACCATATGTTCTTTTTTGCTTTACGTTTGATGTATAAAAAAAAGAAAAGAAAAAAGGAATGTACTTAAGAATATTGTAAACTTGTTTGAAAACGTGTCATATAATCCCATGAGGGATGGGCCAAGAGGTGGCATGACACTCAAATAAAATAATGTGTTCATTCATTCATGCATTCATTCATTCATTCTGTATGTTGAAACAATGACACAGTTCTACAGTACACAGTTATAAAAAGTAGTTATTATACTTATAAGTATATCAGTTATTATTAGTGTGAGGGTCTCACCTTTGCCTCATGAAGGGGATGTTGATGCAGTTGGCAGCAGCGACGGCAGCGAAGGGAACGAACCGGCTCATGATTGGAGGAAGACGCTGAGGAGAGGAGAGGAGAGGGGAACACACAGATCCAAGATCCAGAGTTAGGACATGATTCAAGCTCTGACTGACCAGGGCGGGCGCACTTTAGCTACACTGTGGTGTGTGGAGATCACACCCTGGGTGGACATGAAAACACTGATGCTGACCTTCAAAGCAGCCAAAGGTACGGCTCCTCAATACCTCCAAAACCTGATCAACCCCTAAACCCCCACCCGCTCACTCAGATCAGCCAACACAGGGATGCTGACAGAACCCTCGCAGGACAAAAATCCACTCGTCCTAGACAATTTGCCCTCCTGGCCCCCAAATTGTGGAATAAACTCCATGTCGCACTTAGAACTACAGACTCACTCCCTAGCTTCCGCAGTGGACTGAAGACTCACCTCTTCAGACTCCACCTAAACCCATAGCACTACTGTAACACGAATTGAACATACATGAAGCTACTGTAGTTTGCATTTTTTAGGTTTTAAAACGTTTTTTACTGATTAGGTGCATGGTCTACCTATATTATTGTTTTTTCTAGATTGATATTCCTATGCATTTGTTTGTTGTTAATGTACTGACATATTATCTTGCTTATTATAGTGATGTATTACCTGCTTATTGTAAGTCGATTTGGATTAAAAGCGTCTGCTAAATGCCTAAACTGTAAACTGTAACATTGTTTTCACTCCGTAGCTGAATCTGGTTTAGCATTACATTAAGAATACATTGGAAGAAAGAAATAAAGAAAGAAGCTGAAAGTACTCAAATATTATGTTCATTTTACATTATTAAAGGATTTTTGTATTTATTTTTGAGACAGACTAGCACTGAAACCGGATTCAGCTATAGACGGTATTTCTGACTAGCGTTACAAAGGAGAGCCTCCAGGGGTAAATCGCGCTCTTTCGAACGACCATCATTTCGACCGGAGGGTTAGCGACTCACTCCATGAAGGTTAGGGTTAGGGTGAGGGTTAGAGTCGGGTGTCGAAAAGATGACATGTAGTAACAGCGACACGCTCCCCGCCTCCAGGCGTGAGTTGTGGTATCTGTAAAAGCAAAAGGATAACGTCTTACCGTAGCTAGAGACTTGAGTCCCAGGGCTGTGACCACAGCTCCTGTGGTGGCGCTGACGTAGGCTGCACCCAACTGACTGAGAGAGAGAGAGAGAGAGAGAGAGAGAGAGACAACACATACACAATGATAAAGTGTCCCCCAGACTCAGACTCACTTCCACCATCTTCTCTTTCGCACACACATAAGATGTCTTATCCATCAACCAGGGCTGTCACGATTATGACATTTTACATGAAGATTAATTGTGATTTAATTGTGTTTTTGCCGTTGACAATTACATTTCTGTTTGGCTTGTAGGCTTTGAAGTTGCACATGGCAGATATGACACATAATATAAATACCTAAATATACAAAGACATTGTGACATCTACAGCATGGGTTCCGTGCACGACTCCAACTCATTTCAACATTGCTTAACTTCTAACCGGGTGCACGGTCGGGAAACGTATCTATACAAGAAATCTCAAAGAGAACACCAGCACTCACGGACAAGTCCATTTAAGGCACTTTTTATTTTAAGTTTTAGGTCAAGGTAAGCTGCAAAGCAGCAGCAACGGACGCGTTTCGGCGTTAGCCTTCTTCAGCGTTGTATGTTGTGGAAAAAACAGTGTCACATTTTATAATGTCTGTAGGAGCGACACCTTTCTCTGTCCGTGTAACAACAACTACCAACCCACTTAAGTCAAGTGCGAATTACAATAGATCGTCTAGAATAGTCTTAAAGAAATACATCAAAATTCATTTTACACAAACAGTCAAAAATACAAAGAATCTGAGTCGGTTCCAGGGTATCAATCGAAAAGCTTAATATATTAATTTAGCCAATAATTCAAAGAGGTTGGGGATCGCAACAGAGAGGCTGTGGTGGTACCATACACATAAGTCAGGGCATATATAAAAAAATCAAACCTCGGTTCGAAGTGGAGCGGTGAATCTGTGTGTGTGTGTGTGTGTGTGTGTGTGTGTGTGTGTGTGTGTGTGTGTGTGTGTGTGTGTGTGTGTGTTTGTGCCTGCACAACAGCGCCCCTCCTTTAACTTGTGTGGCCACTCAAGGTATTGCCAGGCTACAGACATACCCAGCCAGCCAGCCACATAGCCAGCCAGCCAGCCAGCCAGCCACGGACATACCTGGGAGCGCTTTCACCGCTCCAAAAAACAGAACAAAATAATTACTAAATTCAATACAGCTAAGACATTTTTTCATGTGTCTATCTTATCCAATCCTATAGTAACAACTAAACAAATATATTAGGGCCTATTAATTCCACAGATTAGTATTACAACAAAAGAAAGAAAAGATGAGAAGATTTATACAGTATTAAGTCTGCCAAAATAGCTATAATCAAGTTCATTATTTGATGAGAAGACAGGTAAAGACAAACCAACTGAAAAACATAATGTTAGGCTTTTAAGTGTTTAACTGTTAAACGGAAAGTCACAGAGATCCTCTCTTCTAAATATTCTATTTGAGTCCACCCTCTCTCGAAAGGTTGTCGAAAGAGCTATACGTACACGAGCAAAGGACAAAAATAGCCAAGTAAAATTAAACGTTAAAGTCTTTGTCACAATACCTAATCATAGAAAGAACAGTTTAGGTTTTACCAACTAAGGCAAAAAAGAAAAAAAACTATTGAAACAACAAAAATAATACAGATTAAGTTCTCTATAAAGGCTAAAAGGTGTCTAATCCTCGCATCTTCATTCTTCTTTTCAGCAGAGTGCTCGGTTTAAAACGGCAAATATATATACTTTGCTCGTGTACGTATAGCTCTTTCGACAACCTTTCGAGAGAGGGTGGACTCAAATAGAATATTTAGAAGAGAGGATCTCTGTGACTTTCCGTTTAACAGTTAAACACTTAAAAGCCTAACATTATGTTTTTCAGTTGGTTTGTCTTTACCTGTCTTCTCATCAAATAATGAACTTGATTATAGCTATTTTGGCAGACTTAATACTGTATAAATCTTCTCATCTTTTCTTTCTTTTGTTGTAATACTAATCTGTGGAATTAATAGGCCCTAATATATTTGTTTAGTTGTTACTATAGGATTGGATAAGATAGACACATGAAAAAATGTCTTAGCTGTATTGAATTTAGTAATTATTTTGTTCTGTTTTTTTATATATGCCCTGACTTATGTGTATGGTACCACCACAGCCTCTCTGTTGCGATCCCCAACCTCTTTGAATTATTGGCTAAATTAATATATTAAGCTTTTCGATTGATACCCTGGAACCAACTCAGATTCTTTGTATTTTTGACTGTTTGTGTAAAATGAATTTTGATGTATTTCTTTAAGACTATTCTAGACGATCTATTGTAATTCGCACTTGACTTAAGTGGGTTGGTAGTTGTTGTTACACGGACAGAGAAAGGTGTCGCTCCTACAGACATTATAAAATGTGACACTATTTTTTCCACAACATACAACGCTGAAGAAGGCTAACGCCGAAACGCGTCCGTTGCTGCTGCTTTGCAGCTTACCTTGACCTAAAACTTAAAATAAAAAGTGCCTTAAATGGACTTGTCCGTGAGTGCTGGTGTTCTCTTTGAGATTTCTTGTATAGATTCTGACATATACAACTTTATACTTAAAAAAGAACATTGATAGTGGAAATAGCCGATCTACAAGCTCACGTGTCGTATCACAACGCGTAGATCTGTTATTTTCAATAGCAGATGTTTGGAAATGCAGTATATGAACAATGTTCAATATGGAAACAATTATGACGATTATGTCAAATAATTGCGATTGGACAATTATGTAATAATAATTGTGACAGGCCTAACAACATCATGAGGGCATCGAGGTTGTATTGGGCAGATTAAGATTAAAATCAGAATGCATGTTTTTAATATTCATGAAATATGATGACATGCAAAGACAATTTGAAAAGGTAAGCATCCAAATATATCAAGGTTAGGCAAAGAGCAATAATATTTAGCGTCCAAGTGCATGACGACTCATTCTGCATGGTGTATGTTGAATATAACTATGACATTCTGTGTGTGCATGCGTGCATCTCATATCCCCATCATGTAAATCAGGGGTCTTCAACAGGGGGTCCGGGACCCCTAGAGGGTCCTCAGAGTTACTACAGGGGGTCCTCCAAATCTTTGTGTGATATACTTTTTTTCCCTCCCTTTTATTTGAACCACTTGAACCCTAGCATCCATATAAGGAGAACTTTAGCCAAAAACAGCAGATCTACAAGCTCACAACGCCTCGCGCTGCGAGGCGTTGTGAGCTTGCAGATCGGCCTATTTTTGGCAAATAGCTTTGGTGTAGAGGGGGAAAAGAGCAGGCTACTGTAAGTATAGAGTGAAAGGTCAAGTTTTGTAAGTATTGACGGTTCAAGAATCCAAAATACACAGACGATTGTGCTGTCAAAAGATGATACTATATGGAATCTATTAACAGATTGTGGGGGTCCCTGCTTCATCTCTCTCTCAACTAAGGGGTCCTTGGACTGAACACGTTGAATACCCCGGATGTAAATGCATCCTTCATTTGATGCATTTCTGTGAAGCATTCAAAATAGCAGAGACAATGCAGCACAACAGAATGTAAATACTCAACCTGACAACCGTAGGGTCCACTCCCAGGCATCCCTATTTTGGGGATAACAGTCATAAAAAAAAAGACTATCTACAAGCTAAAGAAAGGAGAAAATCAAGTACAGAGCACTGGATGGCCCAGAGCAAAAGGAAGTATATATGGTTTAAGACAAGTGGTTAACCAGTGCCAACAGAAGGGCATGGTGACATGACTGTGGAAAATAAAACAGCCGTCAGGGTGACACATTCTCACCTCAAGGTGCCATATAGTGTGCCACTTGGTCAATGTACCTCTTTTGTGTCCCTTTCCGATACCGTGAAGGTCCTCTAGTGCCATGTTTACACACGTTAGAGGACGTCACCCTTCTGCCTCACAATGTCTAAAATAGACGACTCGGGCAGAAAAATAGACTCAACTTTGAAAAATAGTATCAGTTCGCAAAGGGGAATCCATGAGCATTCGTATCGTCCCATCCCTCTTTGAGATGAGAATAGGTTGGCACTGGCACTGTAGTGTAGTGGCCAGAATGGCTCTTTACGCACATAACCAAATGGACCTTTACGGGTTCATTTGGTTACGATCCGACGCTAGGATAAGGACGGGGACATCACTCATGGACCCAGGGGCGTCACAAGGGGGGAGGAAGGGGGGGAGTGGGACCGAGTTACTAGGGCCCAAGGTGGAGGGGCCTTAATTATTTTATACTTTAGCTATTGAAAAATAGAAGCTTGTATATCTGCTATTTTTCAATAGTTAAAGCACAAAACGTGAGTGAATCCTTGTACCCAGGGCCCATGATTTGGTGCGACACACCCCGCATGGACCTATAGACTTAGCAGTGAGGTGAGCGTGTCCATGCCTACTTCATGGTCAGCGGTGCGTCTCCGCTGCGGTTGGTGTAGTTGACCACGGCGTTGAAGGACTGGTTCACCCACTGCCAGAACACCACGGCTGGCGTCGTCCTGGAGGGTGGAGAAACAGAGAGGGTGGAGAAACAAGAGAGGGTGGAGCAACAGTTAAACATGTGAATCATGCACTCTACACAGACTCCAGCAATAGCAACTCGGGCGGCTTTGAACTTGTCCTCTACAGAGGAATGCAGCACATGCATGCGACACATTTTTTTCAGCACCGTACAAACATTTCACCCCCACAACGATTTAGCATTGGACACACATAAAGAACAGCACAGCAGTGTTCTCACTCAGACGACACACCTGATCTCACCAGCTAGTTACATAATAATAATAATAATAATAATAAACTTTATTTATATAGCACCTTTCATACATAAAATGCAGCTCAAAGTGCTTTCCAGAGCAAAAAATTGTAAACATGATCAACAATAAAAAATAAAAATAAAAACAATAAAAAAATAGAAATAATACAAAACAAGAAACAGCATTAGAAGCGTTCAAAGACGTCCATAAGAGCTCTATAATAAAAACATTTTACAGACAGGGTGGACATAAAAGATAGCAAGCACATATATTTAAAATCACCCAAAAGCAAGAGTGTAAAAATAGGTCTTAAGCTGTGCTTTAAAGCTATCAACAGAGGGTGCCTGTCTTAGGTGTGCTGGAAGTTTATTCCAGGCTGTCGGCCCATAGAAGCAGAATGCCGCTTCACCATATTTCTTATATGTCATTGAGGGCACATCGAGCAGACCTGCAGTAGAAGACCTGAGGGGGCGGTTTGGCTCATATCTAGACAGGCAGTCGACGAGGTACGACGGTGCCAGACCATTAAGAGATTTAAAAACAAGTAAGAGAATTTTAAAATCAATCCTAAAACTAATTGGGAGCCAGTGTAGGGAGGCTAAAACTGGAGTGATGTGTTCTCTCATCTTAGTTTTAGTTAGCACCCTGGCTGACTCACATGACTCATCAATATTCTGTAGTGACTGGGATATGCATTTTTATTCTGCATCAGGGCAACGAGATGTAGTTTGTTCTATTAAAAGGGGAATTCCGGACTTGCCGTTTCACCAGGTTGTGGTTTGTCAGCCAAGGAGTGTGTGTGCAAAGTTTGGCACGGATAGGGGCAACGGTGGCGGAGATATGAGTAGGGGCAAAAGTGTGACGTGACTGACTGACAGACAGACAGACAGCCAGCTGGTGGAGGTTATGATAGTAACTGCGACCTGACGGTCGCAACTACCTCCTTCTCTGGCCTCCAGCGAGCTACATGTTTTAAGGGAGGTAGTCAAGGAATTCCACACCTGGGTGGCAGTGTTGTAGAAGGAGAATTTGCCCATATTTGTCCTATGGATTTGTGTTATCAGATCATTGTGTGCGCTCCCTCTGGTGTTGTGGGTGTCGCTAACTTTTTGGAGATGTCTGGTCAGATATGCAGGTACTGAGGAGGAGGAGGGCAGATTTGCGTTGACTATTTTGAAAGTCAATCCCATTTTTAGTTGTTTAACCCCGTCTTCAACGCTGAGCCAACTTAGGCTAGCAAAATGTATGGGAGAAACATGGGTCATGGGCCCAAGGTCGAGAAGTAGCCGAATCAGTTTGTTTTGGGAGGTTTGGTGCTCAGTCGGTACACAATATTGCGTATTAATATTTTATGCTTATTTTATGCTTTAACTATTGAAAAATAGCAGATCTACAAGCTTGCAGCGTGGCACTCGGATCTGCTATTTTTGAAAAATCGTGAAAATTTGAATTTTGAGCTGATTCTATAAGTGTCTTTTGAATCCTTCAAAGGTTTTTTGAAAGACCTATGTTTCTATGTCAGCAATCTGGCCAGCCATCGTCAAAGAAAAGGTCTTTTTCACTTAACTGGAGCTCAGTTAGTCTGTTCTTGAGAGACTACTATGTCAGTGGTTCTCAAACCTTTTCATGTGAAGGACCCCCAAAATGATATGTATTTTGCCACAGACCCCCATCTCAAAATAGTTAGTACCAGGGACCCCTCCAGAAGCAAAATTTGAGTTACAAATGTTGGCTTTAAAAAATATATATATTCAGATTTGCACAAACCTTTATGATTTTTCAAAAATAGCAGACCTACAAGCTCGCAGCGCTGCACTCGGTGCCGCGCTGTGAGCTTGTAGATCTGCTATTTTTCAATAGTTAAAGCATTCAATAATTCTAGGCCTAAATGGCTAGCTGGAGGGATCAGGGACATGATGTATTAAACACCTACTGTATGGCTTACCTGTAGAAGGTGAGCATGGAGCCTGTGATGGACATGTTCATTGGCACCTGAGCAGACATTCGACCGATAACCATCATTTTCTCGCCCGTGTCGGGGTGGAAGGCAGAGTCATAGACGTATTTGGCTCTCCAGAGCTCGTCTTCTGTCAGGCCGGGCTTAGCTTTTCCTGCCCTGTGTAGAAAAACAAAGTTAAAATGCATCACAACACACTAAAACACAGTTTTGGTTGCACTAAATAGTTCTAGTCCCGCTGTCGTTTTTGATAAGAAGCAAATCAATCGTAAGTCTGTTGCTCAGTTTAGCAAAGTTAGATATTTTCTTTTAATCTGGAAACGATCTGAAATCTCTGTAGTCTGTTAGAGCCTTATAGGATGACCTCTGTGAGGAACTCCTAACCCCTCACCACCTTTTCTTCTTAAAAGTAGAGCCCAGCCGAAATATTGGTCGTTTTTGGACCCCGATGTTGGTATCGGACATCGGTCGTTATCTCTCCGATGTATCTGTCATTTTTATAAGTAATATTAGACCACCATTTGATGACATTTAGCCACTCAGACCAAAACCTTAGAATATATTGTCGTTGCCCGTAACGATTCATTTTACACGCATGATTTAAAGATCTTATAAAGGGTCCATTTGGTTACCAAATCTCCATCATTTTGCTGGGGACCACCTGGAAAACCCTCAAGGACCACTGGTGGTCTCCCCGGACCATTGGTAAAAAAAAAAGGAAAAAACTGTTTTGAAGGTACAGTAAGAAGTTTTTGAAATTTATTCTAACTCTTGGTACGAGGTTATGAAAACAGAATTACTGTCCACAGCCCAAATTTGCTACAACTATCTCTTTCAATATCCGGCACATGAAAACAAATCGCTCAACAGAACTTACAGTAATTATCTTCTAAATCAGTGGTTCTCAAAGTGAATTCCAGGGACTCTGTGTGTTCCTTTAGGGGGGTTTAAAAAATGACCCATAAAAGTCTGTAACTCTGACAGAGTACAACCGGGTTCATTTGGTTCCATTTGTACACTATCAGAATTAAGACCTTCAAATGTCAAAGTTTGAGAACCACTGTTCTAAATCAGTGTTTCTCAACCTTTTCAGGCCGCGACCCCTCACCCTGACGAGCACTAAGAGTTGAGGCATAACATTTGTATAACACGGTGAAAATTGCAGATCTACATGCTCACAACGCCTCGCAATCGGCTATTTTCACAATTTCTGCCTCTAAAATTTCACAATTTGGCCAATGTTTAATTTGTCATTTTAGATGTATTAAAAATGTGCATACAGTACACTGTACACTCTATAGTAGTTCATACACTTAAACCTTATGTTGGTTTGTTAACTGTTGAGTGAGAAAACAATGTTGCACATTAAGTTAATCATCTGGGGACCACCCCCCAAATAATTTGGGGGTCCCGACCCACAGGTTGAGAACCACTGTTCTAAATGATAACCTTCATCTGTACCTGTACCTTGTACCTTGCACCTTGCGTGAGTGACGCCCCATCCGTACCTGTAATCCTCCACGATGACCCGTGCCTCGTCCAGCGTGTCGGAGGACAGCAGGACGTTCCTGGGGTCGGTGACCATGAAGAAGTGCTGGGCGCGGCCCATGAACGTGCCCTGGTCCCATCGCGGCTCCTTGATGTTGATGTCCAGGGACAGCGCTCCGGAGTCGTCCGTCATGCTGCCACACACAAAACACTGCCGTTAAAGGACAACTTTGTTTTTTTACAAGGGTTCATATTTTAGATTGTAATTAGAGAAAAGAAAAAGTGAGTGTTAAAATGTTTTAATTTGCTTCGTTCTATTGTTTTATCGCGTTTACCGTGCTAAAATGTGGGGCATGCATACGCATGGGGCATGCGTACAAGTGGCTAAATATGTCTTTTTAGACACAATAAGCCAGCAGTTTCTTTATTGCTATTTACAGTAACACTTCTAGCCCCCATAAGTCACATCCAATCATGAAAGGTTGCGTTGTATCTTGGGAATGGGCTTATTCTGTGTAAAATGACATATTTAGCCTGCCCCCAACCATTGAAATAAGAATCTCTAAAACAATAGAAAGAAGTAAATGAAATCAATTTGACACTCATCTTTTATATTCTTTAATTACAATCTAAAATATGAACCCTTGTTGTAAAAAACTAAAGTTGTCCTTTAAGTTGGGTGTCAGTTGGGTGTAACCCATTTAGGACCCTCTTTTGAGTTCTTGTTGCTACAGTATATAACAACATTTTTAATACATACATTTGACCCTTTTCAGAAAGCTTACAGTAAATCAGGATTTAGAAGCCGTTTTTAGAATCGTGCTCAACCCTAAATGGGTTAAATCACTTCCAACCGTAGAAACATTTCAACCATTTGAAAATAGAAGATCTACAAGCTCACAATGTGTCGCTTTGCGATGCATTGTGAGCTTGTAGATCTGCTATTTTTACATCTTATACATTTGAAAACGTGGGACATGATTCTGCATAATGAGTACGTTCTACTTTTGATACTTTTCAGTCCATATTGGTGCCAATACCATTACTGTCTCAAAATACATTTTGAATTCCAGACTTTGACTGATACTTTTACACACTTAAGTAAAACTGAATATAGTATAGTTATTTTTCCACCACTGTGTGCACAAGGGAGTGTCATGTCCAGGGTGGGGTACTTGTACATCAAGCTGACTCACAGCTTGCACAGGAAACAGAAGAACTATGGGTATGGGCCACATGGCTTGGGAACCGTTAGTTCCACTTCCAAAAGCTACTTTTACAGCCTAGACTTGATTCAAATGAGCAGAACTATAAATAATAGGTTCACTGAAATGGAAGTGGATGTGGGAGAAAAAGAGAATTATTTGCCTCTGCTGCTGATCACTGATAGTGCATTAAGCCCCGCCCCCACCGATCTATTTATAGCTCAGCAACAGCACAGCAGGATTTAAACACTTTCATCCCATTTTGAGGATGTCAATATAATAATAAAAAAAATAAAATCTGAATTATTTAGGGGTGTAGTTATCATTCCCAAAATGTAAAAATAAAATATGAATAATAGCCTACAAATAATAAAATAGCAAATCTATGAGTAGTTTTGTGCAACACTGTTGCATAGGGCTGAGGGAACAAGTTATTTGATATTAGGAGCATGAACATTTGACACATGTCCCCAAATTCCCCCATGCACACCCCCGCTTGGGGGTCGGTGTGGGGTGGGCAGCGCATGCAATCATACATCATACATAGATATTCACTTAATTAAAAGTGTGGTTATTGTTAAAGATGGGTCATCAAAACAATGTCTGTACGCCTACGTTTTGAGTGTAAGTCTGAAATGGTACCCATCATTTCCCAATGCGAGTAAAGCCAGCCTGATGAAATGGGATGGAACTACTGTAGTCACGAGTCGACACACTGGAGCTGTCATCACTTCTACACTCAGCAAATATCCATGACAAACAAAGCTAGGTAGGAAGACAGACAGACAGCTAAGGGAGGAAAATAATCCAGCAGGCAAAACGTGACGCAGACAACGTCTACTGTTCATTTATTTATCTCCAGGACAACAACAACCAACCGTTTTTATGACATCCAAACACTCCACACTCCCACTGTGTACAGTCGGGAGTCAGGACTCCCCTCTTTCCTTGGTATTTTACTTTGATCGTGCTTAAAACCCTATTATTTAACTGCACTACAACTCTGCCTGAACCTAAACAACTAACCTTAACCCTAACCTCGTAGAAATAACGCCTAAACCTAAACCTCAAACAAACCGCCTGCAGGGCACAACACAACACCTGGGAAAGACATCCTCCCAGGCTTAGCATTCCAAGCTAACGAGCTAGCCGTGTAGTTATTAACAAACTATAACCTTGTGATGATCGAGTCAGACTAAACGATCCGACCTCGTTATAGTCTGAGTAACACCACATGAACGCTGCTGGTGATGAAGTGCTGTGCATGGATTACTTACTTTATGGTTGAAAGACACTGAGAGAAGACACTTCTGATGACCTCTGAATATCAGCACACACCGGTGGTATCCTCCTGTCTGTGTTGTTCTATGGAGATGGGACGTTAGCGAACGAATCGAGTCTTTTGAACGGCTCTTTGAAATGAACGATGGGATCCGGTTCGCAGGATAGGGAGCCGTTCTTTTTTTTTTTTTTTTTTTGTGAGGGTGAGTCAATTCTTTACTTCAGTAAAAGTATCAATATTTCAATGTAGAAATGCTGTTACAAGTAAAAGGTTCGTTGATTCTAACCTGACTTGCGTCAGATGGTGGCAGTAGTGCGTAGGCTACCGCTCTACTAGTAGCAGAGGTGCAGCCAGGCAAACGCACTGCTGCTATCATCTGGCGCAGTCAGGTTATAATAAGTCTAAAAGTTTTGGTATCAAAATGTACTTAAAATACCAATAGTGGAAACTAGAAAGTATTAAGTAGTCATGGTGCAGAATGTCCCATTTCACAGGTTTTCCAATGAATAAAATGTAGGGAAAAAAAAATAGCAGATCTACGAGCTCACAATATCGCGTTGCGAACTTGCGACGCATTGTGAGCTTGTAGATCTGCTATTTTCAAATGGCGGAAATGTATATATAATCTATATATGGCCGAAATGTATAGGGTTGAAGTGATTTGTAATTATAATCAAAATCTACAAAGTAACTATAGTAACTAAAATTAGTCTTTTTGAACGGCTCTTTGAAAGGAACGGATCCTAGAGATCCAGCTCACTTCAAAGAGCCATAAATCCCAGCTCTAGTTCTATGGAACCGCCAGGGGGCGTCGTTGGACGCTTACTCATTTGTTCCATACAGTGGTTGGCTGCCAAAACTTGGGCGTGGGAGGTAAACACTGCCTGTGATTGGTTTAAAAATGACAGGAGGAGGGGAAGAATGCAGGAGGGGAATATATAAATAAATTAACCAGTGGAGGAAAAAGTAGCCTAGGGGAGAGCGGAGTAAACGGAGACACTTTTTACATTTGCTCCCCTCTATCAATCTAAAAGATATATCTTTGATTGATTGAAGACTTTATTAGAAGTTTGCATAGGAAAAGGTACAGTTTCATGACGGTACAGTTCACTGGTAAGGTCTACTAAAAGGAGATCCATGAAAAGACTAAGCTTATTTCCACAGGAAACCATTAAAGTATCTCATATAACATTGAATGACAGACGAATAGAACACAGTACTATGCAGTAGATATGTAAATAAAAATAAAAATGAGAGAACAAAAAAAAGGAAAACAGTAATTCAAAACAAACAGTAAGTATATACAAAGAAGGGGCAGGGGAGGGTAGGGTTGGGCTAGGTTAGTTTTTTTACCAGTTGCGAACGGCTGCTGCCTGTAAGTGGTTTTTCAGGGCAATTTTAAAGGATGCTAGTGATCCACACTCCTTTATGGCCTTCGGTAAGGCTTTCCACATTTTGGTGGTAGGCTATAGCAGAAAAAAGAGTTTGACCCTTTGTTGGTTTTGACTCTGGGTTGAAAGTGATCTGTGGCGCTGCCTCTGGTGTTGTAATTATGGACATCCTTAATGTTTATAAAGTATTTTGACAGGTACTTGGGTATCATAGTGGTGTAGTGTATCTTGTACACCAGGCCCATTGCAAGTTGCTGTACTCTGTCATCTACTCTGAGCCACCCCACTCTTAACTGGTGAGTAGCGGTGAGGTGTCTGATAGGGAAGGTTAAGCAGGACCCTAATTAGTTTATATTGGGCTGTTTAGAGTTTAGTTTTTAGGGCTTGTGGGGCGTCACGATACCATACGTGGACTCCGTAGTCAAAGAGGGGCTGGATTATTGCACCAGCTATGGGCTTCAGTGTGTTGAAATTGACCATTGGGGCGATCCTCTGTAGGAAACAAGTTCGTTGGTTGATTTTATTATTTATTACTTTAGAAGTCATCTTTTCGCTGGAAAGATTAGCTTCAAGGATACATCCTAAGTAAGAGTCAGTAAAAATCATTTTTATCAGTAAAAATGTACACATTTCCCCGTATTCAAGACAAAAGAAAAATATGATTGTTTAAAAAAAAGAAATGTCTAATTGTATCGCAGTTTACCCAGGGTAAACTGAGACAGACCAGAGAAACACAATACAAAAATGTATAGAGATCGGGTAAGATTTATCGGGTTTTCCACCCATGTGTCAAATAATGTGACACATGGGCAGAAAAAAAAAAAAAAATATATATATATATATATATATATATATATATATATATATATATATATATATATATATATATATATATATATAAAAGCGTTTACCAAAATGTCCTCAGTTGATCCTTATGTAATTTTGCTCCATATCTCCCCATCAGTTTGGGGGTCCCTGGCCTGAAAACGTTTAAGACCCCTGTTCTATACAGCAAGTTAACTGTCATGTGAAGCTCAACCAATACTCGAGCTATAGCACCACTCCTCGACTGTTTTTCCTTCAATGTCCAGTTGCATCTGATTTCCATCAATTTCCAATGGCATCTAGTCGTGTTTATCTAGTGGTGTTTATCTAGTGGTATAGTTTATCTAGTGGTGAAAATAAAGTTTCCCCAGTGTTTCCCTGTCGGGCAACCACACTAATGAGTTTTGGTTTTTTTTCTCTCGTTTTTTTCCCTCTAATTAGTCTTTCTGTGCCAAGGGCCAAAATGGCCCCAAGGTATTTGTGCCAGGATGTTGTATGTTTTTCTTTACTATGCAATGAAAAAAAAAATGTTTTTTTTTTTAATATATTTTATGTTGTGATTCAGTGTCAAAAAGAATTTTGTCAATCAGACAGAGATATAGCTGTTTGAATCAAAAAAGTGTCCATCCACTAGAATGAACACACATTTTCTCAATCAGCTAAACGAGGGAGCCAACACACAAACAGAGAAAAGCATCTCTCTGATCTCAGGTCATTTTGACATCTTTAAAAAAAAAAAAAAAGTGTGTGTTTTTTTATAGCCTTTGGTCAAAAGACGTCAAAGACGTCATTGGCACCCAGGGCCAAAAGAAAAAAGACGTCATGAGACGTCATTGGCACTGAGTGAGTTGTCTTTGTTTTCACTTGCACATTTATAGTGAGAATTAACCTACAATATGTTATCATATAGGGGACGGCAGTGGCTCAGGGGTAGAGTTGCCGTCTTAAAACACGGAGGTTCCCGAAGGGTTCCCAGTTCGATCCTTGGCTCCCCCAGAGTTAGTGTCGAAGAGTCCTTGAGCAAGACTCTGAACCCCTATTGCTCTGGCGAGCAGGCTGGTGTCTTGCATGGTTTCCTCCGCCATCGGTGTGTGAATGGATGAAAGTAATGCACAATACGCTATATAAATGCACCATTTACCATTTATCATATACCACATATTTCCTGGGTAAATACTTAATTAACTGACTGATTAATAAACAAAAAACAACAACCATGGCAACTGTAATGGAAATACAATTTATATTCCCTTTCAAGCTATTGATCTATCAATTATTGATATAGATTATATATTTAATATTCATCTTATTTCGGTTATATTGATATATGACTGTATGCTGATGTTATGAATGTAATATGTAAGCAAGAGAAGTAAATGAGTTTAGGCCTCAGTGTACTGTGTACACGTAGTTATGCAGCAGCAGGCTCATACAGCAAGGTCAAGTTCACTAGCTATTCCCCTGTATAGGCAAGCGGCAGACCCAGACAGCAAGACGACAAGTCAAGGTGTTATGAACGCAAGGAGAATGTTTCTTTATCAGGCGTCAGTATTCTGGCTAGGGCAGTGACTACGGCCTTGGCTTATAGCAGTGGGCCTTCCATTCTCAGTCGATAAGAATGGAATACATGTTCATGCAGTGGTTGGTCAGGGTAGTGTCGCCGCTCTCAGTCGCTGAGCATTGAGCAGCACAATTCATAGTCAGGCAGAAGTGACCTTACATACTCAAGTGTTGAGAGAATACATCTTTTGGTCAGACGGAAGGAATGTCAGTCCTCAGAATTATCTTAACAATGTGTATGTATCCTTGCAGAATCTGTATTTAAGCTGCCTCAACATCCAGATCGGTGTCAGACTCCCGTTGCCTTCCGAGACAACTGGACCCTGTCCACCTTTCCTTCTTTCCTCTCTTTTTCCTTTCTCCTCTCTTCTTTCTATTCTTTACTCTTATTTTCTCATTATTGCGACCGTCAGGGAGCAGTTTACTATGAAAACCTCCACCGGCCGTCCGTCCGTCCGTCCGTCCGTCCGTCCGTCACACGTCACACGTGACCATCAACAAACGTCACACCTTTGTTGATGTTTAAATCGAAGAGTCTTGGTCAAATACTTCTGTTGGTTTCTGCACTGATCATTTATACAATTCAGCTGTGTTTGCTCGTGTCATCATGATGAGGTCATAAATCAGCCATGCCCAAATATAGATTTTACGGGTTTACATGCTTACTCAGTTATTCGTTATGTGAAAGTCCTATGACGTCTATGATATCTGACATCATCATACATACATTCCCTTTTATGCCCATAAATGGAGATCCCCTCTGTAGAACCAGCCACTGACATCACTGTAATGTCAGGGGAACCAAATCCCTTTTATGCCCATATATGGAGATCCCTGTGATGCCAGGGGAACCAAATCCCTTTTATGCCCATATATGGAGATATGGAGATCCCCGTGTTGCCAGGGTAACCAAATCCATTTTATGCCCATATATGGAGATCCCTGTGATGCCAGGGGAACCAAATCCCTTTTACGCCCATATATGGAGATCCCTTACAGTGACGTCATTACGTGCGCGTCCCGCGTCTCTGACGCATTCACGTTGCCTACAGACGCATTCACGTCATTGTCCTCGGGTCCCACGGACGCATCGCCTCCATTGGAGTCCACGTTAAAATAATTTACCACGTCGCGAAAAAAAAATATTTTAAAAAGTCCACAGACGCCACCATTGTTCATGGGTGAAGGCATGCTACTGTACCCTACGTTAACACAAATGAAATCCGCGTAGAAAGTCTTTAAACAGACGATAGAACTAACGACAGTGTGTGTTTGGAATCCACCGACGCTATTGTGTGCGCCGTGCATGGTCACAGTCACAGAATTCAATGGGTGCCTTAGTTTTAGCGTAGCACCGGGCCGCTCTCTGACCATAGTGGCACAGCGTGTTAGGTGATACACCAAGAAGGGTTCCCCCACCGAACGTGGGTTTGGCTTGTCGAGCCTGTTATCGGGTAAGCGTCACGTCATGGGCTGCTATAGCGGCCGGGGGCCGGGAGGTACAATGCGTCATCGATAGTTGTGTGCTTTGGAAGTGCATGCGTGCCGCGGAACAACGGTGGAACGCGTGAAACACTAAAAAGTTTGGTTACCTTTTTGAAAAGACAAGGGGAGAACTAAATACAATGGGCTATATGCAGCACGGTTGTTACATCATGCTCGGGAGGCACTTGTCCATAGTGCATCACATAAGACCCAAGTGCAATCAATAACTTTGCACGTCTGCGACTAGCTCTGGTCCATAGCGTTAGTGGAGTTCTCCTCCACTAACGCTATGGACCAGAGCTAGTCTGAGACGAGTTGAAACAACTCCAACGCGGGCTGTTGAAGCAGCGACAACCGTTCTCTTCCACCCAAAGTATGTGGTGGTGCTTGAAAATATGAATGATTCCATCGATAATAATCCGTTTGGGACACTCAAAATCACTGCCATAGAGTTATAATGTATCGCTCCGTGCGAATGAATCCGTAGCGTTGCCAGCGCGACTTCTCTCAGTCTACCGAAAATAGCAGATGTACAAGATCACAACGCGGTGCGAGCAGACACGGTTTGAGCTTGTTGATTGGGTATTTTTTTGTTGCGTGACACCGTCGTACTATGCATTATAAATTACACTGTTAAAGAGACGGTACACATTTAGTTTCTTCAAATATTTTCCAAAAATAAAAAGGTTGACTTGCCTTCTGTCTGTTAAAGTACTGTATTTGAAGGCCCTGGTCAAATGTATTTAATGGAAAAAATAGATATGCATTTACTGTAAAAAAAAAAAAAAAAAAGGAGAGACATGGAAATGTTAGCCTATAGTTTATAGTATAGTTTTACAGTAGGCTATTATTATTAGTTCATGAATAGTACTGTAATTATATATATATATATATATATATATATTAGTGTCTCATCATGTCTTTCCACAAAATAACAGAAAAAAGCTCAATAGTGGGCTCGATAAAAGCCCGGCTCGATAAGCAACATCGATAAGGTGCTCATTATCAATAAAAATTAACAAGCTCCATCCCTAGTGCTTCTTCATCTCAAGGTACTATTATAGTTTAATTGTTTCATTCGTTTTTGTATGTATTTTGTAAGATAAACAATGTAAATAACCATATAATAACCAATTCAAGTTAAATGCTGCACTTTGTCAAAAATGACGTGACGCGTTGAATTTTTGTGGGACCCATAAAATATCCCTGGGACTCATCCGAAAGACCCTTCTTGGGTCCCGGGACTCATTACATTAAAAACCTATTAACATCACTGCCCTTATGTCATCAATATTAAGCCCATATCTGTGAATATCTTTGGGTACCAGATGTCTCCATATATGGTTAAATGGTCCGATATACATCACAGGCCAGAAGACCAAGAAATGGTGCAACCTCGCCCTTTGCTTTTCTCCCTTAGGCATCTTACTGGTAGGTAGTTTAATGAGGAATGCAGTATGGTGGTAGGTAGGTAGTTATGGCCTTTGATGTAAGATTTTCACTTTCTAGGATAACTATATTTGCTATTCCCAGATGATGCCCTTTTAGGGTACCCCTCATGCCCATATATGGAGATCCCCAGGCTTTACTAATTAACATAAGTTTTATGCCCATATATGGAGATCATTGTCCCAATGTCATCAGATATATGGGCATAAATGGACACAGGCAAACTAGATGGGCTGTATGGATATCCAGATGTGTGATGTAAGTGTTTTATTCCAAATGTGGCACCCCACAGACATATTTCCAGAAACAAAATCCCTTTCATGCCCATATATGGAGATTTCTGATGTCATCAATCCCAGGCCCTGTAAAAAACATGGTTGCTATGGTAAACAGTTGGTTGCTAGGGTAAACAGTTGGTTGCTAGGGTAAGAAAACATGGTTGCTATGGTAAACAATTGGTTGCTAGGGTAAACAGTTGGTTGCTAGGGTAAAAAAAACATGGTTGCTGTGGTAAAAAGTTGGTTGCTAGGGTAAACAGTTGGTTGCTAAGGTAAAAAACATGGTTGCTATGGTAAACAGTTGGTTAGTAGGGTAAACCTTCAATGATTTTGACATCTTGTTACTAATCTGTCGGTAGATAATGCCGGTCTTATATAAGGGTCATTTGTGTACGGTGTGATGTCATACTGATGTCAGCAGTGTGACAGGAGATAAGCGACCAACGGTCGCTTATCTCCCGATTAGGGAGTCTTACTGGTTATATTACATAGGAATTATTGTCATATTATTGTAATTGTCATCTGTTGTATTGAATAAATCTGTTATAGACATATCAGTGTCTAACTCTTCATTCTCTCACCGAGGACATGTTCAATTTCCACAACAGCAACATAAAAAAGGGAGGAACACCCCAGATAAAGGGGAAGAGAGACAGAGACAAAAGAGAGATGATACTTCACTCTTCTCCAGTGTGCGTTTCACTTTAGTCGTAAAGTAGAAGTGGACCACATCACTTTAGAATCTAAGTCGTAAAGGTAAACAAGTAGGCCGTATCACTTTAGAATCTTTAAGTCGTAAAGGTAGAAATGTCTGTGGCTTTGCATTCTGAAAACATTGAGATGAAGGAGAATGATGTCTATGAGGTCTATGACAACGTCGACAACCCTCCACCTCAGCAGCAAGGTGATGCGGTCTATGACAACGATCCTCCAGCGCAGAAGCAATGGCCACACACTGTACCTCAGCTTGGTAAGATATGTTATCATAAAACTATCCCTTTATATGAGTTAAAGATATGTTATCACATAAAACTATCCCTTTATATGAGTTAAAGATATGTTATCACATAAAACTATCCCTTTATATGAGTTAAAGATAATGTTATCACATAAAACTATCCCTTTATATGAGTTAAAGATAATGTTATCACATAAAACTATCCCTTTATATGAGTTAAAGAGAAGGATCTCCTTGGAAATTAGCTGCAAGGCTTTCCTTTTAGTTGACCTTGTACCAGTGAACCATATACTGTCATGAAACTGTACCTTTCCCTATTATCAATCAATCAATCAATATAGCAGTTTTCAACCAGTGGTCCAGTCCTTGATATTGATTCCGGATGGAGACCCAAATGCATTTGGGTCCCCATCCGGAATCACTATGGCGGTACATTTATTGTAATCAAATTATTGGAATGCGACAAAAAACGATCATCATTTTGGGGGTGAACTACTCCTTTAAACACCTGCATTACGGTACATAAGATGTCTAGAGAATGCATAAGAATTGTAGTCAACGTGTGCCTGTCATCTCTCCTATATGGCACCAACATCAATACAGCAAAGGTTACTCAAAACCTCCACCGACTTTTCTGGGAATGTCCCTCTGTCCGTCAAGTCACGTCACACTCTCGAGTGTAATATTGCAATTATATAACTGCTGCCCTTAAAAAAGTATGTCAACTTCATTTCATCGAAATTAAGATGGCCTATTCGATAGAAATACGTAACTTTTTAAATCCACATGTTTTCCAACGATAACAAAATATATATTCTATGTTTTGGGTCTGAGAGGCTAAATGTCATCAAATGGTGGTTGCTGAGTAAATAATGGATAAGAAAAAGTTTGAAAACCACAACATTTGCATTAATTGTGACGTTACGTCATCAACGATAAGATTGATTAATGAATTGATAGATTGAAACTTGTTTATTGACACACCATCGCACGTAAAAGTTAATAAAATCCAATTAATTACAGGTGCATACAGTATATCTAAATTCTCTTTCAAGAGTTGCTGGTTTGGTCCAAGCAGGTTTCTGCTTTACATCCTGGCTTTTACTGTAGGCTACGTTGCTGTGCTGACAGCCAGCGGTGGAAAGTAACTAAGTACATTTACTTAAGTACTGTACTGTTATTTTGAGGTAGCCTATTTGTACTTTACTTGATATTTCCAATTTCCAATACTTTTACTTCTACTCCACTAGGCCTACATCTCGGATCCAAATATTGTACTTTTACTCCACTACATTTATAGCCCTACTTTATACCGTGGCTATTTGAAAATATGCAGATTTACAAGCTCACAGCATGTCGCATCGCAACGCGTTGTGAGCTTGTAGATCTGCGTAGGCCTACGTTTAAATTTCAATTTTCACACCAAAACACCTATGAGAGTGGAATCCGCGCTCCGCCAATGCATTTCAATAAGAAGGGAGCGTTTTTTGCAGAAATCCTCTGCTGGCATGAAACCGCTTCACTCTCATTGAAATGCATTGGCGGAACGCGGATACGGTACTCAAAAATAAATTTGAGTACTTTTTCCAGCACTGCTAACAGCATTGTGCGCGCCGTTGCCATTCACATGCAGCTGGCTGTCAGTGGTGGAGAAAGAACCCAAAATGATTTACTAAAAAAAACATCAATACTGCAGAGTAGAAATACTCTGTTTACACTTGGTCTGGAATTCAAAATGTATACTATAGGCTACTTGAGTAAAAGCACTAAAGTATTGGCATCAAAATGTACTTATAATACCAAAAGTAGAAAACACTGTCCTATTTCATACACAAATCAAACACAATTGTATACAAAATATTAGAAGTTTGCATAGGAAAAGGTAAAGTTTCATGATAGTACAGTTCACTGGTACAAGGTCAACTCAAATAATTCAGCAGCGTTTTTTAAGGGCAATACAAATCTGTCTGTCTGTCTGTCTGTCTGTCTGTCTGTCTGTCTGTCTGTGTGACCTCAGTCACTCCAGACTCCAGGAAGTGCAACTCCAAGCTTCCTGTGTTCGCTGTGGGTCTGCTAGGTCTGCTGCTATTGGCTGGAATCACCATTGGAGTTCCCAGTAAGCATTCAATCATTCACCAGTTATATTCCCCAAGGATGAAGGATGACACTGTTTTATTGAATAGATCTATCACGATCATAGCCATGTTGTCATTTTTATCCCACAATTTTGTAACCCATTTTTTTTTTACCCAGTGCCAATTGCCTCAGCTGTAATCCTGTGCTCTGCTCTCCCTCAGCCACGCCTGGGGAGTCCCGGCTGGCCAGGGGGAGGCAGTATAGAGACCTTCATTACTGCATGTTTTTGTGAGGGTACTCCACACAGAAAGCCCCTTTTGCCAACCCCACCTATTGGGTGCTGATGACGCGGAGGAGGGAACACGCCGCACAACACAGCGTCCCCTATTCTAGCTGTGAGGCGATAGCGCTACCCACTGCGCCACCAGGCCCCCCCCCTCCCCCATTCTACAGTAGAAGTAGCCCCCTGGACCAAGTTAGGTCTCACCTCATGTCCCTGATGTCATCATAATTAAGCCCATTTCTGGGAATGCCCATATATGGACATATTGTGTCAGTCTCATGATAACCAGTGTGGCTGTCGCGACGTGAGTCACCTTCCGTCCTTGTCCCTTTTATGCCCACATATGGAGATCCCTGATGTCGTAAGCCCATATCTGGGAATACCCATACAGTATAAATTATGGACATATTGTGTCAGTCTCTGTTGTTTCAGTGCGACCTCTCCCTTTAGGGTGAGGTCGCTTCTCGCCCATAGGGGGTCTTACTGGTTTAATAAGAAGTGTAGGTTCATTATAATATACACATATTGGGTTTGTGTTCGTTGCATGTATTTCCCCATATTTCCACACAATTTGTAACGTACACGACTACGAGAGAACAATATCTCTGCTGTCGCCGGGAAGAAAACAAATATGTCCAAAATATTAACATGTTTTTCAGGAAATGAAACGGAACACTTTTTGCCTCATCAAAGTTTGCACCTGGTCAGATGCTATGAATGTGTCCTTATATATCATCACTTTACCCAAATACAGCTCATGTGGTTTTGGGCCACTAATGTGGAGTTTTTGGACTTTCTGGACTATGTGCAATGATTTGTATTTATTTAATCTTTTTCTGTGATATTCCTCTGCAGTGTCTGTCAAGGTGAGCTGCACTGAGATGGAGGAAGGTAATTTAAACACACACGTGTGCACACACACACACGCACGCACGCACGCACGCACGCATTGTTTGACAAATGCAATTCATATTAGATCCACGTAATGGACAAGGGAAAACTTTACAATTGGATCAAATCACATGGTTCACTCAAATTAAAGTATTTTTTAAATGTAAACTATTTGTGATTTAATTCTAATTCTGGGATGATTCCAGCCCTCCTTGCTCAGCTGTCCAGACTAGAAGTGAGGCTCAACACCACTGAAATGAGGCTCAACTCCACTGAGAGAGACAATGCAGGTATAACTTACATGTTACACCTGATGTTGTATGCCTTTATTGCGACCGTCAGGTCCCAGTTACTATCAAAACCTCCACCGGCTGTCCCTCTGTCCGTCATGTCACACACTCTCGAGTGTAATATTGCGATTATACAACCGTTGCCCTATGTCAACTTCATTTCATCGGAATTAAGATATTCAATAAAAATATGTAACTTTTTTTAATGCCTCATTTAGCTACTATGTCCCTGAACTTCACATGAAAACTGCTAGCCTAGCGTTGGGAGCTTCACACAGATATACAAAGCTAGATACCTCATCCGCCGCTGCAGTTCATTGGCGCGACTGGTAAAACAGAACTGGCGGAAGTGTGGAACTGTGGAAGGCACTCTGCTGCCCCCTGCAGTGGGAAAGAGGGAGTATCTGATTGGCCTATACCGAGCATCCCATTCTGTGACGCACAAGGAAGCGTTCTTCAGAATGCCGGAAGCTTGCCAGTCCTCTTTTACCAACGCCCCCTGTCGGAGGAGGCGTCTACCTTTATATGTCTATGGTGCTTCAGCTCTTTTGCGACCAGCACAGCTGAGATCTTTGTTTGATGAGAGCCGTGTGGTAATGCTCATTATTCCCATGGGTAGAGAGCTATTTCAACCAATCAGATTGCTTTGTCGGAACCTTATTGTATAATGCAGATTAATCTGACTTCATTGCCATCTACACGTGACACGTGTTATACTTTAGATCAGTGTTTCTCAAATGGAGGTATGTGTACCCCTAGGGGTAAGCAGGGGTGTTTTATATCTTTTAATAGATATAAAACAATAGTATAAAACAATAGTTAAAGTAATAATGCGTAAAAGTGCGTTTCCGGTCTGAATGGGTTGAAACACTGCAGGATCGTCCACGACAGACCAGAAGTCGACAGCCGACACCTGCGTTGCGGTCAGTCCGTGTGACAACGCCAAAAACATCAGCTCTCTGGGATCCACGATGGACGAGAAGCTGAGCGAGCTCCAGGGCGTCACCAATGCTTCGTTGACTCGCCTCCAGACTGCACAGGCCGCCACCGACGATTCGTTGACTCGCCTCCAGACTGCACAGGCCGCCACCGACGATTCGTTGACTCGCCTCCAGACTGCACAGGCCGCCACCGACGATTCGTTGACTCGCCTCCAGACTGCACAGGCCGCCACCGACGATTCGTTGACTCGCCTCCAGACTGCACAGGCCGCCACCGACGATTCGTTGACTCGCCTCCAGACTGCACAGGCCGCCACCGACGATTCGTTGACTCGCCTCCAGACTGCACAGGCCGCCACCGACGCTTCGTTGACTCGGCTGCAGGCTGCACAGGACTCCCTGACCAGGCAGAATGCAGGTAAGCTCTGAAAATCAGCACTCTGTCGAGGCCGATTCTTGCAAAAAAAAACTTTTGACACATTTTTGCTCCTACAGATCTTGCCCTAAAATCACGCAAAGCGGTACACAGTATCTCTAAAGTCATGTCATCAACATGGATCTGTCCCATTTCCCGTATTCCCTCCTGATTGGCTACCATTGCCTTCTAAAATTTGAGTATGTGACCTGACGGTTGCTTATGTCCCTATTAGTCTTACTGGTGATTGTGGGAAAAATATAATCACTGATGTGTTGATAATTAGGGCAGAAGGAGACAAATGAAGGTTATGCGCCAATTAGGCGCACAATGTGTCAGAGACTCCGGTATCCATGTACTTTCCATTGGCAGCGCGCACTCTACCAAAGAAGTGGCATAGCGGGTGGCAAATAGGGTGGTATTAGGATCCTGTACACGCTTTCCCAAATCTGTGTTGCCAAAATACTAGCCTGGGATCTCTTCGAATTTCGGGCTTTTGATCCGGTCGGGAGCGCATGGCGTCCTACGTCATTCTGTATTCAAAACGGACTACACTTTGGCTGGAAACACCAAACCGGAAACAGTTTTAACCCAGTTAGCGCATGCGTAGCCTGGTGACGCGAGGTTAGCGCATGTGCAAGTAGTTGTTGTTTTGGGTCAAAACTGATTCCGGTTTGGTATTTCCCAGAGCAGTGTAAGCAGAGTGGCGACACGCTTTGATCTGCCGCAGACCGGAAGTGGCTTCGCATGGAGCCTGTTCTCATTCTTAGCGAGCCTCTGCTGCTCTTCAGCCCCGTCCGCCCCCATTATAACCGAGGCATTTTCACTCGCTGTTAAGTAGACTAAATCACGTCTTTTCCCCCCTTTTAGTAATGTTGTCTACCTTGGAGAGGCCCGTGAATGCGTTAAAAAGGGTGGAAAAGACGTGATTTAGTCTACTTAACAGTGAGTGAAAATGCCTCGGTTATAATGGGGGCGGACGGGGCTGAAGAGCAGCAAAGGCTTGCTAAGAATGAGAACAGGCTCCAGTAAGCTAGGCTAAGCTAGCTTTCCACTATGCTTTCCACGCTTACAATGGGAGTCGATGTAAGTGTCGTAACTCTCTCTATCAATGGGTCTGGTGTTTCCTGCCAAAGTGTTGTCCGTTTTGACAACAAAATGACGTGGGACTCCAGACCAGGCTTTCCCCCAGAAAGCCTCCAATGCAACAACACGCCCACGGCCACACCTCCATGCACAAAGAACAGAGTCTGCATAATGGCTAGCGGGCATAGCGTCCCCAAAATACCATTTAGGGAAAGAGTACGTTTCTTGCCAGCAATTATCTATACTATAGGGTATGGGGTGAGGATAACGGGTGGAAGAAATTAGTGACCGACCGATATATCGGTTACCGATATATCGGCCACCGATATGACCTTTTTGGCCATATCGGTATGCACCGATATGAGACAATATGCACCGATATGCGACCGATATGACCGATATAACCGATATGACCGATATAACCGATATGCGACCGTTATAACCGTTATAACTTTTTTTTAGGGGCTAATGAAAGTTACAAGTATGGTTTGTGCGATGTGAAATGTGATAATTACAGTAATCCTTAATCATATTCCATCATATTCAAGGGCTTTAGGAGAGAAATGAGATTCCAGTCCAGTTAGAGCCCAGCAGATTGGAGGTCTGTGGCTCTTTAAAGACTAAAAGGCCTGTTTTATATATATATGTATATATCGGTATCGTATCGGTATCTGTGATGGCTCCCCTCTCTAGAATCGGTATCGTATCGGATCACAAAAAAGTCTATCGGTCGGTCACTAGAAGAAATTAGACCCCAATATCTCTGAAATGTCAGTGATACAATGTGTCAGGGTATTATCATTTTATCTTAGTTTTAATGCTAAACTGTAGATCATTCTGTGCTCGCTGTGCAGTGGCACAAAGCATTCAGTGAAGCCTTTATACTAGGGGTGCAACGATACATTTGAACAACGATTCGATACGCATCACAATACATGTTTGACGATACAATACATGGACGATATTGGTTCATTCATGGAGATACGATATGATTCGATTCAATGATTTATAATTGATACAGTAACTATTTAGCAAAGACATTAAATCTGTGTGAAACATGTCAATAGAGCAGGTTTTTTTAAGGGAAAAATCTATTATTATGGATATAAAACACTGTGATTATTTAGCAAATACATGGACATTATATTACAACACATGGAAAAACACGCACCTTGACATGAACACAGAGATTACACACATTTATCGATAGACCAAGAGTAGCTATATGGAATGGCTAAGTAATTAGACCCCTCTTTTTAATTTTCCATCTTAAAATTGCTAAATACAAGGCACAAATACTCAGTTTCCATACAATCGATTATTTGCATTGCAAAACGATTCGATAGCGATTATTTGCATTGTAAAACGATACGATAGAGCCGAACGGTACGATATTTGCTTTTGCATATCGATATAGTAGATCATTGCAAATTAAAACGATTTTTCGATTCAGTTACTATATCGTTACACCCCTACGTAAAAGGTTTTTACTGCATGTGTCTTAATGTGTTCACAGATCTCACGTCACAACTGACCACCTTCAACAGAGACCTGGGAAACCTCCAGAGAGATGGTAAGTTAAGAGATATGGTAAGTTAAGAGAGATGGTAAGTTAAGAGAGATGGTAAGTTAAGAGAGATGGTAGGTTAAGAGTGATGCCTTGTTACGAATAATTATTAATAATAATAATTAACTAGCAGAAAATGCTCCTTGGAGCCAGGTCAGGTGGAAGTCAATCTTAGCCAATCAGGATGAAATATGATAAATTGGACGGGTCTGTCTTGGTGACATGACGATAGAGCAGTGGTTCCCAAACGTTTTAGCTTGTGACCCAAAAACTAAATTAGACATTTGCCTGGGACCCAAACTAGTGAAAAGAGCAGATCTACAAGCTCACACCATGTTGCTTTGCACTGTGTGGTGAGCTTGTAGATCGGCTATTTTCACTACTTCTAAAACATGTGTTTTCTAATTTATGGAATTTCTTCAATGTTTTATTTGATTCATTCATATAAGTACTGAAAAATATCATTGAACTTAGTTTTTAATTTATACAAATGTTTGCTTTTTTGGAATGTTAATCGAAAATCTTTTGAAATAATTATAATAATTAAAAGGGACCCATAAAATGTGTCTGCGACCCACAAATGGGCCCCGACCCAGTGTTTGGGAACCAGTGCTATAGAGATAATGTGTACAGATTGCAGGCCAGAAGAGTTGCAGTCCAATGTGAAGTTTCACGGCTATCAGATGCTGTGTTCGTGATTTGAGGCATTTTATAGAAAACGGGCCACGCCTGCAAACTTTGGAAGCTCATCTTAGGAAATCAGGATGGAATAAATTGTCCAAACAGTCCAATTGTACTGGAGATTATTTGCACTGTCGGGCAGAAAACCTCGTATCTCCAAGTTTCAAATTTGTAGATTTATTCGCAAAGCAAAGCCCTGCTTCATCATACAAGGCCTTCGCACAAAAGTAGTGAAAACAGCAGATCTACAAGCTGTGTGCTTGTAGATCGTCTGTTTTCCCTACTTTAAATCATTTTTAAAATGATAAATACAACACAAACGGTTTTGGACATACAAGGTTTCCACCCGACTTGTCACTTGTCATGATCTGAAACGGCAAATCTTTGAGTAGCAGCAGCGCTATAGAGAGAGATCTCTCTCTATAGCGAGCAATGAGGGCCTCTCCAACTCTTTTTCCCGGCTGAATCAGAGGCCCAGCATGTCCCTGACAGACACGCACGCACACACACTCTCCCTGCTTTCTTTCTCTTTTGTTCTCAGTTGGTCCCAAAGTGGCCTTTTCAGCATCGTTGGCAGATCAGGGTACTACTGTGTACATTGGACCTGCTGCATCCCAAACCATCGTGTTCAAGAGGGTCGTCTTCAACAACGGCAACGTCTACAACCGCCACACAGGTACTGACAGGGGCGTCACAAGGGGGGGAAAAGTGGGACTGCTTTACTAGGGCCCAAAGTGGAGGGGCCTTAATTATTTTATACTTTAGCTATTGAAAAATAGCGCATATACAAGCTTACAGCGTGGCACCGAGTGCCGCGCTGCGAGCTTGTAGATCTGCTATTTTTGAAAAGTCGTGAAAATTTGTGCAAATCTTATTATGTATTTTTTAAGCGAACATTTATAATTCACATTTTGTTTCTGGGGGGGGGGGGGGGGGGGGGGGGGGCAGGGACCCCCTAGCTGAGAGAGAGATGAAGCAAGGGCACCCCCCCACTACATATATTAAACTCTGTTATAGATTTCAGCGATGGCTTAATAGACTGGTTTGAAAGAACTGTCATCAATGGATTCATGTAAATGTTCAGACATTTTACCACTTAAGCCGTCAATACTTAGTAAACATCACTTTTGTCTCTGTCCTTGGTTATCTCTTTATTCCCTTCAAACCAAACCTCGAAAAATAACTCCTTGAGAGCCTGTAGATCTGACATTTTTCAAAGATTCTCCTGGGATGTTGAATTTCAATCTTTGATATGTTAGACACCTTTATGAACACATTGATGAAGAAATTGTTTGGTAAGGAAATTATTCCCTGGTTTTAATATCCCCTGACTAATAGAACAGACAGGGCTCTAATGATTCCATGTTGTGTGTCTCAGGTTACTTCACTGCTCCCCAGAAGGGGGCGTACCTGTTCACCTTCAGCACATGGGGCAGCAATTATTACGAATCCGGCACCCAGCTGGTGAAGAACGGTCAGCTTCAAGTCAGCACCATACGATACAAGGAAGATAGAGGCACCACCAGCGGAGCAGTGATTCTGTCTCTCGATGCCAGAGACACAGTGAATGTGATCACTTGGGGGAGCACCGATAGCAGTCATCAAATTGTTGACAATGGTTACCACTACACTACTTTCAGTGGCGTCCTGCTCTTCCCACTGTAGACGTTCTGTACTGCAGAGTGCAGACCAAGGGTTCTCAACCTGTTCAGGAAAAAAAAAAAAAAAAAAGATTAATGAATAAGTAAACAATCATAGTTATATAACTGGGGACCCCCCAAAATAATTTGAACTGGGGAACCATTTCTTTATAATCACAATTAGAGGAGTATTTCACTTTAAAAACACGTCTGGGGTCATTTTAACGTCTACTCAGGTTTTTGTGACAGTGTTTCTTTTCTTTTAGTTTTTTCTTTTTTCCTTTTTCTTTGCTTGATCCATTTATATATTTGATATTAATTTAAATATTCATGACACTCCCATTTCCTATATAAACCCATAGTAACTTCAAACTCCATTTTAACCATTCCGGCGATTAATATTGTCCTAATGCCATGATTTTTCAATTACAATCAATACAATTTACAATTTAAATTTTGACATCTCTATATTTTTTGTTTTGTTAAATAAATATATTCTATCTAAATATTCTTATATTCTTAAATATTGAACTTAATTAATTGACCTTACCTACAATAGTATGGTCATGATTGTATCCTATAGTTCAATAAGTTCATGTCCTACTGGTTGTTTGGCTCCTACATTAAAGTACATTATTCTGCTGTATTTTCCTTAAATAAATCAAATCATCCACTGAGCATTTAACTTGTGTGGCCTTTCCATCTTCAAGTTCACCATTTTTCTTTAACTGAGAGAGATGAAGCAGGGAAGAGCAAAATGCATCAAACATTTTGACACCATGACTTAATTGTTTTTTATACTGTCATATTATAATACCTCATTTTAAAATCTATAGTGTTTTACTAATGATTTGGGGGCTAACTTGCAATATCCTCGCTGCTATATGGAAGTGATTTTATACGATAACTTACAGTAAGTTAAAAATGTTAATCTTTTCAAAATTATTTCTTCTCTATTTGAAATACAGTCCTTAAAGGGCCAGAGCACTTTGGTAGAGGTTTGGGTTATGTAGTTTCCTTGTCATGATGTAAAAATAAGCTATCCAAAGAGACAAGTTAGATCACCCTTCATTTTCTTTTTATATCCATTTTAAAAATGTCTATAAATAGAAAATGAAGGTGAACTTGTCTCTTTGGATCAATTCTTTCCTAATGGCCCTAAGGTACTTCGGTACCTTTTGCCCACATCATCATCAACGTAGATTTAACACTAAACAAGGCTCTAACTCGTTCTCCTGCTATACCATCAACATGTGGAACGCCCTCCCACAAGCCTTAAAGGAGAGCAAATCCCTAGCCTCCTTCAAAATTGGTATGAAAAGTCACCTTCAGACAGCTGCTACCCATGACTTGTAAATAGACTAAGCCCCCATGCTCCCCCCACCCTTTTTTCTGCCTTTGTATTGTTATGCTTTTGAAACTGATATTATCCTAGATAAAGTACTATGTTCTATCCGTCTGTCTTTCAATGTTATATGAGATACTTAAAGTGTGGTTCCTGTGGAAATAAGCTTCGGCTTTCTAGGATCTCCTTTTAGTTGACCTTGTAGGCCTACCTGTGATTTGTACTGTCATGAAACTTTTTTCTATTGCAAACTTCTAATAAATTCTTCAATCAATCAAAAAACAATGATGAGACCCTATTGGCGCAATGCTCTCACTTTAACAACTCGTGTTTATTTAGATGTTTTATGCTCACTATGTATTGCACAGAAGTAGGCTATTGGCAACACATTTGTCCACCAGATGGCAGCAGAGGACCTTCTACTTCAGCTCGGGCAAATGGAGTGTGGATACAATACTGTATGTAAACTTAAGGCAGAACAAGTAGCCCACTCAAATGTTTTACTTGTGTAAAAGTATCAATACTGTAATGTAGAAATACTCTGTTACAAGTAAATAACGATATTACTGAGGCGGCAGTTCTACATTCTTTCCCTCATTCTTTGTTGAAATCAAACAGTACGTGTATTACTTCCATTGAACAAATAAAATGATTAGGCTACTTTTCTTTAAAAACCCACGTGTCTATTGTTACACCCACTGTTTCAGACTATTACTTAATGTTCCAGAGAGGCTTATGTAAAATGCTTACCCCTCTTAACTTGAGACAACACAAACAGAGTGTAGCATACGTGTCCTCCAATCGTGTGTCAGCGAGGCGGGCTGTCAGTGGCAGAGAGCTCATTCAGCACAATATGGATGCAGGTAAACGCTGTTTACTTTGTTGATTTGCTTTCATGAAACAGCATGGTAGGCTACATTTATTATAATATTACATCTTTTTATGCCATTTTGACCACAGTCTAGTTGCCTATACCCGGTCCGATCGAGTTGGAATGCGTTGGAACTTGGGGACTTTTTTTGTTGTCACTACTAGATGCATTTCAGTCACCCAGTGGCGTCAGTTCAGCAAAAGCTACGGTATGGCAACATGACTGGTGTCTTGCACGCGCGCAGTCATGTTGCCATACCTTAGCAACAGGCACAATGAAAAGTACATTTTATTATTTCCTCCTGTAGCCAAGGTATGGCAGCTGCCATAGCTTGCCATACCCATACCCAATTGACGCCTCTGCAGTCACCTGATCTCGCTCGTAGTAGCGCTACCACTGCACTCAGGACGTCATGCCAGAATATACAAAAGACAGGTCAACTTTCTGAGAAACAATGTCATGATTTTAGCGATGCGTTAGTGTGGATCACACCATGCGGGCGGATAGCTAGTAGGCCTATGATTAATCATTCTAAATGATAATGCGACGTTTGTGTTGATTATTGTCAGGCCACTGCCTACATGTTGATCCAAACCGCTACAGGCGCTGTCCAGGGTGCTGAACGCAAGCCAGAGAGACACCGGTGAAGTTCAAAGCAACGAAGGATGGTCATTGTCAACACACCACCTAGTCTGCTATGCTATAGGGTTGCAATGGCACACATTGGACGTAATGACATAGGTTTGTAACAATGTTTTTTATCCTTTCCCTTTATCTTCTGTTAGGCTACTTAGAGACCACTTGTTCTCACATAATGAGCTACTGTATTTAAATTAAATATGACCCCGTCCCGAGGGGAATCTTTATGCTCTGTTGATTTCTTTGCAGACACTCGAATCTCCTTTGGCTGACTGGAGGGGAGAACTGGAGTGGATGCCATTGCTGTCTTACATACTTGTAGGTGTTAGTGTTTGCAGACACTGGACTTGGAATACACAGAAGGACGGATCATTGTTTCACTTAATAGGCTAATTAGGAGTCCACTAGGACTCCTAATTAGCTAATTGGGATACCCAGCAGGCTTCGGATCAATGTTCAAATCCTCCGCAAACAGCAATGAGTTCCACATGGCTGGTGCAGCTGCAGTATTGATGCAGTTTAAGCAATGACTTTTGTAACTTCGACGGTGGATCAATGATGTTTAAAACTCGTGCGACATTTACAACAGTTGGCAGCAGGACCTCTCGATTATTTGGAGCCCGCATCAAGTAATGCACCTTCTGTCCTCCTTTCTGCACTCCTTCCTGAGTGGGAGTCCAAGCTGGTTCTATAGCAAAACTATCGACCTCAGACCAAGTCAAGTGCTGGAGGGTCTATCGGCCCCCATTACTCCCCATCTCTCCTGCTACCGGGGCTTGTAGGCTCCTCCAACTTTATTTAGCTCATTATACCCAAAAGAGAAATTATATGTTTGCTGCCCAGGACCCGAACTAGTGAAAACAGCAGATCTACAAGCTCACAACGCATCGCTTCGCGCCGAGTTGTGAGCTTGTAGATCGGCTCTTTTCACTAGGCTACTTCTTATATATTTGTTTTCTAATGTATGGGATTACTTAGATTTCTCTTTTATTTCTTAATGAACTTACGGAAACTTTTTTAGTTTTTTTTTTTTTTAATTCGTAAAATAATTTGCTTTTTTGGGAGTGTTTATTGAAAAATAATAATGAAAAACTAAAATTAAGGGACCCATTTGTGGGTTGCGGACACATTTCTCTACCCACTGTTTGGGAACCAGTGCTCTCTAGGCGTGTCCCCGGTCGCTCCCTGTCTGGATGAAGGGAAGGGGAGCACCATGGCACACTCCTCTCACCCCTCTGGCTGGAGGGAGATGACGAATGGAGGGGGCCTCCCGCCTGCAGGGGGCTCCACGCGCTACGTCCACAGGACGCAGCACCAACCCGTGGCCAGCAAGGCCTGCTCGCCCATGGGCAGGGTCATCCTCATCAACGCACCCCTCGATGGTAACCTTTCAGAATCACTAGACTATTACCCTGCTTTAACAACTTCACCATGAATTTCACATTTTTCTTTTTTTTTCTTAGTTTTTTTTCTTCCCAGTGTCTCTTCCAGCCCAAACAAAACCCAATTCATTAACTCTCAGCCTTGCCTTTCATTTCAGTGATTTTCTGAATGGGCGTGTCTGAACGGTACTCTTTTGAAATCGGGCCCCATTCTATGTCACAGGGGGCTCATTTCCTATTGGGCCCCTCGAGAAGGGGCCGGTACTTTTTGGGAGGCTATATTCTTTTGAGACTGTATATATGAGGTGGAACCATGAAGTAAAGTGGTGCTAAAATTGGAACGATACAGAGAAGGTTACGATTGACTCTACATGGTTCTCATCATGGTATCGTTCCAATTTTTGCCCAAATACAGCGCCCGTTGACAACAAAGGGCATTTTGGTATTGCATCTGAAACGGGTTGGAAAACCTCTATAAAACCGTATTATGGACCAATATTTATATAAAATATATATTTTTATGGTTTTCAAACCTTATAGGCCTGCACTTTTTTGACTGGAGTCCAACAGGGATCTGTACTGGGCCCCCTCCTTCCCTGCTACAACAGATGGTCCAGGACCCCTAGGGCGTCCTCAGAGTTACTACAGGGGGGGGGGCAAATCTTTGCGTGATATTGTGTTTACATTACATTAACCACTTGAACCCTATCATCTCTATTCTGAGGAGAGCTAAAAATAGAAGATCTCTCTCACCTCGCAGAGAGCTTGCAGATTTGTTATGTTTATGTTTTTGGTAATGTTTGCCACAGAATAAGGATTGTCTTTGGAGAGAATAGCTTTGTGTGTTTCGTTTGCATGTGCTGTACAGGTGGGGAGGACTATGAGGACCTTTACACCATAACGGTGGAGAAGAGTCGAATCGGTCGCCTGGGCTTCAGTGTCCGCGGGGGGTCCGAACACGGCCTCGGCATCTTTGTGAGCAAAGTGCAAGACGACAGCTCCGCAGGTTAGCAGGAGGGAGGCACAAGGGTGTGGGCGCATGCGCACGCATGTGTGCGTGTGAGACTGTCTCTGTGGAGGCTTAGGCCTCATTCATACTTCAAGGTGAGGTGAGTAGTGGATGTAAAGCTGCGTGTTTAGTTTGCGGGGAGCATATCGTGCGGGGAGCACTGCCTTTTGGCCCGACCCTCCACAATATTGTTCATGTGGCCCCATGGAAAAAATAATTGCCCACCCCTGCCTTGGAGTATGAATAACCCTTTACAGTAGACGTGCTGTCTGTGGTGCTTGCTTGCTTGCTTGCTTGCGGCTGTGTTATCGTAGCGCGTGTGAGCATCAGGCTGTGTGTGTAGCTAGTGATCTGTAGTGTGTTTCTGTTGTTGGTTTACTGCCAGTGCTTCTCAGATTGGGTTTCGGGGGAACCCCCAAGATGTCCTTGAGGGGATTCCCCAGCCAAATGAGTTATATAGCATCAAAAGCAGTTTAACCACTTTAAACATATGGGCTACTGTACAGCCAAAGCTTGTAAATCTGCTATTTTCAACTAATCTTGGGAAAACCAAATGAGAAGACAACACCAACAAAACATTTGAGAGTTTGAGAACACCTGGTTTATTTAGACTGTTAGACATATGTATGCAGTACGTTCAGTGTAGGCCTGTGTGTTACATGGTGATTAATTGTCTTGCGATTAACGATTTAATTCTGTTTTTGCCGTTGACAATTACATTTCTGCTTGTTTTTTAGCCTTTGAAGTTGCACATCAGATATGACACATAACCTAAACATACAAAGAAATGACTGACATATTTGACAATTATCGATGTTTCCTGTTGAGATTGGCACAATTCACCCAGGTTTCATGTCACTTTGTCTGCTGACCTCACTGACCTCACACGAAATAAACATAAAATAAAATAAAAATAAAACAATTCACAGGAGGCAAGCAGTGATCACCCCATGATGTGCAATGTAGTTTCAAATGCACCGCTTTTTTGAGAGTAAAAAAAAAAAAAAAGACCTGTGTGACATGATCTTGGCAGCTTGCCCCAGGAAATGTGCCAATCTCAACAGGAAACAACGGTATACGTTAAAAAAGAACATTGATAGTGGAAATAGCTGATCTACAAGCTCACAACACGTCGCGATACGTTGTGAGCTTGTAGATTGGCTATTTCCACTATTTTTGAAAATGTTTGAAAATATATGAACTAGTGATAGTGTTTCTAGCGTAGTGTCTATTGTGCTGACCCTGTGCGTCCAGTGCAGGCTGGTCTGTGTGTGGGTGACAAGCTGGTGGAGGTGAACGGGGTCAACCTGGACAGCATCACCATGGCCAGCGCCGTGAAGGTCCTGACGGGGAACAACAGGCTGCGGATGCTGGTGAGACGCGTGGGCAAGATCCCCGGCATCCGCGTCACCAACGAGAAGACCACGTGGTGAGACCACATACTGTAATACATTGGTTCTCAAAGTGGATTCCAGGGACTCTGGGGGTTCCCTTAGGGGGGTCTAAATTGACTCATACAAGTCTGTCACAGATGGAAGTCTGTAACAAATGGAACCAAATGAACCCTGGCGGGTTCATTTGGTTCCATTTGTATACAGTCAGAGTTAAGGGGAGACCTTGAAATTTGAAAGATTGAGAAACCCTGCAGGTTTCATACACCATGAGAAATGTCACAGCTTGTCTCTGTGAAGCTGTGTGTGTACACATTTTTACAGTCTATGGGTTGGTTCCCTTGACACATCACTGTGACATCACAGGTGATAACACAGGTGACATCACCTATGTAAAAGTCCATACATGGGTATTCCCCAGAATCCCTTTTATGCCCATATATGAAGATCCCTGATGTCATCAATCACTGGCCAGATGGCCAAGACATGGCCCATATCTGTGTGGCTGGTTCAGATAGAGATCTCCATGTATGGGCATATAATATATTGTACGTCGTGATGTCATGGGAAGCACTCTAACATAATGCCTTTTATGCCCATATATGGAGATCCCTGATGTCATCAATATTAAGCCCATATCTAACAGGATCCAACAGGATATGGGAATGCCCATATATGAAGGAAGACAGCCCATATCTGTGCGGCTGGTTCAGACAGGGATCTCGATGTATGGGCATAAAAGGGATGTACTATACAGTATATGGATCTCCATATATGGGTAACTGGTCCGATATACATCACTGGCCAGATGGCCAAGAATTGGCGCAACCTCACCCTTTAGGGCGAGGTCGCCCTGAAGCGTCAGTGTTATTTCTTTTTCCAAGGGGCAGTTACAAAAAGATTCAAACTGACTTAGACCTACAACCGATCAGAGTAGCGCAAGGGTGATACGCCCGCCCTACATTTGCATACAGGGCCCCTGGTTGGTTCCTCGTGACTTGTGAGCCGTTGAAATATTTGAATAACTGAGTGGGGCCAGACCTAATCTGACATATACCTGTGTAGGATTAGATCTAACGGAGGCCTACTGGTATATACCTATGTAGGGTGGATCTAATGTACATATGGTATATACCAGAGTCGTCTAATCAGAGAGTCCTGCCACTGCGGGGTCAGAAACAGCGCTGGTCACGTGGTTCATTGTCACTTTACACCTCATAGACTTCAATGCATTTTGTAAACTTCCGGTTCGCCGTTTGTCACTATACGCCAATAGATGTGTGCGTAGAAGACCTGGCCCCATGAAGTGAATGGGAGTGACGCTCTGGTATATTACCTACAGTATGTAGGGTGGATCTAATGTACTGCTATATACCTATCACCTATGTAGGGTGGATCTAATGTAGGGTGGATCTAATGTATGGTATATACCTACAGTATGTAGGGTGGGTCTAATGTACTGCTATATACCTATGTAGGGTGGATCTGATCCACAGGAGGATGGTGGTGGAGGAGAACGGCTGCGTGACGCCGTCAGACGCCAGTTCCGACAGCGCCCTCCGCAGGACGGTTCATCTCTACACCACGCCGGAGGACCGCCACTGTCTGGGCTTCAACATCAGAGGAGGGAGAGAGTTTGGCCTGGGCATTTATGTGTCCAAGTATGTACCATCCATTTATATATATACTGTACTGTAATCATGTATCTTAACATAGGTATGTGTCATACTGTACAGTATCAAACACTTGAGTTACCAGTTTATGAGGGAGCAGCGTTGTTGGTTGACACCACCACCAACCAACAAGAAACACAAAGAGCTAACTAACCCTTTGTGTTTCAAGGCTATGAGTGCACAAGGACAAGTGCAGTGCAGTCTAGTTTGCGGCTGCGTTGAAAGCAGCAGCTCAAATGCCCATTAGAAGGAGCTGTGTGTGTGTGTGTGTGTGTGTGTGTGTGTGTGTGTGTGTGTGTGTGTATACCTTGTACTATATTGTCTTTTCTTCTCTTCTTGGGTGCATGTGTGCGTGCGTGCGTGTGCTTGCCTTGTAATGTATTGCAGGGGTCTTCAACAGGGGGTCCGGGACCCCTAGGGGGTCCCCAGAGTTACTACAGGGGGTCCTCCAAACCACTTGAATCCTAGCCTGGGATTGCTTCCAATTTCGGGCTTTTGATCCGGTCGGGAGCGGATGACGTCCCACGTCATTTTGTATTCAAAACGGACTACAATTTGGCCGGAACTACCGACCGGAATCAGTTTTAACCTGTTTTTGCGCATGCGCTAACTGGGATAAAACTGATTCCGGTCGGTAGTTCCGGCCAAAGTGTAGTCCGTTTTGAATACAAAATGACGGAAGATATCATCCGGTCTAGACCGGATCAGACGACCTGTTTAGTTATCAAATACCAGGCTTTCTCTAAGGAAAGCCTGGTGAGGCGAGGTTACTTGAATCCTAGCCTCCATATTCTGAGAACTTTAGCCAAAAATAGAAGATCTAGATCGGCTATTTTCGGCAAAGAGCTTTGGTGTAGATGGGAAAAAGAGCAGACTAAGTACAGAATGAAAGTTCAAGTTTATTAAGTATTGATGGTTCAAGTGGTTAAATATTTCAAAACACAAATTGACATGAATCCAAAATACACTGCTGTCAAACATTGAAACTATATGGATTCCATGAAAAGGTTGTGGAGGTCCCTGCTTCATCTCTCTCTCAACTAAGGGGTCCTTGGCCTGAAAATGTTGAAGACCCCTGATGTATTGTATTGTAATGTATTGTATTGCATTGTCTTCAGGATGGACCCCGGAGGGTTAGCCGAGCAGAACGGCCTCAAGATGGGCGACCAGATCCTGGCAGCCAACGGGGTGAGCTTTGATGACATCACCCACTCCAACGCAGTGGAGGTCCTGAGGAGCCACACCCACGTGGCGCTGGCCATCAGGGTGAGGAGCCATGTTGTTGATGGGCGTTTGGTAGAAGGGCTAAATTGTAAATGGTGCCTTTATACAGTGCCTTTATCCAAGGCGCTTTACAAAGATTGGGCATTACATTCACCCATTCACACACACATTCATACACTGATGGTGGAGGAAACCATGCAAGGCATCAACCTGCTCACCGGGAGCAACTAGGGGTTCAGAGTCTTGCTCAAGGACTCTTCGACACTAACTCTGGGGAGCCCGGGATCGAACTAGGAACCCTTTGGGAACCTCTTTGTTCTAATGACGGTTTCTCTACCACTGAGCCACTGCCACCCAGGGGTCTTCCCCTAGGGGGAACTCAGAGTTACTACAGGGGCATTATTGTCGGTGGGAACCTTGTATGTCCCAAACCGTTTGTATTGTATTTATGATATTTATTCATTTTAAAATAGTGAAGATAGCAGATCAGCTATTTTCACTACTTTTGTGTGACACTTGTGTGTGATGAAGTAGTGCTACTAGGAGGAAGATTATTTTCCCAAAAAGTGTACAGAAAGAGTTAAAATTAGGTTTTTATGTGGCCACACCCACCAGTTCATTAAGTATGCCTGGTTGTCATGGTGGGTGGTGACCCAGCTGAAGTTAGGCACACCCAAAGTGTTGGGTGTATAATCTGTGTTTTTCAAATGGGCCTTTTGACTCAGAGGCTTTCAGCTTTCAGGAAGTAACCAAAAATACACAGGGAGGGAAGACAAATGTGCACATTACAACCCCACCTGGAGGTCTATTAGATTAACGTTAACTCCATAGACACATACAAAACCACCTCTTTAAGTAAGTAAGTAGGTCAAGTGGCTTATTGTCTGTATCAGCTGAGGAACAAGATCATCTATCTCCTTTCAATACACGCGCCATTCCCCTGACAGATGGATCGCTCAGGTGGAGCGCCACACCTACCATCAGCTCCCCAGTACTTACAGTACAGCACTTGTTAGTCACCCAAGACGAGCTGCTCACACGCTAACGTCTGAAGCTACCGTACACAAATGACCGGATATGGAGAGACCTCTGGATCGGATCACGCGGGTCAATTTGGAACAAAAACCAGGCTTTCCGCCGCATGGAAACTGGAAATACCCAGTGACGTGAGGATGGTTAGTAGGGTTTCTCACTTTCTACCCTGTCCTCCAGATGCACTGGCAGGGAAGGTGAAAGTCAATTCCTCAGTGCCTTAACCCCTTAAAGGAGTAGTTCAGCCCCAAAATGACTTTTTTTCTATTGATTACTCATAGCATGGAGACTTGAGTTCAATATATATATATATATATATATATATAAATATATATATATATATATATATATATATATATATATATATATATATATATATATTTGTATTTGTCGCATTCCTAAGACAAATTGATTATAGTAAATCTACCCCCACTGATTCCAGATGGGGACCCGAATGCATCTGGAATCAATGGGGGTACATTTATTGTAATCAAATTATTGTCTTAGGAATGTGACAAAAAACTAAAAAATATTATTGAACTCAAGTCTCCATTGCATGAGTAATAAATAAAAAAATAAAGATTTTGGGGGTGAACTACTCCTTCTATAACTCTGACAGTGTAAAGTCTGTAACTCTGACAGTGTAAAGTCCGTAACTCTGACAGTGTAAAATGGAACCAAATGAACCCGTTAGTTCCATTTGTACACTGTCAAGAGTTCTGGGGAGACCTTGGAATTTGAAAGTTTGAGAAACACTGTTTTAAATCCTCGTTCTCAAACTCTATCCATGTCAAGGTACAGGTATATGTATTTGGCTGCGGACCCCATCTCAAAATATTTTTGTTCCAGGGACCCCCAGAAGCAAATTATTTCACTATACATTCAAAGATTTGCACACGATTTTTCTAAACTAGAATAGCCAACTTTTCGAATAGCCAACCAATGTGAGCCAACCAGAGTGACTCACTGCCTCAGCCTAAAAAAAAGAAAAAAAAAAGTCTAGTATATCTCCCCCGGTCCACAAGGATATCCCTTTGGTCTGATGGTTAATATGTTGGACTTTCACATTGGAGACCCCGGTTCGAACCCCGGCCATTACAATGGTGCCTTGACCCGGATCGGGTTTCCCTGTGGGAGTAGGTCAAAAGGGGGGTGAGTGTAGCAGAGTGACTCACTGCCTCAGCCTGATGGCCTCAAAAGTCTAGTATCTCCCTCAGTCCACAGGGATATATATCCCTTTGGTCTGATGGTTAAGATGTTGAACTTTCATGCGGGAGACCTGGGTTTGAACCCTGGGCATTACACACACACGCACACACACACACACACACACACACACACACACACATATATATCGTCGTTGTCGGGTGGAAACCTTGTATGTCCAAAACCGTTTATTTTGTATTTATCATTTTTAAAATGATTTAAACTAGTGAAAACAGCAGATCTACAAGCACACAGCGCCTCGCGGTGTGAGGCGTTGTGTGCTTGTAGATCTGTTGTTTTCACTACTTTTGTGCGACAGCCTTGTATGATGACAGATGAAGCAGGGCTTTGCTTTGTGAAAAAATGTACAAATTTGAAATTTGGAGATACGAGGTTTCTGCCCCACAGTGACAATATATAGTCACAGATGCTTTCCCGGATTTAAGCACCAAGCAGCACCTTCCTGCCCTTCAATCCAGGACATGCCCGCCCAGGTAGATGCTCTATGAGAGAGTATGACCATTTTTTTTTCAACCCCAGACTAAACTAAACACATTCTGCTGTGTGATTAAAGTGCTTCAGAGGTATACATAGTAGGCTTAATTGATGGGGCGACTCTTAGTGCTCCGAAGCATTAATCATCGTCACAGAGCCTTAATCAACGCGGGCACTTTAAGGGGGAGTGAGACAGAGTGTGTGTGTGTGTGTGTGTGTGTATACAACGTGCAAGGTTGCACCACGTATCATCGTGCAGTTGTGTGTGTGCACGTTCGTGTGTGTGCGTGTGTGTGTGTGCCAGTGTCAGTGGTGGAAAAAGTATTCACATATTTGATTTTACTTAAGTAAAAGTATCAATGCTGTAATATATAAATACTCTGTTACAAGTACAAGTCAGGAATTCAGAATGTACCTACTTGAGTAAAAGTATGAAAGTGTTGGCATCAAAATGTACTTAAAAGTACCAAAAGTAAAGTAAAGTTTGAAAATAGCATTGTACTCAAGTACAGTACTCACGTAAATGTACTGAGTTACTTTACACCACTGTGTGTGTGTGTGTGTGCGTGCGTGCGTGCGTGCGTGCGTGCGTGCGTGCGTGCGTGCGTGCGTGCGTGCGTGCGTGCGTGCGTGTGTGTGCTTGCGCGCACGCGCGTGCATGCTTGCCTGTGTGTGCCTGTGTGTGCGCGTTGCACGTGCGTTTGAGAGGGTGGCGTTCGCGCGGACATTCCTGCGTACTCGTTTTACTCCCCGTGATCTCAGGTTCCCGCGCGGTGAGGAACCGTCAGGCACGGCGTTCATTATTCAGCGGCCGGCGGGGATCGGGTTATGATCAGCAGAAACGCTTGTTTTATGCGTTTCGACCAAAGCCCTGCGTTAGCTCAGTAAGACCTGGAACGCATTTAACCGTTGTTTTATGCTTTAACTGTTAAAAAAAATAGCAGATCTACGAGCTCGCAGCGCAGCACCGAGTGCCGCGCTGCGAGCTCGTAGGTCTGCTATTTTTTGAAAAATCTCGAACATTTTTGTGCAAGTCTTTGAATATTTTTTTTTACCCGATTCTACAAATGACTTCTAAAATCCTTCTAAGGTTTTTGAAAAGTGTTTCTCAATCTTTTTTCATGTCAAGGACCCCCAAAATTACATGTGTTTGGCCAGAGACCCCCCATCTCAAAATAATGTTGTTCCAGGGACCCCCCCCCCAGAAGCAGAGATTTGAGTTACAAAAGTTTGCTTTGAAAAATATATATTCAAAGATTTGCACACATTTTCACAATAAAAAAAAAAAAAAAGCTTGCAGCACGGCACTTTTTCAATAGCTAAAGTATCAAATAATCCCAGATCCTAATGCGTTAGAGCCCATTATGGCTCAGCATCACCGGGCTAGGGTTACTAAACGCCGACGCGCACCTGCTCGGCTGAAAACCCTTGATGACGCCAGGGGACCTCGGGAGTGAGTGGCGTTGACCTTTGACCTTCACCACATGAACCCTAGCGTTCCTGATCTGTGGGGGGGGACTTGATTGATTGATTGATTATTTTACTAGACAAAAATGGAGAACAGTACAAGTATAGTCAATACAATAGAAATGTAGTATAGTACAAGTACAGTTAAACACCCTGCCTAAAAGGAACACGTGTTTGTGAGATGTAGATTTGTTATTTTCACTATAAAAAAAGAAAAAAAGGATGTGCCTCAAATGACATGCCCAAAACAGGGATGGCAGGTTGTAAGTGTGAAGCAAATGTAGAGTGTCTGTATGCTACTGGCAAGGAATACAGTAGGGATTCGTTAGTTTATTTTTATGGTTTGTGCACAAATGCATATCCCAGTCCCACTCTGCCCCTCCCCATCTCAATAGCCTACAACATGGGTCTTCAACAGGGGGTCCGGGACCCCTAGGGTGGTCTTCAGAGTTACTACAGGGGGTCCTCCAAATCTTTGAGTGATATAGAAACCTTTTTTTTCTCCTTTTTTATTTGAACCCTAGCGTCCATATTCTGTGAACTTTAGCCAAAAATAGCAGATCTACAAGCTCACAACGCCTCGCAGAAGAGTTTTGGTGTAGAGGGGAAAAAGAGCAGACTAAACACAAATTGAAATTGACATTTCAAGTGATTAAATATCTGAAAACACCAATTGACAAGAATCCAAAATACACTGATGATTGTGCTGTCAAACAATGAAACTATATGGAATCTTTGAAAAGGTTGTGGGGGTCCCTGCTTCATCTCTCTCTCAACTAAGTCGTTCTTGGCCTGAAAACGTTAAAGAGGTGGTGCCATAGTTTTGTACTTTTTCTGTTTTTCATGTGTCTAGGAGGTTGAAAGTACTTCATTAGACCCCCTGATGTGTTTTTTTTTTTTTTGAGAAATGATGTATTCTCTTAGTATTTGTTTGTTTTCTCTTGGAGGCTGCCACCTTGTGGTCAAAAGTGTCAGTTAAAAAACACAGATACTAAGTGTGTCACAGTATCAACTCCTCCCCAATTGCCATTCACCCAACACTGTGGGGTGTGGCTATATCAGCTGGGTCACCACCCACCATGCCATCCATGCATACTTAATGAACTGGGGGTGTGGCCACATAAAAACCCAATTCTAACTCTTTCTGTATACTTTTTTGGAAAAAATCTTCCTCCTAGTATAATCATAATACCTGATAATCATGTTTTAGAGGGGGGGGGGGGGGGGAATCATGGCACCACCTCTTTAAAGACCCCTGGCCTACAAAAAGGTCAGCCAAGTCCCCAAGGTCCAGAAACTAAAAACAATGACATCAAGGTTATGTTTCCATTATTCTCAGTGCTGTGGCAAATTCCTGCTACATTTCATGAAGGTTGAGCAAGTGATTTGTTGAGTTTTGAAACTCACTGCATCAGTCAGTTGGAAGGTGTGAAAACAAAAGTTGCTGAATGCACCTGAGAGACAACAGCAACAGCGGCTACTATGGTGCTAAAAATAGCCTACGGCTTGATGTTTTTTTTTCAACAACAAGCCCGCTGCTATCTGACGGTCAAAACCAGAGGTGGAAAAAGTACTCACATTCTTTACTTAAAGGAGTAGTTCACCCCCAAAATGACTTTTTTTCTATTGATTACTCATGCCATGGAGAGTAGAGTTCAATAATATTTTTTGGTTTTTGTCACAGTCCTAAGACAAAAATTTGATTCGAGTAAATTTACCCCCATTGATTACGGATGGGGACCCGTTTCGAAACGGGTCCCCATCGGGAACGAATGGGGGTACATTTATTGTTATCACTTTTTTGTCTTAGGAATGCAACAAAGGACTAAAAATATTATTGAACTCTACTCTCCATGGCGTGACTAATCAATAGAAAAAAAAGTCATTTTGGGGGTGAACTACTCCTTTAAGTAAAGGTATCAATTTTAATCTGTTACAAGTAAAAGTCCAGAATTCAAAATGTACAAGTATGAAAGTGTTGGCATTAAAATGTACTTAAAGGAGCTATAGTCAACTTTTTCTTGAAAAACGGATGCTAAAATAAAAATAATGTTTCAGAAATATTTTATAAAAGAATATAACACATACATTATGTGATAATTATTTTACGCTTTTTGTGGACATTTTTTAATAGAAACACATATGTGTTTCTATTCAAAAATGTCCAGAAATGTGGAGAGCAACTGTACCTTAACAGGAAAGTTACAGAGGTAGCTTGAAGTATGTGTAGCTCCCGAAATGATGAATTGCTTATAATGAAGGCTATATGATGATGTTGACTAGCCAATGTTGTTGCTGGATCCCATGAATTCATTTCATTGAAATATGATGTATCCCTACAGGAGGCCGGTCGATACCCTGCATTTAAGGAGATGGTGGCAGAATACAGCTGGATCAACCAATGTATGTCCACAACAACAACAACAATAATCACAAACAATGATTTTAACCAAGTATAGCTTAGTTGTACAGATGATGTTGCGGTTAAACAGAGGATGACACAACCATTAGAACTTACAGTCGTGGCTAAAAGTATTGGCACCCTTGCATTTGTAAAACAGAAAAAAAGAATCTTCCAGAAGCTTGGCAATTGAAAACATATTTTGCATCAACATACAGTATTTGGTTTGCAGAGGAACACAACATAAAACTAGAATAAATACAGAATCCTAGCTCATTCTACAAAGAAACTTGCATACATACAGTATCATCGTGCAGTACTTAAATACACTGTACTTGAATTTCAAGCAGGCCATTCACCTGGAACTCACCTGTGGTGAGTCCAAGTTGACTTCTTTAGTAAGCACTAATCCACCCAGTTTAAATTGAGTAAATCCCTCATTCTGCTGTTTTGTGTCACACACTGAGCATGGACCAAATAAAAAAGGAGAGAATTGTCTGGAGGTCAGAGGTCAGATTGTAGCCAAGCATGGACATTCTGAAGGCTCCAAGTCCATCTCCAGAGACCTTGATGTTCCTTCACTGTGCACAATCTAGAAGATTGTGTGTTGTATTTTTTTTTTTTTTTTTTTTTTAAACAAAGGGTGCCAATACTTTCAGCCAGGACTGTAACTATAACAAGAAGGGATTGGAATGGGTATGTATTAAAACCCTGACAGTTTTATAGGATTTAAGGAGGAAAAAGTGGAATTCTAGTTTCCCATTACAAGTGCACTGTTGCGTTGTTGTGCCGTTTGGAAAAAATCTTACAAAAAGTAGAACACTGGTCACATGGGTCCAACTTATGTTCAGATTGTCATTTTCTCCACAGCTGTCTAATTCCCTCTTATTTCAATTTGATATGATTGGGTCTGGAAAATGTGGGGGATTAATCTGGATGTGCTCAAAGGCAGATGCAGTCGAATGGAATGGAGCATGACCCGACGGCTGGGTCGCTGGCTCTGTTTATTCCTTAACATGCAGAGTCATTTTGGGTCACATAGAAAAAAGAAAAAAGGAAACAGGATCATGTGGAACTCTGTAGTCAGGGGATATCTTATAAAGTTCTGGAATAAATTCCTTACCAGAAGATTTCTTCACCAATGTGTTTGTAAAGGTGTCTAGTAACACATCTCACAAAGACTGAGATTCAGTTTCCCCAGGAGAATCCTTGATAGCTGATGAAAGTTGGGGTCCCATTAAGTTAACTATACAGGACAAAACACACCAAAATAAATATGCTTTAACTAACATGTGAGGGGTCAAACTAGGGGTTTTTCATGATTCTGAATCCATTGCAAGCATTTGTTTTGCACGAAAAACATTCCTTGGGGTAAAGGCGGTTCCGACAAAACTGTGAAAAGTGATGACTCATCACTAAACCATATTTTTGTGGGGCCGTTTTTAGCCCAAGGAATGTTTTTCGTGCAAAACAAATGCTTGCAATGGATTCAGAATCATGAAGAACCCCAAGTTTGACCCCTCACATGCTACTTAAAGCATATTTATTTTGGTGTGTTTTATCCTGTATAGTTAACTTAATGGGACCCCAACTTTCATCAGCTATCAAGGATTCTCCTAGGGAAACTGAATTTCAGTCTTTGTGAGATGTGTTACTAGACACCTTTACAAACACATTCGTGAAGAAATCTTTTGGTAAGGAATTTATTCCAGGATTTGACACCATTTCTGAAGATATCCCCTGACTACTGGGAAACGGCGTGGCTCTTAAACGTAATGTTTTAAGCCTGTGACTTCAGTCATCTATCTGTCAGGTCGGCAACACTTTTAACAAGGGTCATGTTTAAATGTTTTGATAGTCAAGTGTGCCATATCAACACAAAGTTATGACACATAAAAAAAGATTGACTGTGAAAAAAAAGAAGACTCCACCTTCAGGTGTCATTCGGCACCAAGGCTGAACCATGACAGATCAAACACATATTGAGACTTTACTCTCTGTGTAACGTTGTGACCATTTCATCGAGGCAATGTATTGTATTGTATTGTTAACAATGATCACATGTCCGTTTCATAACGTATTTGTCTGGAGTTAAACTCGATTGATTCATAATTATTTACAATCTCCTTTTGTGTTGTTGTCAGGGTCAGAAGGCCCTTCCCCCTCCCCCTCCCCCACAGTGGCCAACGGGGTTCCTGCGTCCTCCCCACATGACTCCTGCTCCTCCGTGTCCTCCTTGTCTTCCGAGACCCCGCTGAGCTCCTACAGTGGTCTCTCCTTCCCTCCCGTCTTCGGCTCCGACATGGTGGAAGACGACGACATCGCCACAGAGTAGGGCCGGATGATAATTATGACTCCAGTCACGATTATTTAACACTTTGGCCGTACTTATTAATGAACGATTGTTTTAGTCTGTTTAATAGTTCATAGCTATGCGACACGTTGTGAGCTTTTCAGTTACTGCATATCACCGAATAGTAGCCTGGGTGGCGGGCGCAAATTGTAGCCGGGGTATTATCACATTTTGCATGTTAAAATCCGGTTCAAATCACCGCCGGCGCCCCAAATAAAAGCCGGGGCAATTATTTGCAGTTTCTTCAGCCTAATTTGGCACCATCCGGGATATTATTTGAGTTTCTTCAGCCTATTGTTTTTTGCGTATCCAAAAGCCAAGGCTACTATTTGGTGACACATTTTTTATTTGCACTGTTGTTTCCTGTTGAGATTGGCATATTTCACCCAGGTTTTTTTCCTCTCACTCACATCACTTTGTCTGCTGACCTCACTCAGCAACAAAAATAAATAAAATAAAAGTAACCAATTCACAGGAGGCAAGCAGTGATCACCCCATGATGTGCACTGCAATGTAGTTTCAAATGCACCGCTTTTTTTAGAGTAAAAAAGAAAAAAGACCCGTGTGACATGTGTGATCTTGGCAGGTTGCCCCAGGAAATGTGCCAATCTCAACAGGAAACAACGGTAGTTAATAAGACTAATACATTTAGTCGAGAGAATACTTTTTTTGTCGATTACATGAAAATGTTATATATTGCTTCTTGGTTATTTTATTAACCTAAGGTTATTGGTTCTAGATGTGGGTCTTGATGTGTTTTGGGTTCATTGTCCAGGCCTACCACAGAGGGCCGCTCGCGACCCAGCAGTGCCAAGTCCACCAAATCCTCCAAATCTTCCAAATCCTTCAAATCTACCAAGTCTAAAAAGTCCACCAAGACCACCAAGTCGACCACGGACTCTGCCATGCAGACCGACCCCTTCCCCCCAGACCCAACAGACTACCCGGAGTACCCAGAATACCCAGAATACCCAGAATACCCAGAGTACCCAGAGTACCCCGACTACCCAGCCTACCCTGACTACTCAGATCAAGCCTCAGTACAGAGCAGCCGGCCAGCAGCAGCAGCCACAGGTAGGGCTGTCACGGTTATGACATTTTACATGACGATTCATTGTCACTCAAATAATTGTGATTAACAATTTAATTATGTTTTTTGTTGTTGACAATTACATTTCTGTTTGGCTTTTAGGCTTTGAATTTGCACATGGCAGATATGACTAATAACCTAAATATACAAAGCAATTACTGACATGTTTGACAACTTGATCCACAAGTTTCCCATCAAGCTTACTGGGGAAAAATGTGCTCCACACAGCTGATTCAAATCACTGAACAAGCACCATGTAATCACCATGCAGAGATTCAGGTGTGACAGTAGCACAGCAACCAGTCAGAATTAAACAACTAAGGGGAACATGGGAAGTGATGCCCACTTTCACGCAAGGGTTCATGGGACACTGGACACTTGTGGATACTTAAACAAAAACAAAAAAAACATTGATAGTGGAAATAGCCGGTTGTGAGCTTGTAGATCTGCTATTTCCACGATTTGTTTAAGTGTTTGAAGATAATATATGAACATTTTTCAACATGGAAACGATTATGACGATTATGTCAGATATTTATTATAGATATTATAGACCATTATGTAATACTTGTGACAGGCCCAGCCCCGGGGAGCGGTCAGACCGTCGGCGCCACAGTGCTGCTGAAGGACACAAGGGTGCACGGGAAAGGGGAGGGGCCAAGGGAAAAGGGAGGGGCTGGAGAAGGAGGAGGAGGGGGGCGGGGCAGGTCGAGGACGCCGTCACGGCCGCCGTCGGGCGACCGGGAGAGCGGCGGCGCGAGAGACTCCGCCCCCAAGGCGGCGGAGGCCCTGATGGAGCTGAGCGTGCCGCGCAAGCCAGTCAGGCGCTCCCAGAGTCACGTCACCGACACAGGTGAGAATGCCGGGCACACCGGGGTGTAAGGACTGTCTGTCTGTCTGTCTGTCTAGCTGTCTGTCTAGCTGTCTCTCTGTCTGTCTGTCTGTCTGTCTGTCTCTCTGTCTGTCCGTCCTTCGCATAATCTTGAGAACCGTTCGTCCAGTCAACTGGCTATACATGAGCAGGCCTGGCAGAGATCTGCGGTTTTCTAGTATTATTGCGACCGTCAGGTCACAATTAGTATGAAAGCCGACAGCTCATGTCCGTGAGTGAGTCAGTCAGTCACGCCTGATGCCTCATGTCACGCTCAGGTCCTGTGAAAGCCACAAGGGAGGCAGCGCAGAGCTATGTGAGTGAGTGTGAAAGCAGCAACACAAGACGGAAGTTGTCTCCCGCATTTTCCTTCGGATCTATTGTGCCAACTTGACGACGACAAGTGAATGCCGTATTTAGAAGCGTTGTCGACCTGGAGGTCGTTATTGCCATTAGGGTGTTTTACTTGTAATTTATACATTCATGAATACATCTATGAATATTGCGGAAATACATCCGCAAAAACCCACCCCACTGGAGAGTCCAGCATTTAATTAAATCTCAGACCAATGAAAATCCGGGCTCCAGGGAAAGCACAATGGGCCTGATTCATCAAGCACTTTACGGCCAAATTACGCCCATATTTTGATCTTACCGCCATTTAGGACAATTCCCAAGTTAAGGCCCTTTTCCACTGGCAGCGATAACGATAACGATTTAAAAAAGTGGGTTTTCAATTGAAGTGGATCGGCAGCATCCACTCAACACCGATACAGACAACGATAGCCGACAACTACATCGTTAGGATCAACAACGATGTGGTTAAGATCACAGTGATATGGAACTGGGTCTCTGACAAACAGCTGGAGGTGCGCTCTGCGCGAGCGGCTGTTAATTGGCGCCTCTTCACATTGATGTCCGATAACTTTATCGGACATCAATGTGAAGGCATAATTATCACTGTGATATTTTATGGCTATCGTCATCGTTATCGCTGCCGGTGGAAAAGTGCCTTTAGGGTCAGATTCATGAATGTTTTTTTGTCTGGGATTTTGAAGGTAAGACAGAAATATAAGCCAGATTTAGTCACTTTATTTACACTATATTTACGACCAGATTGATGAATCAATGAATGAATCTATTCACAAAATTAATCTGAAACCAGAATACAGAATCAAGACTGAACGCTGCCCTTTATCCTCCCCCTCCACACCTCCGTGAGAGTTAAATGAGAACAAGTAGATTCCATCCATTCCTTCGCAGGGCCGGACCGGGTTGAGTTATGATTCCTTTCTTCTGCAATTTATCCAGTGCCGCCGTGCCTCCAGGAAGCCTGTGGGTAAAGTGCAGGCAGGGGTGTCACAAGGGGGGGAAAGTGGGACTGAGTTACTAGGGCCCAAGGTGGAGGGGCCTTAATTATGTTATACTTTAGCTATTGAAAAATAGCAGATACAAGCTTGTAGATCTGCTATTTTTGAAAAGTTGTGAAAATATGTGCAAATCTTTGAATAGGACTATATGTATTTTTTAAGCGAACATTTGCAACTCAAATTTTTCTTCTGGGGGGTCCCTGGAACTAAATATTTTGAGATGGGGGTCCGTGGCCAAATACATTCATCATTTTTGGGGATCCTTCACATGAAAAAGTTTGAGCACCACTGACATAGAACATGTTTTTTTTTTCTTCAAAAAACCTTAGAAGGATTTGAAATATTCAAAGAATTTTCAAGATTTTTCAAAAATAGCAGATCTACAAGCTCGCAGCGCGGCACTCGGTGCCGCGCTGTGAGCTTGTATATCTGCTATTTTTCAATAGTTAAAGCACCAAACAACGCAGTGAAGCCTTGTACCCAGGGGCCCAGAATTTGGTGCGACACCCCTGGGTGCAGGGTTGATTGGATACTTGTTATATAAGCTAGAGCCGCTGCCCCCGATAGATCAGAGTAGTGTGAGCGGACTGGGCGTACAGCTGCCATCCATCAGTATTACTGTGTTGCCGTGTCACGGCGCGGGATTTGCTGCCGTCAAACGGGACCTGAGTGGAAGAGGAATAAATGAACAGCCTCTCATCGGAAGGTGCGCGTATCACCCCCGCTGCTATTGACGACCAAAAAAGCACGGAACCGTGCTAAAAAAGACCAATGAATCATGAATCATGGTTTTGGCAAAACCGATAGCCCGGAATGCCTCATTCTTTACTACAGTATACCTACTATACAGTATGTGATTGATTGGTTGATTGATTGATTGATTGATTGATTGATTGATTTATTGATTGATTGATTGATTGATTGATTGATTGATTGAAGACTCTATTAGAAGTTTGCATAGGAAAAGGTACAGTTTCATGACAAACAACTATAACAGCTAACAACGAACAGGATTAACACCTCAAAAAAAGCTTTTGGGCTTGTTTCAATTGGGGTCCTTTTTTAAAACTCACATACTGTAACATTCAATGACAGACAAATAATACTATACAGAAAATATATTACAAAAAAAATACAAATAAACTGTTGCAAGACACAACAAGCTGAAAGGTCATGGGGAGGTAAGATAGGCTTTGTTTTCATTTACCAGTTTCGAATAGGTGCCTGTAAGTGGCTTTTCAGATTGGTTTTAAAGAAAGGTAGGGATTTACACTCCTTTAAAGGAGTAGTTCACCCCCAAAATTACTTTTTTTCTATTGATTACTCAGGCAATGGAGAGTAGAGTTCAATAATATTTTTTGTTTTTTGTCACATTCCTAAGACAAAACCCGTTTCGAAACGGGTCACCATCCGGAATCAATGGGGGTAAATTTACTCGAATCAAAATGTTGTCTTAGGAATGTGACAAAAACCAAAAAATATTATTTAACTCTACTCTCCATGGCCTGAGTAATCAATAGAAAAAAAATCATTTTGGGGGTGAACTACTCCTTTAAGGCCTTCGGTAAGGCATTCCACATTTTAGTGGCATAGCAGGAGAACAAATGTAACCCTTTGTTTGAGCCAAATCTGGGTTGGACGTGATCTGTGGCGCTGCCTCTGGTGTTGTAATTGTGAACATCCTTGACGTCCTTGACGTCTAAACAACATCGACTGTACATTTTTGAACAAAGCAAAGTGTAACCGGTAGCAAAGGTGACACTGATGCTCGCGCTTGATTTGCTCCGTCGTCCAACTTCAACGAAACAGTTGTTCATACTCTGGAAGATAAAGTGATCCTCAACACTGCACAGGAGTGGTGGGAAGTACCTTTACGCAAGTTCTGTACTTGAGGGCAATTTTGAGGATTTTTTGCTTTACTGGAAGGCCAATATTGTACTTTTACCCCACCATAATTCTTTTTAAAACTTTAGTTAATGGTTACTTTGTAGTTTTGGATTATTATTACAAAACCACTTCAGACCTGTTATACTTTGGCATTTTGAAAATAGCTGATCTACAAGCTCACAGCATGTCGCAAAGCAACGCGTTGTGAGCTTGTAGATCTGCTTTTTTCAAAGGATTTTTATCAATTTTATGCATTTGAAAACTTGTCAAATGAGACCTTCGGCACAATGACTACTTTTATTTTTGGCACTTTAAAGGAGTCATCCAGACCAAAACACATATAGGGTTAAATCTGTCTTTTATCATACCCCTTTATACCTGCTTTAGTCCATTTTTTTCATAGCTGCCCCTGTTGCTAGATTTCGGCTGCCCCTGTTGCTAGATTTCGCAGGCCCTCTCATAACTAACAGAGTAGATAGACTTTATACTAGTGCGGTTATTTCTTCAGCTTCAAAGTTAGTATTTTTTTATTGGATTGTGTTTACACAACGTCCTGAGACCAACCACACCGCTGTTTTGACCTCACAGGCACCCTTACTTGTCAAACCAACCCCTCCCTCCCCTCCCTTTCTAGCCTCTCCTCTCCCTGCTCTGGTGCAGAGCAGAAGCCGTTTGACAAGTAAGGGTGCCTGTGAGGTCAAAACAGCGGTTTGGTTGGTCTCAGGACGTTTTGTAAACACAATCCAATAAAAAAATACTAACTTTGAAGCTGAAGAAATAACCGCACTAGTATAAAGTCTATCTACTCTGTTAGTTATGAGAGGGCCTGCAAAATCTAGCAACAGGGGCAGCCGAAATCTAGCAACAGGGGCAGCTATGAAAAAAATCGACTAAAGCAGGTATAGTATAAAGGGGTATGATAAAAGACAGATTTAACCCTATATGTCTTTTTTAGCATGGAACCGTGCTAAAAAAGACCAATGAATCATGGTTTTGGCAAAACCGATAATCCGGAATGCCTCGTTCTTTACAGTACACTATACAGTATGTGATTGATTGATTGATTGATTGATTGATTGATTGATTGATTGAAGACTCTATTAGAAGTTTGCATAGGAAAAGGTACAGTTTCATGACTAACAGCTAACAACGAACAGGATTAACACCTCAAAAAAAGCTTTTGGGCTTGTTTCAATTGGGGTCCTTTTTTAAAACTCATATACTGTAACATTCAATGACAGACAAATAATACTATACAGAAAATATATAAAAAAAAAAATACAAATAAACTGTTGCAAGACACAACAAGCTGAAAGGTCATGGGGAGGTAAGATAGGCTTTGTTTTCATTTACCAGTTTCGAATAGGTGCCTGTAAGTGGCTTTTCAGATTGGTTTTAAAGAAAGGTAGGGATTTACACTTCTTTAAGGCCTTCGGTAAGTCAAGTCAAGTCAAGTCAAGTCAAGTTTATTTATATAGCACATTTTAAAACAACAACAGTTGAGCCAAAGTGCTTTCCAGAGGCAAAAGAACAACAGTTTACAAAGCAAATTTACATGTGAAACCAAAAAAAACAACATCAATAAAAACAGGAAAAACAGTTCACGCAACACCAAAACATAAAATCATACTATATTAAAAGCAAGGGTAAAAAGGTGGGTCTTCAGATTTGCTTTAAAATGTTCAATGGAGGGGCTAATTTTTAAGTGTAGTGGGAGATTGTTCCAGAGTATTGGTGCGGCTACGGAGAAGGCCCGATCACCTTTCGTTACCAAATTTGACGGGGGGACTTGGAGGAGTTTCTGGGTGGATGACCTAAGTAACCTAGAAGCAGGGGGATAGTGTATTATGTCAGAGAGGTAGGAGGGGGCCAGTCCGTTTAGAGCTTTAAAAACAAACAACAGAACTTTAAAATCTATTCTAAACTTTACAGGCAACCAGTGTAGTTGAATTAGTGCAGGGGTGATGTGTTCCCGTTTTCTGGTTCCGGTGATTAGTCTGGCAGCAGCATTTTGGACCATTTGTAGGCGGTGGATGGTGGACTGGGGCAGTCCCAGATATAGAGAATTACAATAGTCTAAACGAGAGGTGATAAAAGCATGTGTTAAAGTGACAAGATCTGTGTGCGTTAAAATTGGTTTTAGTTTGGCAATGGTTCTGAGCTGATAAAAACTACCCTTTACAACGGAACTTACTTGTTTATTAAAATTAAGGTTTGTATCAAAAAAGACGCCTAGATTTTTTATTGAACTGTTAAAATTTGGTTGGAGAGGGCCAAGTGCTTGGGTGAGACGGGTGGTTGAGGTTTGAGGGCCAAATATAATTACTTCAGTTTTATTTTCGTTTAGCTGGAGGTAGTTAGTTGCCATCCAATTTTTTATGTCATCCAGGCAGTTTAAAAGATTGGTGATTGAGCTGGTGTTGTCGGGTGTGGCAGGTATGTAAAATTGTGTGTCGTCCGCGTAACAGTGGTAGGGAATATTGTACTTTTGGAAGATGGAGCCAAGTGGGAGCATGTATAGAGAAAAAAGTAGAGGTCCTAAAATTGATCCTTGAGGGATGCCACAGGTAATCGGGGCTGAGGATGAGGAGGAGTTTCCAATTTGTACATTAAAAGTCCTATCTTTCAGGTAAGAGGCGAACCATTTTAAAACTGTACCCTTAAAACCAACTTCGTCCTCCAGACGTTTTAAAAGCGTGGCATGGTCAATTGTGTCAAACGCGGCACTGAGGTCAGGCGTTCCACATTTTAGTGGTATAGCAAATTTAACACATATGGTGCCAACCCCGAGTTTCCCGAGTTTGTATTGGTACCAACGCTGTGCCAACCCCGAGTTTCCTGAGTTTGGGCCGTTTTTGAAGAAAAAAAAAAATTTTTTTTCAAAAATTTTTTTTTTGGACCTCCAGAAATGTGTTAGGCATGATCGCGATCGCGAAATTGCATGTTTAACCCCCATACCAACCCATTCTTTCAAACATGGCAGCCATGTTTGTTTACATCTGAAGAAAACATAATGGCTGATAAATCATGAATGCCTGAACGGATTTCCAAGCAGATTTTTTGGTTTGAAAGCTGTGAACAGTGGGCACACACGTGGTGCATCATCTAGGCATGGGCGTGCACGATCCGTGCACTATAAATTACATGGAAGTCTATGGAGACCATGGCATCGTGGGACATTGAAGAGAAAAAATCATGGCACCAAAAAAGTTAACCCTTTGTTTGAGCCAAATCTGGGTTGGACGTGATCTGTGGCGCTGCCTCTGGTGTTATAATTGTGAACATCCTTGATGTCCTTGACGTCTAAACAACATCGACTGTACATTTTTGAACAAAGCAAAGTGTAACCGGTAGCAATGGTGACACTGATGCTCGCGCTTGATTTGCTCCGTCGTCCAACTTCAACGAAACAGTTGTTCATACTCTGGAAGATAAAGTGATCCTCACACTGCACAGGAGTGGTGGGAAGTACCTTTACGCAAGTTCTGTACTTGAGGGCAATTTTGAGGATTTTTTGCTTTACTGGAAGGCAAATATTGTACTTTTACCCCACTATAATTCTTTTTAAAACTTTAGTTAATGGTTACTTTGTAGTTTTGGATTATTATTACAAAACCACTTCAGACCTGTTATACGTTGGCATTTTGAAAATAGCTGATCTACAAGCTCACAGCATGTCGCAAAGCAACGCGTTGTGAGCTTGTAGATCTGCTTTTTTCAAAGGATTTTTATCAATTTTATGCATTTGAAAACTTGTCAAATGAGACCTTCGGCACAATGACTACTTTTATTGCGACCGTAGGTCGCATTTACTACCAAAACCTCCACAGGCTGTCCGTGAGTGAGTCAGTCAGTCAGTCAGTCCGTCAGTCACACGTCACACTCTTGCCCTGCTCATATCTCCGCAACCGTTGCCCCGATCCATGCCAAATTTTGCACACACACTCCTTACCTGCCAAACTACAACCTCCAAGGACCCCCGGAGCTTCAGGGACCCCCAGGTCCCTGGGGGACCCCCAGATGTAAAAAATGACCAAATGTGCAAAACTGACCAAATGACCACCCCAACGGGCTGCTCACGGGGAATTCCCGGGGACCACCCACTCCTGGTGCTCCAGAACGGATGCAAAAGTGGTGGCGCCCCCAGTGGAGGACCCCCTACACTGCAGCTCACATAAAATGCCGTAACTCCGGCTAGGAGCGACCGGGACAGCCGGGGCCGGTACCTATTCGTCCGCCTTGGCGGCGCGGAGACCCCACCCCTCATTTCTCACATGGCCCTCTTCTAGCGCCACCATGAGGCCGCTTCTTGCAAAACACATTTTTGGACACTGCTCCTAAAATCTTTGCCCTAAAATCACGCAAATCGGTACACAGTATGTCTACACTCATCCCATCAACATGAATCTGTCCCATATAGCGCCACCTGCAGGCCGATTTTTAAAAACACATTTTTGGACACTGCTCCTACAGATTTTGCCCTAAAATCACGAAAATCACTACACAGTATGTCTACACTCATGTCATCAACATGGATCAGGAAGATTTTGGAAAAACAAATGTTTGCCCTATTTGTGGAGATAAGTGACCTACGGTCGCTTATCTCCCGATTAGGGAGTCTTACTGGTTTTTGGCACTTTAAGTATGATGCCCATACTTTTAGTAATACCAAACTTGGACTTATATTGGACTATTTCTACGGGGTACTGATACCTTTACTTAAGTAAAACACCAGATCGCACTTCGTCCATCACTACTCCACAAGTGGCTGAGGTGAGGTCATCATCACAGGATAAAACCAGTTTGTTTTTCCTCCTCTCTCTCCAGAGGCGAAGCAGAAGAAGAAAAGACAACAGAATGACAAGGGCGCGGGGGAGGGGCAGGTGCAGCGCTCCAGGACCTTCATGGAGCGCCTGTTTAAGAGAGACCGCAAGGAGAGGAGTCCCTCCAAGTCCCCGTCGTCCCGCCATGCTGACAGAGGTAAGAGAGACCGCAAGGAGAGTCCCTCCAAAAGGGGTTGACACTGGGGTCTCAGATCAGAGGCACTTACCCGTCGGGGTTAATTGTCCATTGAATTACTGTTGAATTTAACACTCATACCTCCATTTGTATGACAAATATCCTACATAGCTATGAATATGACTATGGGTTCACATTTGTTATTTTATATGTTCAAGAGTTGCAACAGTGAAAACAGCCAAGTATTAGGTCAATAGTGCTTTCATTTTACAGACCAGAAGACAGAGTGACCTGGCCACGTTCAGGTGTTTAGACACATATCTGGTGTTGTGTTTCTCTCAAATGCACACTTGCCAGTCTGCCAGTCTGCCCCCCCCCCCCCCCCCCCCCCACCCACACACACACACACACACACACAACATAATCATCGGTATTATGATTATACTTGAAAAAGATTTTTTTTCTCCAAAAAGTGTACATAAAGTTTTAAAATTATGATTTTATGTGGCAACATTAAGTAGGCTTATACCTGATTGTCAGGTGGGTGGATGGTTACCCAGCTGAAGCTGAAGCCACACCCACAGTGTTGTTGAATGGTAAAAAGGGGAGGGGATGATATTATGATGTCATTATATCGGTGTGTTTCAACCAGGCCTGGATCCCGAGGCTAAGAGTAGCGTGACTGTGGCCGTGATGTCTCATCCGTTCCAGTCCGTTATACAGCAGAGAGCAGACAACCTGCTTTGAGTAGGGATGGGACGATAAGCGATATTATCGTTTATCGTGATAAAAAACACACGATAATCATATCGTGGAGATTTAATTCATCGTGATATCGTCCTCCGTCATGCACTGGGATCAATTCACCTTTTAGTTGCTGAGCTGCATATCCGGTACCACTTAAACCCTCTATAATTGGTAAAAGGTACTCTTTTTTCACTCTCTATCAAATGTCTTTGCCAAGCTCACAACGGCGCGTTGTGAACTTGTAGATCTGCTATTTTTTGGCAAATGTTCCACCCCAGGATAATGGATTTTGATTGATCGTGATAATATCGTAAATTGATAATATCGTAAATTGCGTTTTTTTTTTTGTCACAATAATCGTGATATGACATTTTCATATCGTCCCATCCCTAGCTTGACCTCATATGGTCACTGTCGGGTGGAAACCTTATAGTCCAGAATGGTTACTTTTCAGGAAATGGAAAAAAGATCCAATGTCGTTATTTAGTCACCAGCTCTCTCAAAGCTATAGTCACTAGTTAGTCTGTCCACTACTGTTGTTGTTCTTAGTCATGGCTGCCAGCTCCCACCTGATGTCGTGTGGGAGTCCCGACTGCTCCACACCGTACTGAATAACTGCCAGTTTGCACAATGACTTCAGACTAGGACTCAAGTCTAAGATGTACAGGTCATGGGGTGTGTTGTATCCTCCAAAGAGGATGATACAATCTCCCACCATGCAACACCACATCCCTCTCATCCTATCTGGGCCTTTTCCCTTGGGCTCAATCTTCTTCCAGGAGAGAGTTTCTGGATTGAATTTCCACAGATCATTGAAGGTCTGGTTCAGGTTGTCGCCACCAACTATGTACAGCTCTCCATTGTGGGCAAAGGCTGAATGATTACAGCGTTGTCCTGGAAGGTGCTGTGCAGAAGGTGAGCTCAGCCAGCAGTTGGTCTCTGTGTCAAACACCCTGATGTTGCTGTTGCAGTAGCCGTAGCAGTAGCCGCCCCGATCGCCCCCAAATACAAACATCTTTGTCCCGATGATGGTGGCAGAGTGCCGTGCTGAAACAGGTGGTGGTGTTCCTCTGGTGTTGCTTAAAGACCAGACCATTAGTGTGGTGTCCAACTGGTAGATGTCATTAGTGCATCCAATCATCTGGTCCCTGTATCCTCCATGGACATACATGAGCTTCCCAAAGACACAGGCTGAGTGACGCCTCCTCCGCTCTGGAACAGTCCCTGACACCTTGGGCTTCAACCATCTGTGGGTGTCGACATCAAATGCATAAAGAATGTTGCAGTATGGTATACTGAAATCAATACAGCCCCCCCAGATGTAAATGATATCTTGTATCAGTACAGCTGTGTGGCCCCAGCGCATGGAGGGAACCTCTCCGCTTCCATTTGTCACTGGGGACTTCCTCCAGCGCAAGGACACTGTGTTGAAGATGTGCACATCAATCCGACCACTGTCATTCGCATTACTGTACCACTTTCCAAAGAAGTAAACTTTGGGTCCCACATGAACAGCAGCATTAGACACATAAACAGCAGCCCTAGGCCATTCTGTTGGTCCTTCCTTCAGACATATGGTCCACCTAAACATTTCTCAAACAGACGATGGTGAATAGAAAGCAGCCTTCTCAAGTGTTGTTGAATACAGTTATATTGTGTGATCTGCCACTTATATCGGAACAGGCCTCCAATTACTGATGTCATGTTGACTTCAGTCATCAGACTCCAATTATGGAGTCCCACCCGGCCTGGCAGAGATGGGCACTCGCCTGGGCACATATTACTAAGCACAAGGTGCTTTAGGTGTTTCCATTCTGAATCAATTCGATTTGGAGAAAATTCATTTGATGTGTCCAGCTCAGAGATCAGTCATTTTCTGAGTTCTTGATTATGTAGATTGTAGATGTTCTACAATATTTGCACATTATAAACACACCTGTGGGTTATGAACTCCATAGACACATACAAAACAGAAAAAGTACAACACTATGGCACCACCTACTTTGAGTGCCTATCCTGAATTAACTCTGGATAAATTTGAGGGGTGGTAATGTGCCATTCCCAAAGATATTCGGGATATATACAGTATAACATGTTATATTATTAATCCTTACTGTACGGTCGGGGGTGTCCGTTGGTGAAGCCAGACTCGTAGTTCCCTTTCCATTGGGTGATGACATGCACGCGCAACGAAAATCCTCTATAGGGTCCCATTCATTTTGATGCAAAAAAGTCTCCTTTATCTAAAAAAACACCCAAAAGCGCATTTTTTCATGGGTAAAATATACTCATTGGACTCAGCGGCCATTGTAAAGTGGCAAAAAGTGTTCACATTTTGACTCTGGCTCTTCAAAATAAAAGCGTCCGCCTATGGAAGGAATTCGTGGCAACTTACTGTCGGGATCCCTACAAAATAAAGAGGCACTAAAAGGGTTTTAAGTTGTGCTTTAGAACTGATGGTCCTTGTATTTTTCAAATTCTCAGACAGGGACAAGGGAGGGCCTAAAGAAGCTGCTGGAGGTGGAGGTGGAGGTGGTGGTGGGGTGAGGGGTGGCAGCCCGCTGCCCCGTCCAGACACCCTGGAACAGGTGGAGCTGATGGCCAAGAGGTTGCTGAACCAGGACGAGGTCGCTGCGGTGATGAGACACTGTCACAGGGTAAAGCCTCATGTGTGCCTATTCTTTTTTTTTGGGGGGGGGGGGGGGATAAAAGAAGATGTTGCGTGACAAGTTTGGGTCGGTCAGTCAGTCAGTCAGTCAGTAGTCAGTCAGTCAGTCTTTTTATTTAACAGTGACTATGAACTCAGAATTACAATCTGTAGTAATGTGTGTCAATAGTAATAAGCTAGTTCTTAACTTATCAAAAACAAAAAGCATTGTATTTGGATCTGTGTTTTCTGTTAAAAATAAACCTCAATTAAATATATTAGTAAAAGGAATGCAAATTGAACAGGTAGAGGAGACAAGATTACTAGGCATAACTTTAGATAGTAAGTTAACATGGTCAAAACAAGTTGATAAGACTGTTGCATTAATAGGAAAATTCTATCTGTTATCAAGAGATGTGCCACACATGTACCACAACAATGCATTCCCCAAATTGTGCAAACACTAGCCCTCACTCATCTGGATTACTGTCCAATAGTTTGGTCTAGTGCTGCCAAAAAGGATTTAATGAAATTACAATCGGTCCAAAATTGAGCTGCACGTATTGCTCTGAGCTGTCTAAAAAGATCAAACATCAAAAGAATGCATATCACTTTGGGATGGCCTTTTGTGGAGGACAGACGTCATATCTCCCTGCTATCATTTGTCAGAGGCGTTGCTTCATCTAGACTTCCGGCTGTCCTGTATGACCGGCTGGAGTTTAGCTCTGATGTACACAGCTACAACACCAGACATGCATCACAAGGTCTCAAACTCTAATTCCATGCAACACACAGTAAAGTATAGAGCTATGAACGAGCTGCATAGTCTCCCATCACAAATCATACATATAGTCCATTACTTTTTCAAACAAATTAGCAGGTCACAATATACTAGTAACTACAGGTCCTTGTGGTTTTATATTTAGTGTGGTTGCCCAACAGGGCAACACACTATAGTCCTGGGGAAACTTTTTTTTTTCTAGATAAACTTTATTGTGGGCTTGCCTGAAAGGCGAGAAACACTATGTTATCTTCATTATGTATATCAAGTTCCGCCCGACAGTATAAAGGCAGGGCCATGAGGTGTAATTGGAAATTTGGCGGAAAAACATCTGGGAGTGGTGTTAGCTGGAGCATATTTCTTCACGAGCGAGCCCACACTGTTTCGTAGGAACAGTATTTCTAGTGGTTACTGGACTATTACTGGATCCAATTATTATGGAAACAGGTATATACTACTGGGCTAATGCTGACCCTGCAGTCCTCCCTGTAAGAGAGGAGGTCCAGAAAGTGGGAGTGTTTGTGGATTATGAGGAGGGCCTGGTCTCCTTTTATGATGTGGAGGCCAGAGTTCATCTCTACTCTTTCACTGGCTGCACCTTCACGCCTCATGGCCGTTCTGGCTGTGCAGAGCTAAAGATGAACCGGTTCAGCCAAAGGTCTGATGAGGAGCCATTTCTCCTTTCATACAGAGATCCCAGTATTGCCATAACGAAGACCTGGCATTATGATGGCCTTGCTTTTTTTTCACACAGCCAAAGCTGGCATGATATCCTCCTGTGGGTGTTTTTACTTGCTCCAGCAGAGTGCACAAGTACTGCGTTCGGTGGTGTATCTGTCGTGTAACTGTCTGTGTTTAAGGTTGTGGCCAATCAGGGACTAGCATTTCTGGTGACGTCACCATCAACAGCCAATGAGGGATCAGCATTCTTGTTGGCATTAACAAGTGTGACCTGATATAAATAACAAGGTGCGCCAGCAGTGCACGCCTTGTTACATACATGGCCACGAGTGCACAAGGTGCAAGTTGGCACCTCGACAGCGTGCCGTGCAGTCTATTTTCTTTTTTTTTTTTTGCATGGCATTGCCAGCATTCTGGGATGAACACAAGAACGCTCGCCTCAAATCACGCTCGACCCTTGGCAAACAAGGCGACCTCGGAACGGTCGCCATCAGGTTTTACTTTTTTTTTTTTTTGCAGAGCGACACGTTGTGAGCTTGTAGATTTGCTATTTTGTGTAATGTAATCTCAGCCATTACAACGGCAACAAGGCACCGCTAAAATACATTTCCGTCGACAAAATCAACTGTAGATTTAGTCAACTAAAATCTTATGGTAAATGGTAAATGGTAAATGGTGCATTTATATAGCGCTTTTATCCAAAGCGCTTTACAGAGATTGTGCATTACATTCACCCATTCACACACACATTCATACACTGGTGGCGGAGGAAACCATGCAAGGCACCAACCAGCTCACCGGGAGCAATGTGGGGTTCAGAGTCTTGCCCAAGGACCCTTCGACATTAACTCAGGGGGAGCCCGGATTCGAACTGGGAACCCTTCGGGAACCCTTCGTGCTCTAATAACGGTTTCTCTACCCCTGAGCTATGCCTGAGCTATGCCGCCCCACATGTCTTTTTATGCTATTTAATCGACTAACTAGAGTACAACTAAAACATTTCCCATGACTAAAATATGCCTAAAACCAAATTACATTTTACTCAAAAGACTATGACTAAAACTGAATAGAAAATGTCCATGATTGGTCAAGTTTCATAAGGGTGAAAACCTGTAGTATATTTCCTAACTAGAAAGAATTCTGGGAAATTGCGAGTGTGGTTGCCTGTATATTGTCTGGATATCCAAATTGTCATGTGAAGCTCGACCAACCCTCGAGCTCGCACCACTCCCCCATTGAACTCAATGGGCTTCCTCTATAATGGTGACGTCACCGAGAAGGCTGCTTCCTACGATGATACACAAAAGAAGAAGATTGGCTGTGAGTTTACCAAGAAAGACATGATGACGTCACTCTGTGTTTTTCAAGGGTTTCCCCAATGGATGATGCCACAGAATGCTGCTTCCTGATTGGCTATGAGTTTACCCAGAATTGTGTTGGAACAAGAGTCGTCTAATCAGAGAGTTCTGCCATTGCGGGGTCAGAAACAGCGCTGGTCACGTCGTTCATTGTTACTTTACCCCTCATAGACTTCAATGCGTTCTGTAAACTTCCGGTTCGCGGTTTGTCACTATACGCCAATAGATGTGTGCGTAGAAGACCTGGCCCCATTAAGTGAACGGAGATGACACAACTCTCCGTAGGTAGAAGGCTCTGTGGGGCCTTTTCCACCAAAGAACCTTGGTTCCAGAACCAGTGCCGGTTCAACTTTCTTGGAACCTTGGTTCGTTCTTGAGAACCGGCTTGCGTTTCCACCAGATTGAACCAGAGCCATTGTCCCCCAGTTCAGATGGTGGTTCACTGGAAAAACCAAGGATTTTGTGGTTCCGGTTCGGAACGAACTTTTACGGTTCGGAACCAACTCCGGTTCTCGGTGGAAAAGCACACCTCAGGTTCATCCCATAGGCGGGAGAAAGAACCGGAACCGGTTCTTTGCCGGTGGAAAAGGCCTCTGTGGAACTAGTGTGTTGCCCTCTAGGCAACCACAGTAAAAAGTAATTTCATGGTGTCCATGTTTGTTGGTCGTTCGGATCACAGTACTTCACTGGGGCCAGTATGGAGCCCTGTGGAACTCCATATTTGGTAAAGAGTGATGCCATATATTTGATGAGGTGAGATCCAACGCAGGAGAGCATCTTAAAAGCTGATTCTGCAGAGTGTGAGGGGCATTATTTACAGTCGTTTGAGGAATTAGCTTGAGGGACAAGACACACTCAACCAAGAGATGGAGAAGCTGTGCGATACTGAGCTGAGAAGGATGCAGCAATATGAAGTGGATGTGACTCTGGACCCTGATACAGCAAACTGTAAACTCATCCTGTCTGAGGATGGAAAACAAGTGAGTCATGGAAACATACAGAAGAATCTCCCTGACAATCCGGAGAGATTCTCTAGATTTTTCACTGTCTTAGGAAAACAAAGCTTCTCCTCAGGAAGGTTTTACTATGAGGTTCAGGTTAGAGGGAAGACTGCCTGGATTTTAGGAGTGGCCAGAGAGTCCATCAACAGGAAGGGATGGTTCAGACTTAAGTCTGACAATGGTTGCTGGTCTATAGTGTTGACGAATGGAAATGAGTACAGGGCTGATGCTGACCCTGATGTCCTCCTCCCTGTAAGAGAGGAGGTCCAGAAAGTGGGAGTGTTTGTGGATTATGAGGAGGGTCTGGTCTCCTTTCATGATGTGGAGGCCAGAGTTCATCTCTACTCTTTCACTGGCTGCACCTTCACTGAAAAACTATATCCATACTTCAATCCTTGTCGTAATAATAATGGTTTAAACTCTGCTCTGATCATCTCTCCTGTCAATCACACTGATGGCATTTAGACAGGGATGAAAACATAATCCACGCCTCATGGCCGTTCCAGCCGTTCCGGCCGGGCGGAGCTAAAGATGAACCGGTTCAGAAAGAGGTCTGATGATGGAGCCATTTCTCCTTTCATACAGAGATCCCAGTATTGCCATAATGAAGACCTGGCATTATGATGGCCTTGCTTTTTTTCACACAGCCAAACAAAGCTGGCATGATATCCTCCTGTGGGTGTTTTTACTTGCTCCAGCAGAGTGCACAAGTACTGCGGGTGGTGTATCCGTCGCGTAACTGTCTGTGTTTAAGGCCGTAGCCAATCAGGGACTAGCATTCCTGGTGACGTCACCATCAACAGCCAATGAGGGACCAGCATTCTTGTTGGCATTAACACGTTTGACCTGATATAAATAACAAGGTGCACCAGCAGAGCGCGCCTTGTTACACACATGGCCAAGAGTGCACAAGACGCAAGCTGGCACCTCGACAGAGTGCAGTCTATTTTCTTTTTCTTTTTTTTTGCATGGCATTGCCAGCGTTCTGGGATGAACACAAGAACGCTCGCCTCAAAACACACTCGACCCTTGGCTAACATGGCGACCTCAGAATGGTCGCCAACAGGTTTTCCTTTTCTTTTTTTTTTGTGAGCAGAGCGACACGTTGTGAGCTTGTAGATAGGCTTGTAGATGGGGGACCCCCAGGTGTAAAAAATGACCAAATGTGCAAAAAAGAGCAAATGACCACCCCAACGGGGCTGCACACGGGGAATTCCCGGGGACCACCGTCACCTGGTGCTCCAGAACGGATGCAAAAGTGGTGGCGCCCCCAGTGGAGGACCCCCTCCACTGCAGCGCACATAAAATGCCGTAACTCGGGCTAGGAGCGACCGGGAGAGCCGGGGCCGGTACCTATTCGTCCGCTTCGGCGGCGCGGAGACCCCACCCCTGATTTCTCACATGGCCCTCTTCTAGCGCCACCATGAGGCCGATTCTTGCAAAAAAAAATTTTGGACACTGCTCCTACAATTTTTGCCCTAAAATCACGCAAATCGGTACACAGTATGTATACACTCATGTCATCAACTTGGATCTGTCCCATATAGCGCCACCTTCAGGCCGATTTTTTAAAACACATTTTTGGACACTGCTCCTACAATTTTTGCCCTAAAATCACTCAAATCGCTACACATTATGTCTACACTCATCTCATCAACATGGATCTGTCCCATATAGCGCCACATACAGGCCGATTTTTTAAAACACATTTTTGGACACTGCTCCTAAAATTTTTGCCCTAAAATCACGCAAATCGCTACACAGTATGTCTACACTCATGTCATCAACATGGATCTGTCCCATATAGCGCCACCATCAGGCCGATTTTTTCAAACACATTTTTGGACACTGCTCCTACAATTTTTGCCCTAAAATCACGCAAATCGCACAGTATCTCTACAGTCATGTAATCAAAACGCATCTGTCCCATCTAGCGCCACCATCAGGACGATTTTGGAAAGACATTTTTTTGCCTATTTGTGGATATAGGTCGCTTATCTCCCGATTAGGGAATCTTACTGGTCTGTATATTGTCTGGATATCCAAATTGTCACGTGAAGCTCGACCAACCCTCGAGCTCGCACCACTCCCCCATTGAACTCAATGGGCTTCCTCTATAATGGTGACGTCACCGAGAACGCTGCTTCCTACGATGATACAGGAAAGAAGAAGATTGGCTGTGAGTTTACCCAGAAAGATATCATGACGTCACTCTGTGTTTTTCAAGGGTTTCCCCAATGGATGACGTCACAGAATGCTGCTTTCTGATTGGCTATGAGTTTACCCAGAATTGTGTTGGAACCAGAGTCGTCTAATCAGAGAGTTCTGCCACGGCGGGGTCAGAAACAGCGCTGGTCACGTGGTTCATTGTCACTTTACCCCTCATAGACTTCAATGCGTTCTGTAAACTTCCGGTTCGCGGTTTGTCACTATACGCCAATAGATGTGTGGCCCCATGAAGTGAACGGAGATGACACAACTCTCTGTAGGTAGAAGGCTCTGTGTGGAACTAGTGTGTTGCCCTCTAGGCAAACCACAGTAAAAAGTCATCTCATGGTGTCCATGTTTGTTGGTCTTTCGGATCACAGTACTTCACTGGGGCCAGTATGGAGCCCTGTGGAACTCCATATTTGGTAAAGAGTGATGCCATATATTTGATGAGGTGAGATCCAATGCAGGCGAGCATCTTAAAAGCTGATTCTGTAGAGTGTGAGGGGCATTATTTACAGTCGTTTGAGGAATTCGCTTGAGGGACAAGACACACTCAACCTAGAGATGGAGAAACTGTGCGGTGCTGAGCTGAGGAGGATGCAGCAATGTGAAGTGGATGTGACTCTGGACCCTGATACAGCAAACTGTGAACTCATCCTGTCTGACGATGGAAAACAAGTGAGTCATGGAAACATACAGAAGAATCTCCCTAACAATCCAGAGAGATTCTCTAGATCTTTCACTGTCTTAGGAAAACAATGCTTCTCCTCAGGAAGGTTTTACTATGAGGTTCAGGTTAGAGGGAAGACTGCCTGGGTTCTAGGAGTGGCCAGAGAGTCCATCAACAGGAAGGGAGGGTTCAGACTTAAGTCTGACAATGGTTGCTGGTCTATAGTGCTGACGAATGGAAATGAGTACAGGGCTTATGCTGACCCTGATGTCCTCCTCCCTGTAAGAGAGGAGGTCCAGAAAGTGGGAGTGTTTGTGGATTATGAGGAGGGCCTGGTCTCCTTTTATGATGTGGAGGCCAGAGTTCGTCTCTACTCTTTCACTGGCTGCACCTTCACTGACAAACTATATCCATACTTCAATCCTTGTCGTAATAATAATGGTTTAAACTCTGCTCTGATCATCTCTCCTGTCAATCACACTGATGGCATTTAGAAAGGGATGAAAACATAATCCATGCCTCGTGGCCGTTCCGGCCGGGCGGAGCTAAAGATGAACCGGTTCAGCCAGAGGTCTGATGATGGAGCCATTTCTCCTTTCATACAGAGATCCCAGTATTGCCATAACGAAGACCTGGTATTATGATGGCCTTGCTTTTTTTTTCACAAAGCCAACAAAGCTGGCATGATATCCTCCTGTGGGTGTTTTTACTTGCTCCAGCAGAGTGCACAAGAACTGCGTTCGGTGGTGTATCTGTCGTGTAACTGTCTGTGTTTAAGGCCGTAGCCAATCAGGGACTAGCATTCCTGGTGACATCACCATCAACAGCCAATGAGGGATCAGCATTCTTGTTGGCATTAACAAGTGTGACCTGATATAAATAACAAGGTGCGCCAGCAGAGTGCACCTTGTTACACACATGGCCACGAGTGCACAAGATGAAAGTTGGCACCTCGACAGAGTGCAGTCTATTTTTCCTGTCTTTTTATTTTGCATGGCATTGCCAGCGTTCTGGGATAAACACAAGAACGCTCGCCTCAAAACACGCTCCACCCTGAGCAAATGCAGTGACTTCAGAACGGATTAACAGGTTTTCCTTTATTTTATTTTTTTGCAGAGCGACACGTTGTGAGCTTGTAGATCTGCTGTTTTCAGAGTGCAAACAAGTGTAAACTCAGCCATTACGACGCCATCAAGGCACCGCTAAAATACATTTCCGTTGACAAAATCAACTGTAGATTTAGTCAACTAAAATCTTATGCTATTTAGTCGACTATAACTAGAGTACAACTAAAACATTTCAGATGACTAAAATATGCCTAAAACTAAAAACATTTTATTCAAAAAGACTATGACTAAAACTAAATAGAAAATGACCATGATCCTCTATAATGGTGACGTCACCGATAATGATGCTTCCTGATTGGCTGTGAGTTTACCAAGAAAGACATGATGATGTCACTCTGTGTTTTTCAAGGGTTTCCCAATTGGATGACATAACCGAATGCTGCTTCCTGATTGGCTATGAGTTTACCCAGAATTGCGTAGAACCAGTGTGTTGCCCTCTAGGCAAACCACAGTAAAAAGTCATCTCATGGTGTCCATGTTTGTTGGTCTTTCGGATCACAGTACTTCACTGGGGCCAGTATGGAGCCCTGTGGAACTCCATTTTTGGTAAAGAGTGATGCCATATATTTGATGAGGTGAGATCCAACGCAGGGGAGCGTCTTAAAAGCTGATTCTGTAGAGTGTGAGGGGCATTATTTACAGTCGTTTGAGGAATTAGCTTGAGGGACAAGACACACTCAACCTAGAGATGGAGAAACTGTGCGATGCTGAGCTGAGGAGGATGCAGCAATGTGAAGTGGATGTGACTCTGGACCCTGATACAGCACAATGTGAACTCATCCTGTCTGACGATGGAAAACAAGTGAGTCATGGAAACATACAGAAGAATCTCCCTAACAATCCAGAGAGATTCTCTCGATTTTTCACTGTCTTAGGAAAACAAAGCTTCTCCTCAGGAAGGTTTTACTATGAGGTTCAGGTTAGAGGGAAGACTGCCTGGACTTTAGGAGTGGCCAGAGAGTCTATCAACAGGAAGGGATGGTTCAGACTTAAGTCTGACAATGGTTGCTGGTCTATAGTGTTGAGGAATGGAAATGAGTACAAGGCTGATGCTGACCCTGATGTCCTCCTCCCTGTAAGAGAGGAGGTCCAGAAAGTGGGAGTGTTTGTGGATTATGAGGAGGGTCTGGTCTCCTTTCATGATGTGGAGGCCAGAGTTCACCTCTACTCTTTCACTGGCTGCACCTTCACTGACAAACTATATCCATACTTCAATCCTTGTCGTAATAATAATGGTTCAAACTCTGCTCTGATCATCTCTCCTGTCAATCACACTGATGGCATTTAGACAGGCATGAAAACATAATCCATGCCTCATGGCCGTTCCGGCCGGGCGGAGCTAAAGATGAACCGGTTCAACCAGAGGTCTGATGATGGAGCCATTTCTCCTTTCATACAGAGATCCCAGTATTGCCATAAAGAAGACCTGGCATTATGATGGCCTTGCTTTTTTCACACAGCCAAACAAAGCTGGCACGATATCCTCCTGTGGGTGTTTTTACTTGCTCCAGCAGAGTGCACAAGTACTGCGTTCGGTGGTGTATCCGTCGCGTAACTGTCTGTGTTTAAGGTTTTGGCCAATCAGGGACTAGCATTCCTGGTGACGTCACCATCAACAGCCAATGAGGGACCAGCATTCTTGTTGGCATTAACAAGTGTGACCTGATATAAATAACAAGGTGCACCAGCAGAGTGCACCTTGTTACACACATGGCCACGAGTGCACAAGATGCAAGTTGGCACCTCGACAGAGTGCAGTCTATTTTTCCTGTCTTTTTATTTTGCATGGCATTGCCAGCGTTCTGGGATGAACACAAGAACGCTCGCCTCAAAACACGCTCCACCCTGAGCAAATGCAGTGACTTCAGAACGGATTAACAGGTTTTCCTTTATTTTATTTTTTTGCAGAGCGACACGTTGTGAGCTTGTAGATCTGCTGTTTTCAGAGTGCAAACAAGTGTAAACTCAGCCATTACGACGCCATCAAGGCACCGCTAAAATACATTTCCGTCGACAAAGTCAACTGTAGATTTAGTCAACTAAAATCTTATGCTATTTAGTAGACTATAACTAGAGTACAACTAAAACATTTCAGTTGACTAAAATATGCCTAAAACTAAATTACATTTTATTCAAAAAGACTATGACTAAAACTAAATAGAAAATGACCATGATCCTCTATAATGGTGACGTCACCGATAATGATGCTTCCTGATTGGCTGTGAGTTTACCGAGAAAGACATGATGATGTCACTCTGTGTTTTTCAAGGGTTTCCCAATTGGATGACATAACCGAATGCTGCTTCCTGATTGGCTATGAGTTTACCCAGAATTGCGTAGAACCAGTGTGTTGCCCTCTAGGCAAACCACAGTAAAAAGTCATCTCATGGTGTCCATGTTTGTTGGTCCTTCGGATCACAGTACTTCACTGGGGCCAGTATGGAGCCCTGTGGAACTCCATATTTGGTAAAGAGTGATGCCATATATTTGATGAGGTGAGATCCAACGCAGGGGAGCGTCTTAAAAGCTGATTCTGCAGAGTGTGAGGGGCATTATTTATAGTCGTTTGAGGAATTAGCTTGAGGGACAAGACACACACAACCAAGAGATGGAGAAACTGTGCGATGCTGAGCTGAGGAGGATGCAGCAATATGAAGTGGATGTGACTCTGGACCCTGATACAGCACACTGTGAACTCATCCTGTCTGAGGATGGAAAACAAGTGAGTCATGGAAACATACAGAAGAATCTCCCAGACAATCCAGAGAGATTCTCTATATATTTCATTGTCTTTGGAAAACAAAGCTTCTCCTCAGAAAGGTTTTACTATGAGGTTCAGGTTAGAGGGAAGACTGCATGGACTTTAGGAGTGGCCAGAGAGTCCATCAACAGGAAGGGATGGTTCAGACTGACACCTGACAATGGTTGCTGGTCTATAGTGTTGAGGAATGGAAATGAGTACAAGGCTGATGCTGACCCTGATGTCCTCCTCCCTGTAAGACAGGAGGTCCAGAAAGTGGGACTGTTTGTGGATTATGAGGAGGGTCTGGTCTCCTTTCATGATGTGGAGGCCAGAGTTCACCTCTACTCTTTCACTGGCTGCACCTTCACTGACAAACTATATCCATACTTCAATCCTTGTCGTAATAATAATGGTTTAAACTCTGCTCTGATCATCTCTCCTGTCAATCACACTGATGGCATTTAGACAGGGATGAAAACATAATCCATGCCTCATGGCCGTTCCGGCCGGGCGGAGCTAAAGATGAACCGGTTCAGCCAAAGGTCTGATGAGGAGCCATTTCTCCTTTCATACAGAGATCCCAGTATTGCCATAACGAAGACCTGGCATTATGATGGCCTTGCTTTTTTTTCACACAGCCAAAGCTGGCATGATATCCTCCTGTGGGTGTTTTTACTTGCTCCAGCAGAGTGCACAAGTACTGCGTTCGGTGTTGTATCTGTCGCGTAACTGTCTGTGTTTAAGGTTGTGGCCAATCAGGGACTAGCATTCCTGGTGACGTCACCATCAACAGCCAATGAGGGATCAGCATTCTTGTTGGCATTAACAAGTGTGACCTGACATAAATAACAAGGTGCACCAGCAGAGTGCACCTCACATGGCCAAGAGTGCACAAGTTGCAAGTTGGCACCTCGACAGAGTGCAGTCTATTTTTCCTTTCTTTTTATTTTGCATGGCATTGCCAGCGTTCTGGGATGAACACAAGAACGCTCGCCTCAAAACACGCTCCACCCTGAGCAAATGCAGTGACTTCAGAACGGATTAACAGGTTTTCCTTTATTTTGTTTTTTTGCAGAGCGACACGTTGTGAGCTTGTAGATCTGCTGTTTTCAGAGTGCAAACAAGTGTAAACTCAGCCATTACGACACCATCCAGGCACTGCTAAAATACATTTCCGTTGACAAAATCAACGGTAGATTTAGTCAACTAAAATCTTATGCTATTTAATCGACTAACTAAAGTACAACTAAAACATTTCAGATGACTAAAACCAAATTACATTTTATTCAAAAAGACTATGACATAGAAAATGTCCATGATTGGTCAAGTTTCACAAGGGTGAAAACCTGTAGTATATTTCCTAACTAGAAAGAATTCTGGGAAATTGCGAGTGTGTCTGTCTTCTCAGGAGGAACAGCCTGCTCTTCCCCTTGCTGAGGATCGCCTCAGCGTTGTCGGACCAGTGCAATGAGCTGTTCAGGTGTATTCCAAGGAATTTGTAGTTGTCCACAAACTCCACCACCTCTCCGTTTATGGTGCTAGGCACCGGGGGTACACGATTAGACGTACGAAAGTCCACGATCATCTCCTTGGTCTTGCTAGCATTAAGCCGGAGATGGTTGGCCTCGCTCCACTGCACAAAGTCCCTCACCACCACACCATCATGCTCAGCTGTGTTTTCACCAGAGATCTGGCTCACCACCACGGTATCATCTTAGAACTTCTGTAGATGACAGGACTTGGAGTTGAAGCAGAAATCAGAAGTGTAGAGAGTGAACAGGAAAGGAGAGAGTACAGTACCCTGCGGGGCATCCGTATTGCTCACCAGCACATCAGATCTACAGTTCTGCAGCCTCACGTACTGCGGTCTGCCCGAGAGGTAGTCCGTAATCCATGCAACCAGGTCCTTTTCTACCCCCATCAGCGCGAGCTTCTCCGCAAGCAGAAGAGGCTGGATAGTGTTGAAGGCGCTGGAGAAGTAAAAAAACATGATTCTGACTATTCAGAGAGTTCTTCCATTGCGGGGTCAGAAACAGCGCTGGTCATGTGGTTCATTGCACTTTACCCCTCATAGACATCAATGCATTCTGTAAACTTCTGGTTTGCGGTTTGTCACAATACGCCAATAGATGTGTGCGTAGAAGATCTGGCCCCATGAAGTGAACGGAGATGACAACTCTCTGTAGGTAGAAGGCTCTGTGTGGAACTAGTGTGTTGCCCTCTAGGCAACCACAGTAAAAAGTCATCTCATGGTGTCCATGTTTGTTGGTCTGTTTGTTCGGATCACAGTACTTCACTGGGGCCAGTATGGAGCCCTGTGGAACTCCATATTTGGTAAAGAGTGATGCCATATATTTGATGAGGTGAGATCCAACGCAGGAGAGCGTCTTAAAAGCTGATTCTGCAGAGTGTGAGGGGCATTATTTACAGTTGTTTGAGGAATTAGCTTGAGGGACAAGACACACCCAACCAAGAGATGGAGAAACTGTGCGATGCTGAGCTGAGGAGGATGCAGCAATATGAAGTGGATGTGACTCTGGACCCTGATACAGCACAATGTGAACTCATCCTGTCTGAGGATGGAAAACAAGTGAGTCATGGAAACATACAGAAGAATCTCCCAGACAATCCAGAGAGATTCTCTAGATTTTTCACTGTCTTAGGAAAACAAAGCTTCTCCTCAGGAAGGTTTTACTATGAGGTTCAGGTTAGAGGGAAGACTGGCTGGACTTTAGGAGTGGCCAGAGAGTCCATCAACAGGAAGGGATGGTTCAGACTGAAGAAGTCTGACAATTGTTGCTGGTCTATAGTGTTGAGGAATGGAAATGAGTACAAGGCTGGTGCTGACCCTGATGTCCACCTCCCTGTAAGAGGGAAGGTCCAGAAAGTGGGAGTGTTTGTGGATTATGAGGAGGGCCTGGTCTCCTTTTATGATGTGGAGGCCAGAGTTCATCTCTACTCTTTCACTGGCTGCACCTTCACTGACAAACTATATCCATACTTCAATCCTTGTCGTAATAATAATGGTTTAAACTCTGCTCTGATCATCTCTCCTGTCAATCACACTGATGACATTTAGACAGGGATGAAAACATAATCCATGCCTCATGGCCGTTCCAACCGGGCAGAGCTAAAGATGAACCGGTTCAGCCAAAGGTCTGATGATGGAGCCATTTCTCCTTTCATACAGAGATCCCAGTATTGCCATAACGAAGACCTGGCATTATGACGGCCTTGCTTTCAAACTGGCATGATATCCTCCTGTGGGTGTTTTTACTTGCTCCAGCAGAGTACACAAGAACTGCGTTCGGTGGTGTATCTGTCGTGTAACTGTCTGTGTTTAAGGCCGTAGCCAATCAGGGACTAGCATTCCTGGTGTCGTCACCATCAACAGCCAATGAGGGAGCAGCATTCTTGTTGGCATTAACAAGTGTGAACTGATATAAATAACAAGGTGCGCCAGCAGAGCATACTGTACATGGCCACGAGTGCACAAGATGCAAGTTGGCACCTCGACAGAGTGCAGTCTATTTTTCCTGTCTTTTTATTTTGCATGCCATTGCCAGCATTCTGGGATGAACACAAGAACGCTCGCCTCAAAACACGCTCCACCCTGAGCAAATGCTGTGACTTCAGAACGGATTAACAGGTTTTCCTTTATTTTATTTTTTTGCAGAGCGACACGTTGTGAGCTTGTAGATCTGCTGTTTTCAGAGTGCAAACAAGTGTAAACTCAGCCATTACAACGCCATCAAGGCACAGCTAAAATACATTTCCGTTGACAAAATCAACTGTAGATTTAGTCAACTAAAATCTTATGCTATTTAGTCGGCTATAACTAGAACACAACTAAAACATTTCAGATGACTAAAATATGCCTAAAACTAAATTACATTTTATTCAAAAAGACTATGACTAAAACTAAATAGAAAATGACCATGATCCTCTATAATGGTGACATCACCGATAATGATGCTTCCAGATTGGCTGTGAGTTTACCAAGAAAGACATGATGATGTCATTCTGTGTTTTTCAAGGGTTTCCCAATTGGATCACATAACCGAATGCTGCTCCCTGATTGGCTATGAGTTTACCCAGAATTGCGTAGAACCAGTGTGTTTCCCTCTAGGCAAACCACAGTAAAAAGTCATCTCATGGTGTCCATGTTTGTTGGTCTTTCGGATCACAGTACTTCACTGGGGCCAGTATGGAGCCCTGTGGAACTCCATATTTGGTAAAGAGTGATGCCATATATTTGATGAGGTGAGATCCAACGCAGGAGAGCGTCTTAAAAGCTGATTCTGTAGAGTGTGAGGGGCATTATTTACAGTCGTTTGAGGAATTAACTTGAGGGACAAGACACACTCAACCAAGAGATGGAGAAACTGTGCAATGCTGAGCTGAGGAGGATGCACCAATATGAAGTGGATGTGACTCTGGACCCTGATACAGCAAACTGTGAACTCATCCTGTCTGAAGATGGAAAACAAGTGAGTCATGGAAACATACAGAAGAATCTCCCTGACAATCCAGAGAGATTCTCTATGTATTTAATTGTCTTTGGAAAACAAAGCTTCTCCTCAGGAAGGTTTTACTATGAGGTTCAGGTTAGAGGGAAGACTGACTGGACTTTAGGAGTGGCCAGAGAGTCCATCAACAGGAAGGGAGGGTTCAGACTGAAGTCTGACAATTGTTGCTGGTCTATAGTGTTGAGGAATGGAAACAAGTACAAGGCTGGTGCTGACCCTGATGTCCTCCTCCCTGTAATAGAGGAGGTCCAGAAAGTGGGAGTGTTTGTGGATTATGAGGAGGGTCTGGTCTCCTTTCATGATGTGGAGGCCAGAGTTCATCTCTACTCTTTCACTGGCTGCACCTTTACTGACAAACTATATCCATACTTCAATCCTTGTCGTAATAATAATGGTTTAAACTCTGCTCTGATCATCTCTCCTGTCAATCACACTGATGGCATTTAGATAGGGATGAAAACATAATCCATGCCTCATGGCCGTTCTGGCCGGGCGGAGCTAAAGATGAACCGGTTCAGCCAAAGGTCTGATGATGGAGCCATTTCTCCTTTCATACAGACATCCCAGTATTGCCATAACGAAGACCTGGCATTATGATGGCCTTGCTTTTTTTTCACACCGCCAAAGCTGGCATGATATCCTGTGGGTGTTTTTACTTGCTCCAGCAGAGTGCACAAGTACTGCATTCGGTGTTGTTCGGTTGTCGCGTAACTGTCTGTGTTTAAGGCCGTAGCCAATCAGGGACTAGCATTCCTGGTGACGTCACCATCAACAGCCAATGAGGGATCAGCATTCTTGTTGGCATTAATAAGTGTGACCTGATATAAATAACAAGGTGCGCCAGCAGAGTGCACCTTGTTACACACATGGCCAAGAGTGCACAAGATGCAAGTTGGCACCTCGACAGAGTGCAGTCTATTTTTCCTGTCTTTTTATTTTGCGTGGCATTGCCAGCATTCTGGGATGAACACAAGAACGCTCGCCTCAAAACACGCTTCACCCTGAGCAAATGCAGTGACTTCAGAACGGATTAACAGGTTTTCCTTTATTTTATTCTTTTGCAGAGCGACACGTTGTGAGCTTGTAGATCTGCTTTTTTCAGAGTGCAAACAAGTGTAAACTCAGCCATTACGACGTCATCAAGGCACAGCTAAAATACATTCACGTATACAAAATCAACTGTAGATTTAGTCAACTAAAATCTTATTCTATTTAGTCGACTATAACTAGAAAACAACTAAAACATTTCAGATGACTAAAATATGCCTAGCACTAAATAACATTTTATTCAAAAAGACTATGACTAAAACGAAATAGAAAATGTCCATGATTGGTCAAGTTTCACGAGGGTGAAAACCTGTAGTATATTTCCTAACTAGAAAGAATTCTGGGAAATTGCGAGTGTGGTTGTCTGTATATTGTCTGGATATCCAAATTGTCATGTGAAGCTCGACCAACCCTCGAGCTCGCACCCCTCCCCCATTGAACTCAATGGGCTTCTCCTCTATAATGGTGGCGTCACCGAGAACGCTGCTTCCTACGATGATACAGGAAAGAAGAAGATTGGCTGTGAGTTTACCAAGAAAGACATGATGACGTCACTCTGTGTTTTTCAAGGGTTTCCCAATTGGAGGACATAACTGAATGCTGCTTCCTGATTGGCTATGAGTTTACCCAGAATTGTGTTGGTCGCTGGTCACGTGGTTCATTGTCACTTTACCCCTCATAGACTTTAATGCGTTCTGTAAACTTCCGGTTCGCGGTTTGTCACTATACGCCAATAGATGTGTGGCCCCATGAAGTGAACAGAGATGACACAACTCTCCGTAGGTAGAAGGCTCTGTGTGGAACTAGTGTGTTGCCCTCTAGGCAAACCACAGTAAAACGTCATCTCATGGTGTCCATGTTTGTTGGTCTTTCGGATCACAGTACTTCACTGAGGCCAGTATGGAGCCCTGTGGAACTCCATATTTGGTAAAGAGTGATGCCATATATTTGATGAGGTGAGATCCAACACAGGGGAGCGTCTTAAAAGCTGATTCTGTAGAGTGTGAGGGGCATTATTTACAGTCGTTTGAGGAATTAGCTTGAGGGACAAGACACACTCAACCTAGAGATGGAGAAACTGTGCGATGCTGAGCTGAGGAGGATGCAGCAATGTGAAGTGGATGTGACTCTGGACCCTGATACAGCACACTGTGAACTCATCCTGTCTGACGATGGAAAACAAGTGAGTCATGGAAACATACAGAAGAATCTCCCTAACAATCCAGAGAGATTCTCTCAACTTTTCACTGTCTTAGGAAAACAAAGCTTCTCCTCAGGAAGGTTTTACTATGAGGTTCAGGTTAGAGGGAAGACTGGCTGGGTTCTAGGAGTGGCCAGAGAGTCCATCAACAGGAAGGGATGGTTCAGACAGAAGTCTGACAATTGTTGCTGGTCTATAGTGTTGAGGAATGGAAATGAGTACAAGGCTGGTGCTGACCCTGATGTCCTCCTCCCTGTAAGAGAGGAGGTCCAGAAAGTGGGAGTGTTTGTGGATTATGAGGAGGGTCTGGTCTCCTTTCATGATGTGGAGGCCAGAGTTCATCTCTACTCTTTCACTGGCTGCACCTTCACTGACAAATTATATCCATACTTCAATCCTTGTCGTAATAATAATGGTTTAAACTCTGCTCTGATCATCTCTCCTGTCAATCACACTTATGGCATTTAGACAGGGAGGAAAACATAATCCATGCCTCATGGCCGTTCCGGCCGGGCGGAGCTAAAGATGAACCGGTTCAGCCAAAGGTCTGATGATAGAGCCATTTCTCCTTTCATACAGAGATCCCAGTATTGCCATAACGAAGACCTGGTATTATGATGGCCTTGCTTTTTTTTCACACAGCCAAACAAAGCTGGCATGATATCCTCCTGTGGGTGTTTTTACTTGCTCCAGCAGAGTGTGCAAGGACTGCGTTTGGTGGTGTATCCGTCGCGTAACTGTCTGTGTATAAGGCCATAGCCAATCAGGGACTAGCATTCCTGGTGACGTCACCATCAACAGCCAATGAGGGATCAGCATTCTTGTTGGCATTAACAAGTGTGACCTGATATAAATAACAAGGTGCACCAGCAGAGTGCACCTTGTTACACACATGGCCACGAGTGCACAAGGAGCAAGTTGGCACCTCGACAGAGTGCAGTCTATTTTCCTTTCTTTTAATTTTGCATGGCATTGCCAGCATTCTGGGATGAACACAAGAACGCTCGCCTCAAAACACACTCCACCCTGAGCAAATGCAGTGACTTCAGAACGGATTAACAGGTTTTCCTTTATTTTATTTTTTTGCAGAGCGACACGTTGTGAGCTTGTAGATCTGCTGTTTTCAGAGTGCAAACAAGTGTAAACTCAGCCATTACGACGCCATCAAGGCACCGCTAAAATACATTTCCGTTGACAAAATCAACTGTAGATTTAGTCAACTAAAATCTTATGCTATTTAATCGACTATCTAGAGTACAACTAAAACATTTCAGATGACTAAAATATGCCTAAAACTAAATTACATTTTATTGAAAAAGACTATGACTAAAACGAAATAGAAAATGTCCATGATTGGTCAAGTTTCACGAGGGAGAAAACCTGTAGTATATTTCCTAACTAGAAAGAATTCTGGGAAATTGCGAGTGTGGTTGTCTGTATATTGTCTGGATATCCAAATTGTCATGTGAAGCTCAACCAACCCTCGAGCTCGCACCACTCCCCCATTGAACTCAATGGGCTTCCTCTATAATGGTGACGTCACAGAAAACGCTGCTTCCTACGATGATACAGGAAAGAAGAAGATTGGCTGTGAGTTTACCAAGAAAGACATGATGACGTTACTCTGTGTTTTTCAAGGGTTTCCCCAATGGATGACGTCACAGAATGCTGCTTCCTGATTGGCTATGAGTTTACCCAGAATTGTGTTGGAACCAGAGTCGTCTAATCAGAGAGTTCTGCCACTGCGGGGTCAGAAACAGCGCTGGTCACGTGGTTCATTGTCACTTTACCCCTCATAGACTTTAATGCGTTCTGTAAACTTCCGGTTCGCGGTTTGTCACTATACGCCAATAGATGTGTGGCCCCATGAAGTGAACAGAGATGACACAACTCTCCGTAGGTAGAAGGCTCTGTGTGGAACTAGTGTGTTGCCCTCTAGGCAAACCACAGTAAAAAGTCATCTCATGGTGTCCATGTTTGTTGGTCTTTCGGATCACAGTACTTCACTGGGGCCAGTATGGAGCCCTGTGGAACTCCATATTTGGTAAAGAGTGATGCCATATATTTGATGAGGTGAGATCCAACGCAGGGGAGCGTCTTAAAAGCTGATTCTGCAGTGTGAGGGGCATTATTTACAGTTGTTTGAGGAATTAACTTGAGGGACAAGACACACTCAACCAAGAGATGGAGAAGCTCTGCGATGCTGAGCTGAGGAGGATGCAGCAATGTGAAGTGGATGTGACTCTGGACCCTGATACAGCAAACTGTAAACTCATCCTGTCTGACGATGGAAAACAAGTGACTCATGGAAACATACAGAAGAATCTCCCTGAAAATCCAGAGAGATTCTCTAGATATTTTACTGTCTTAGGAAAGCAAAGCTTCTCCTCAGGAAGGTTTTACTATGAGGTTCAGGTTAGAGGGAAGACTGCCTGGGTTCTAGGAGTGGCCAGAGAGTCCATCAACAGGAAGGGATGGTTCAGACTTAAGTCTGACAATTGTTGCTGGTCTATAGTGTTGACGAATGGAAATGAGTACAGGGCTATTGCTGACCCTGATGTCCTCCTCCCTGTAAGAGAGGAGGTCCAGAAAGTGGGAGTGTTTGTGGATTATGAGGAGGGCCTGGTCTCCTTTCATGATGTGGAGGCCAGAGTTCATCTCTACTCTTTCACTGGCTGCACCTTCACTGACAAACTATATCCATACTTCAATCCTTGTCGTAACAATAATGGTTTAAACTCTGCTCTGATCATCTCTCCTGTCAATCACACTGATGGCATTTAGACAGGGATGAAAACATAATCCACGCCTCATGGCCGTTCTGGCCGGGCGGAGCTAAAGATGAACCGGTTCAGCCAGAGGTCTGATGATGGAGCCATTTCTCCTTTCATACAGAGATCCTAGTATTGCCATAACGAAGACCTGGCATTATGATGGCCTTGCTTTTTTTTTCACACAGCCAAAGCTGGCATGATATCCTCCTGTGTTTTTTTTTACTTGCTACAGCAGAGTGCGCAAGTATTGCGTTTGGTGGTGTATCTGTCGCGTAACTGTCTGTGTTTAAGGCCGTAGCCAATCAGGGACTAGCATTCCTGGTGACGTCACCATCCACAGCCAATGAGGGACCAGCATTCTTGTTGGCATTAACCCCAGCAAATTTAAATATGAATGTGCGCTTATAACGCCAAGAAATAGCTATATTTAATCATCATAATCACATCAATTTACCAAGCCACGTTGATATACCATACCACAAAATGACCACTAGAGCGAGCCATAGACCATAGACTGTGGAAGCCCCCATGTTAACCCATGTTAAAACCAAGGTTCACAACATTCAAGGATGGGACGATGACGTCGATCCCCATTGACATGAATGGGAGACCCGCGGGCCGCCATCTGAGCTCAATACTGTTCAATTCGTGCTTGATCGTCTAAAACCACCATCGGTATGGGCACCGGAACGTATACAGATGCCACACAGAAAGTTTCCGAATCAAAATCCGACCTAGTGAAGCTGCGTGAGGGTCGGATGGTTTGCATTGAGCCTAGCGGCTAGCAGAGGCCTACGCAAACAGGAAGCTATGGCTTAAAGGTGACGTCATAATCGTATCCTTTTTTTCACGGTTTACGTCTTTATACTAGCCGAAGGTAAGCTAACCGTTCCGCTCCATCTATTAACCCAAATTAAAAGCTTAAACAATGCTTTTATATAAAAGTCGATTAAAGTCGCTTGGCAGGGAACTCCATAGTGAGATAGTCGATCTAAAAGTCGACCGGCCCTGACTGAGTTAACAAGTTTGACCTGAGCGCGCCTTGTTTCTTTTTTTTTTTTTTTTGCATGGCATTGCCAGCGTTCTGGGATGAACACAAGAACGCACTCCTCAAAACACGCTCGACCCTGACCCTTGGCAAACACAGCGACCTCGTAACGGTCGCCAACAGGTTTTTCCCTTCTTTTTTTTGAGCAGAGACACGTTGTGAGCTTGTAGATTTGCTATTTTGCAAGCAAGTGTAAACTCAGCCATTACAACGCCATCAAGGCACCACTAAAATACATTTCCGTTGACAAAATCAACTGTAGATTTAGTCAACTAAAATATTATGCTATTTAATCGACTAACTAGAGTACAACTAAAACATTTCAGATGACTACAATATGCCTAAAACTAAATAACATTTTATTCAAAAGACTAGGACTAAAACTAAATAGAAAATGTCCATGATTGGTCAAGTTTCACAAGGGTGAAAACCTGTAGTATATTTCCTAACTAGAAAGAATTCTGGGAAATTGCGAGTGTGGTTGCCTGTATATTGTCTGGATATCCAAATTGTCATGTGAAGCTCAACCAATCCTCGAGCTCGCACCACTCCCCCATTGAACTCAATGGGCTTCCTCTATAATGGTGGCGTCACCGAGAACGCTGCTTCCTGCGATGATACACGAAAGAAGAAGATTGTCTGTGAGTTTACCAAGAAAGACATGATGTGATTTTCAAGGGTTTCCCCAATGGATGACGTCACAGAATGCTGCTTCCTGATTGGCTATGAGTTTACCCAGAATTGTGTTGGAACCAGAGTCGTCTAATCAGAGAGTTCTGCCACTGCGGGGTCAGAAACAGCGCTGGTCACGTAGTTCATTGTCACTTTACCCCTCATAGACTTCAATGCATTCTGCAAACTTCCGGTTCGCGGTTTGTCACTATACGCCAATAGATGTGTGGCCCCATGAAGTGAACGGAGATGACACAACTCTCCATAGGTAGAAGGCTCTGTGTGGAACTATAGTGTGTTGCCCTCTAGGCAAACCACAGTAAAAAGTCATCTCATGGTGTCCATGTTTGTTGGTCTTTCGGATCACAGTACTTCACTGGGGCCAGTATGGAGCCCTGTGGAACTCCATATTTGGTAAAGAGTGATGCCATATATTTGATGAGGTGAGATCCAACGCAGGGGAGCGTCTTAAAAGCTGATTCTGCAGTGTGAGGGTTATTATTTACAGTTGTTTGAGGAATTAACTTGAGGGACAAGACACACTCAACCAAGAGATGGAGAAGCTCTGCGATGCTGAGCTGAGGAGGATGCAGCAATGTGAAGTGGATGTGACTCTGGACCCTGATACAGCAAACTGTGAACTCATCCTGTCTGACGATGGAAAACAAGTGAGTCATGGAAACATACGGAAGAATCTCCCTGACAATCCAGAGAGATTCTCTAGATCTTTCACTGTCTTAGGAAAACAAAGCTTCTCCTCAGGAAGGTTTTACTATGAGGTTCAGGTTAGAGGGAAGACTGCCTGGTTTTTAGGAGTGGCCAGAGAGTCCATCAACAGGAAGAGATGGTTCAGACTGAAGTCTGACAATTGTTGCTGGTCTATAGTGTTGACGAATGGAAATGAGTACAAGGCTGGTGCTGACCCTGCTGTCCTCCTCCCTGTAAGAGAGGAGGTCCAGAAAGTGGGAGTGTTTGTGGATTATGAGGAGGGTCTGGTCTCCTTTCATGATGTGGAGGCCAGAGTTCACCTCTACTCTTTCACTGGCTGCACCTTCACTGACAAACTATATCCATACTTCAATCCATGTTATAATTATAATGGTGTGAACTCTGCTCTGATCATCTCTCCTGTCAATCACACTGATGGCATTTAGACAGGGATGAAAACATAATCCACGCCTCATGGCCTTTCCGGCCAGGCGGAGCTAAAGATGAGGTCTGATGATGGAGCCATTTCTCCTTTCATACAGAGATCCCAGTATTGCCATAACGAAGACCTGGCATTATGATGGCCTTGCTTTTTTTTCACACAGCCAAAGCTGGCATGATATCCTCCTGTGGGTGTTTTTACTTGCTCCAGCAGGGTGCACAAGTACTGCGTTCGGTGGTGTATCCGTCGTGTAACTGTCTGTGTTTAAGGCCGTGCCAATCAGGGACTAGCATTCCTGGTGACGTCACCATCAACAGCCAATGAGGGACCAGCATTCTTGTTGGCATTGTGTGACCTGATATAAACCAGTAAGACTCCCTAATCGGGAGATAAGCGACCGTCAGATGTGACGTGTGACGTGTGACAGACTGACTGACATGTGGTCGAGGTTTTGATAGTAACTGCGACCTGACGGTCGCAATAACAAGGTGCGCCAGCAGAGCGTGCCTTGTTACACACTAGCCACTAGTGCACGAGACGTAAGTTGGCACCTCGACAGAGTGCAGTCTCTTTTTCCTTTCTTTTTATTTTGCATGGCATTGCCAGTACAGCGTTCTGGGATGAACACAAGAACGCTCGCTTCAAAACACGCTCCACCCTTGGCAAACACGGCGACCTCAGAACAGTTTACAGTTTACAGTTTAGGCATTTAGCAGACGCTTTTAATCCAAAGCGACTTACAATAAGCAGATAACATCACAATAATAAACAAGATAATATGTCAGTACATCATCAACAATATAACAAATGCAAATGGATATCTATCTAGAAAAAACACAATATAATCAAAGTTCTGAAAAAACCTAAAAAACAAAAACAAATGCTAACTAGCTTCATGTATTCATTGATTCTTTTTCTGTAGTGCTAAGGGTTTAGGTGGAGTCTGAAAAGGTGAGTCTTCAGTCCACGGCGAAAGCTAGCGAGTGAGTCCGTTGTTCTAAGTGCGACAGGGAGTTTATTCCACAACTTGGGGGCCAGGAGGGCAAACTGTCTCGGACGAGTGGATTTTTGCCCTGGAGTTTTGAGCGAGGGTTCTGTCAGCATCCCTGTGTTGGCTGATCTAAGTGACCGGGTGGGGGTGTAGGGGTTGATCAGCTTCTGGAGGTATGGAGGAGCCATACCTTTGGCTGCTTTGAAGGTCAGCATCAGTGTTTTGTATTCAGTGCGGGCCGCAACCGGGAGCCAGTGGAGGCTGCGGAGAAGGGGAGAGACATGTGAGAACTTAGGCTGGTTGAAGACCAGTCGTGCCGCGGCATTTTGGATCAGTTGGAGAGGTTTAAGTGCACATGCCGGGAGACCAGTGAGGAGAGAGTTACAATAGTCAAGCTTTGATATGACAGATGTCTGAATGAGGAGCTGGGCTGCCTCCTGGGTGAGGAAGGGTCTGATTTTACGGATGTTATAGAGTGTGAACCTACATGACCGGGTGACTGATGCAATGTGTGCCTTGAATGATAGCTGGCTGTCCAGGACCACACCAAGGTTTCTAGCAGTAGGAACTGAAGTCACAAATGCATTATCTATGGAAATAGTGAGATCTTGCATGGGGCAAGACTTAGCTGGGAAGAAGAGTAGCTCCGTCTTGTCCGGGTTCAGCTTAAGGTGGTGGGCTGACATCCACTGTGAGATGTCGGCCAGACATGCAGCAATGCGTTCTTCCACCTGGGTGGCAGAAGGGGGGAAGGACAAAAACAGTTGAGTGTCATCAGCATAGCAGTGATAGGATAGATTGTGAGCAGAGATAACAGCACCAAGGGATTTGGTGTACAGGGAGAAAAGCAGAGGGCCAAGTACGGATCCCTGGGGGACTCCCGTTTGGAGGGTTCGGGGGGATGAAAGCAAACCTTTCCATGAGACCTGATAGGTCCGGTCCGACAGGTAGGAGGAGAACCACTTTAGTGCCGTCCCGGTGATGCCTAGGTCAGCAAGGGTGTCCAGGAGCAGCTGGTGATTCACTGTGTCGAATGCCGCTGATAGATCCAGAAGAATCAGGACTGCAGAGTGGGAGGCAGCCTGGGCAACATGGAGTGCTTCCGTGACTGCTAGGAGTGCAGTTTCTGTAGAATGGGCTGGTTTAAAACCTGACTGGTTGGGATCCAGCAGGTTGTTCTGTGAGAGATGGAGAGAAAGCTGGTTAGAGACCACACGTTCAAGGGTTTTTGAAAGAAATGAGAGGAGGGATACCGGTCTGTAGTTCTTGACGTCCGAGGGGTCAAGAGTTGGTTTTTTGAGGAGTGGTGATACTCTGGCTGCCTTGAAGGCAGCTGGGACACAGCCTGAGGTTACAGAACTGTTGATGATGGCGGTTATGAGAACGGTCGACAACAGGTTTTCCTTTCTTTTTGAAGCGGTGAAAGCCGCTTCCAAGGTGTGGCTTTGTCTGTCCTGTACCTGTCCCGTACCTGTCCCGTACCTGTCCAGTCCAGAATGAAGAATTGAGGATTGGTCAAGCTTCACATGACAATTTGGCTCTCCAGACAATATTATGCTCAAATTCACCGCTTCACTTTGAACCGAGGTTTGTTTTTTTTTGTTTTTTGCAGAGGGACACGTGAGCTTGTAGATCTGCTGTTTTCAGAGTGCAAAAAAGTGTAAACTCAGCCATTATGACGCCATCAAGTCAGTGCTAAAATACATTTCCGTCGACAAAATCAACTGTAGATTTTGTCAACTAAAATCTTAGACTGGCTGGGATCTAGGAGTGGCCAGAGAGTCCATCAACAGGAAGGGATGGTTCAGACTGAAGTCTGACAATGGTTACTGGTCTATAGTGTTGAGGAATGGAAATGATTACAAGGCTGGTGCTGACCCTGATGTCCTCCTCCCTGTAAGAGAGGAGGTCCAGAAAGTGGGAGTGTTTGTGGATCTGGTCTGGTCTGGTCTCTGGTCTCCTCTTACAGCAGAGCCGGACAGCACCTTCTCGGGCTGCGAATCTTTGGGTAACCCACGATTTGATTCAGAATCGATTCTTGGGGTCACGTTTCGATATATATATTTTTTTGATTCAGAAACGATTATTTTTCGATTTAAAAATGATTTTTCAGGGGCACGGTGGCGCAATGGTTAGCGCTTGGCCTCACAGCAAGAAGGTCCTGGGTTCGATTCCCACCGGGGGACGCTGTGGGCGCTGGCGGCGTGTTCCTCCTCCGCGTCATCAGCGCCCACACCCTAGGTGGGGTTGGCGATAGGGCCTTTCTGTGTGGAGTTTGCATGTTCTCCCCGTGTCTCCTAGGGTTGATACCCTCACAAAAACATGCACGTAATCCTGGTCTCAATAATGCCTCCCCCTGGCCAGCCGGGGCGCCTGATGGAGGGGAAAGGAACTGGTTGGAATAACGTGTTCCTTCCACGCGCTACGTCCAAACCAGGGAAATCTCCACTGTCAGGTGAAAAGAAGCAACTTGGACTCCTCATGCATAGAAGGAAGCATGAGGTCAGTCCGTTGTCTCCCCAGCCGCGGCAGAGGGAGAGCAGAGCCCAGGATTACATAGGCAATTAGCACTGGGTGAAAAAATGGGTTACAAAATTGTGGGATAAAAATTATAAAAAAAATAAAAAATAAAAAAATAAAAACGGTTTTCGATTCAAAACGATTCTCGATTCAAAATGATTCTCTATTCAATTCATAGGATATCAGCATCTACTCCAGTCTGCTGGCATGAAAGCAGAGTACATTTACGTAGCTTTTATAATTGTAAAGGTTTTATCAACGTATTGCAATAATGTAAACACACATAGGTAAATCTAAAACAACATATCTGATTTATTCATGCGTGCACACATTCTTTTAACTTGTACAAACACAACATAATATCTAATAACAAATCGTAATAAAAAGATCATAAAATAAAAAAAATCATAAAATAAAAAAATCATAAAATAAAAAGAAAATCATAAAAATCATAATATCTAATGAATAATATCTAATAAAAATAGATTTTTGAAAAATGAGCATCGAAATGCGATTCGAGTTCGAATACATTTTTTCCTGCACCCCTAGCGCCTTCGCACGCGTGCAAGACACCAGTCATGTTGCCATACCTTAGCTTTTGCTGAACTGACGCCACTGCACTGTAGTGGCATTGTTTCTTCATGGGTCTGGAACAGGACCAGACACTAAACTCTGCATGTGACGGTGGCCCCGGTGACACCAGAGGGGTTTAGCGTGTGATTTATGAGATGGGATCAGATATCGGTGACCATCTGATCCTTCTGTCTGTCAGCCCGCACGCTCACACTGACTGGTCACTCTGAAAGGATCAGCTCAGCTCAACCGCCAACGCTGCATAACATATTAGACCCAATTAGAGCACAAGTGGTGGCACCGTGTACCCATCAATGACTTATCAGTGGCTATCAAATGGTTTTTCTTTTTAATTTCAAGGACATCTCAAAACATGCACAAGAAGTACAGGGCCCGCACACCATCTTCAACTTGCCAAAAAAACTCTTTTTATTTAAAAAGAGTTTTTTTGGCAAGTTGAAGATGGTGTGCGGGCCCTGTACTTCTTGTGCATGTTTTGAGATGATGTTGACCCCCGCCTACGCACCCATCACTAAACTTTGATCAGGTGTGCATAAGACTCTGTTGCCTAATTTCAAGGACAGCCATAACTCAATAAGAGTGTGACACATGGAACTTAACGGACCATTAATTTGGTTCCATTTGTTACACTCTCAAGGGCCTTTTCCACCGGCAAAGAACCGGTTCGGTTTCTTTCGAGTTGGTTCGGGGCCGGTTCGCAAGAACGAACCAAAGTTCCAAGAAAGTTGACAGTCCATAGGCGGGAGAAAGAACCTGAACAGGTTCTTTGCCGGTGGAAAAGGCGCCTCAGTGTCACAGACCTGTAAATGTCCACCTAGAACTAACCCCCCCTGGAACCCTGAGCGTCCCTGGAGACTGTTAACTTCACTATAGAACATTATTTGTGTGGTTGTCTGAAGGGCAACACAATATTGTTCTCGGTCCGAGTTTATGGAGTAACATTTAGCCAATGAGGAACTAGCATTCTCGTGACGTCATCTTTTTGCAGCTTCCTCATTGGCATCACCAGCAGCACCTCATGGCACTCTGTTGGCGCACAAGTGGGCCATACATGGCCCACTTGTGCACAAGGAGCAAGTTGGCACCTCGACAGAGTGCAGTTCTCATTGTCTAAATGTTACTCCATGAACTCTGTGATGTATGGCAACCACACTTGCAATTTCCCATAATTGCACCTTTCTAGATATTATTACTTGCGCAAGCAGAGCGCACAAGTACTGTAATCGGCTGGGTATGTATGTCGGTCTCCACTTGTTGAAGACCGTAGCCTAATCAGGGACCAGCATCCTTGGCAACGTCATCGTTAACAGCCAATGAGGGACCAGCATTCGTGGTGATGCCACTGGTGATGTCAGCAGAGTTTGGTATATAAGAGCATTCCTGCTAAGCCAGCAGAGCACACATTATGGCGCCCTCTGCACAAGTAGGCCATGTTGGCACTTGGCGTAAGTTGGCATCTCGATAGAGTGCAGTTCTAGTTATTATTATTATTATTGTTGTTGTACTACTATACCGATATGAAAAGGTGTAGGGGCTGCTGGTCACTCAGTCCAAAGTTAAAACTGATACAATTGAATTTGGACTCATTCCGTGGTGGGTCCCACTATAGAAACTATACAGTAGCATCTTTAGGCATACAGTAGTTTGACAATTGCAAACATACTGTAACAAACTCAGTGTCTCTTCATTCCTATCTGTCTCTGTAGTTTCTGTCAGACAATGTGATTGAAGATCTAGTGCGCCCCCTTCTGGCCATCCTGGACAAGCCAGAGAAACTGCTGCTGCTCAGAGACATAAGGTGAGTGTTTGTGCATGTGTGTGTGTGTGCGTGTGCGTGTGCATGTGTGTGTGTGCGTGTGTGTGTGTGCGTGTGTGTGTGTGTGTGTGTGTGTGTGTGTGTGTGTGTGTGTGTGTGTGTGTGTGTGTGTGCAGTGAAAAAGTACTCACATGTTTACTTAAGCAAAATTATCAATAATACTGCAATATAGAAATACTCTGTTACAAGTAAAAGTCCGGAATCATACATTTATGTGAGTAAAAGTACGAAAGTATTGGTATCAAAATGTACTTAAAGTACCAAAAGTAAAAGTACACATTATGCAGAATGTTCCATTTTAAGTTTTCCAATGTATATAAAAAATAGCAGATCTACAAGCTCACAATGCATTGCATCGCGGCACATTGTGACCTTGCAGATCTGTAATTTTTCAAATTGACGAAATATATATAGGGCTGAAGTGGTTAATGTATGTTTTTGAATAACAATCCAAATCTACAAAGTAACTAGTAACTGTAGTTTTCAAATACGTGTAGTGGAGTAAAAGTACAATATTTCGATCCGAGATGTAGCGGAGTAGAAGTATTGGAAATGGGAAATACTTTATACTAAGTAAAATACAAATACCTCAAAACTACTTAAGTACAGTATGCGTGTCATCTTCTACCATTCGTTAGAAGCTCCCCCCCCCCAGACATCACCTGGTGTAGAGATGTCACCACTGCCCGAAATGCCAGGACTATTACCATGGTTACCATGGGGTAACTTCTGCATGTTAGCTCATCGGTGTGTTTAGAAACAGCAGAGAAGTGCTGTAAAAAGGGATTTAGGAAGAATGTGAGGCTAGAACTCCATATTTGGACAAGACTGAAGCCATCAACATGACATAACTACTTGTAGGTCTCTAACAATATAAGTGGTGGTGTGCACAAGGTAACTGTATTCTATTACAGGCCAGAATTGTTGAAATTGTTCAGTTGTTGCCTTTGTGTGTAAAATGTTGAGGTGGACTGTGGATCTGGATGGACCGAAAGGAATTCTTACATCTGTGACAGTTGGACACAAGCTTTATGCCATTGGAGGGCTTTGCTTTAACAAGGATGACACTGACCAGATTGAAGTACACGTCTTCAACACAGTGTCTATGCGCTGGACGACGTTGCCTCCAGTGACGCCTGGAAGAGAAGGATGTCCCATCGAGGTCCCCTCCAAGCGCTTCTGCCACACAGCTGTGCTAATAGAAGATACCATCTACATCTGGGGGGGATACAGGGAAGAGAAGTTAGAAAACGACGCGCTTTATGCATTTGAGGTCGACACCCACGGATGGTCCAAACCTATGGTTTCGGGGACTGTTCCAGAGCGAAGGTTCAACCACTCAGCCTGTGTCTTGGGAAAGGTCATGTATGTCTATGGAGGAAGAACCGCACAGCCAAAAGACACCAAAGACATCTACACGTTGGACACCACCACCATGGTTTGGGCTTTAATCAACACCAGAGGCATTCCAGCGCCGGCTTCATCACGCCATTCTGCAACCATCATCGGGACAAAGATGTTTGTATTTGGGGGCTGGGGGTTCCAGCACAACATCAGGGTGTTTGACACAGAGACCAACTGCTGGCTGAGCACACCTTCTGCACAGCTTCGTCCAGAACGACGCTACAATCACTCAGCCATTGCCTACAATGGAGAGCTGTACATATTTGGTGGCGACCATTATACTTTGCACCAGATATACAGTGATCTGTGGAGATTTAATCCAGAGACCTTCTCCTGGAAGAAGGTTGTGCCAAAGGGGAAAGGCCTGTGTTTGTCGGCTTCAATGGGCTGTGGCATAGTTGGAGATCGTGTCATCCTGTTTGGAGGATACACATGGATTAAAGACAATTCGTATTTCAAAAAAACAATTTCAAATAAGATGTTCATCTTGGATTTAAGTCCTAGTCTGAAGACGTTATGCAAGTTGGCAGTTATTCAGTACGGTCTGGGGCAGTCAGAACTCCCTCACAACATCAGGTGGGAACTGGCAGCCATGACTCCCAACAGCGACTCAAACACATAACGTGGGTGGCCTCACTGGATGCTGAAGATCTACTGGCAACGTGCACAAAATCCCAGTCACTGATTGGTCGGCCCAGTGGTTTTGTGACATTGTGGTCCTTTGTATTCACTTCAACATCACAACATAAAAAAAGGAAAAATAATTTGCATTTACCTCCCCTTTACTGTACAGTACGTAAGTAAGTAGGTAGACGTGCTTAGTTGCTTTACACCACTGGGTGTGTGTGTGTGTGTGTGTGTGTGTGTGTTGTGTGTGCGTGCACGTGCGTGTGTGTGTGTGTGTATATGTGCGTGCGTGCGTATGTGAGTGCGCGCTTGTGTGTATGTGTGTGTGTGTGTGTGTGTGTGTGTGTGCGTGCATGCGTGCGTGTTGTGTAACTGTCTTATCTCATGCTTTGCAGGATGCTGATCCCCCCGTTTGAAACAGGCAGGTTTGACAGCATGGTGATGCCTTATGAAACGGAAGCTTACGACATCCTGAAGACCCGCTCTGGTGAGGAGATATACGCATATCGTCACTGTCGTGCAGAAACCTTGTATCTCCAAGTTTCACATTTGAATGTTTTTTCTAGGGCTGGGACTTAATACTGATTAATTTGGATTAGTTAATGACAGAAAATCAACACGATAAAAAAAGAATACCGGATTTTAATCGCACTTCGTTTTTGCACTGCTTAGTTTCTCAGTGGACGAGTTTCAGGCGTACCGATCATACCCGGTACACCAACCAACAGTCAACAAACCCCAATGCACGTAATGGGAGAAGCCGCCAATCAGACCACTTACTGTATTTGCTCGGCTTTGTGGATGGGAAATTTTGATTTCAAAAACTCACTTGTATACCAAAATGCATTTAAATTAAACAAAATTGCTTCTCAGGTCAAATATTTATTTGTGATTAAACATGCGATTCATTTCGATGTATTAATTACAAAGCCTCTAATTAATTTGTTAGCCGATCTACATGCTCTTGTGAACATGTACCGGTAGATCAATTTTCACAATATTAGCCGCTTTCTTAGGTAATATCCGACAATTTGGCCAATATTTAACAATTCTTTCTGGTATACCCTGTCGCTTGTTGATGACTTTTAACGCCGTAATGGTCTTATTTAATTCTATGTTTCATTTTAGGTTCTTAAAAGTCATTTTTAGAAATGTGCTGCACATACCCCATAAACGCTTTGGTTTGTTGGTTTGTTTACTGTAGAGTGAGAATACAATGTTGCACATTAAGTTAATTATCTGGGGGCCTCCCCAGAACCACTGGTCTAAACCAAAGCAGGTGTGTATTCTAGTCCAGAGGTGTGTATTCAGTAGCATCTTCATGTGGTTCTTTCGTTGCAGTGCACTCTCCAGCGCTGCGCTCACCTCGAGGCGGAACCCCTCAACGGCGCCTCATCACGCCCGTCCCAAGTGAGCTCAACTCCAGTGTGTGTGTGTGTGTGTGTGTGTGTGTGTGTGTGTGTGTGTGTGTGTGTGTGTGTGTGTGTGTGTGTGTGTGTGTGTGTGAGTGTGCACGCGTGCGTGAGTTCACAGTGTGTATTAGCCAACAACCTGGCTTCCATATTCTGTGTCAAAGCGCGGGCTTGCATTACATGTCTGTGGCACCCAAAAAGGAGTGGTGGTGGGTCTTTAGACAGGCCTGGGGCCAGGCACGTGCACACATTGACATCAAAGGGGGCTTGAGCCCCTGCCCATCCGTCTGTAAAAAGTGCCCCCTACAGACCATGAATGCAGTTTTTACTATGGTGAAACAAATGCAAACGCCCTCTTTCCTTGCTGAAGGCAGCATTCAAGAGAATTGTCTTCTCCAAACTCTCCTGAACTTGAACGCAGCATCTTATGTTGAAGGAATTGCCCTCTCTGTGTAGAAATCACATTACGCCACAGGCCACATCTCCAGTATTGACTTTAGTTTTAGTTCAGTGTGGTATCAAGCACTGAAAATAGCTGACCACGAAGTTCACAATGTGTCACGCTGCGACGCGTTGTGAGCTTGGAGGTCTGCTATTTTACCAAAAAGGCCATTTTAGAAATTTCAGCCCCTGCCTCTCTAATATTCTCTGCACATCCCTGCCTGGGGCTTAAACAATACAGGCGGACGCCTTTGAGCCTTTTCATTAGCTCGCTCCATTCAAGAATCCAACCAGCTCAGAGTGACCCCAGGCCGTATCACTCTCTCCGGGGGTCACAGGTTAGGGGGCAGTGATTCTAAAAGTTTAGAATGTCAGGACCCTCCAGTGTGATATGGCGTTTAGGTCATAACCCTCTATACTGTAAAATCCTAAGTGTTCACTTAAAGGAGTAGTTCACCCCCAAAATGACTTTTTTTCTATTGATTACTCATGCCATGGAGAGTAGAGTTCAATAATACTTTTTGGTTTTTGTCACATTCCTAAGACAAAAATGTGATAACAATAAATTTACCCCCATTCATTCCGGATGGTGACCCGTTTCGAAACGGGTCACCATCCAGAATCAATGGGGGTAAATTTACTCAAATCAAATTTTTGTCTTAGGAATGTGACAAAAACCCCAAAAAAATTATTGAACTCTACTCTCCATGGCATGAGTAATCAATAGAAAAAAAGTCATTTTGGGGGTGAACTACTCCTTTAAGATGAACACTGTTTAATATGATATACTGTAACTCTCAGTTGCAGACCAGTATTTTCTTAAAGAGGTGGTGCCATAGTTTTGTACTTTTTCTGGTTTTCATGTGTCTATGAGGTCGTTGACAGTACTTCATTAGACCCATTGGCGTGGTTGTTATGAGCAATTATGTATTCCCTTTGTATTTTGGATTTCTTCCTGGAGGCTGACACCTTGTGGTTCAAAAGTGCCGATCCAAAAACAGTGATTTACTATGGCCCAAGGTGGAGGGGCCTTAATTATTTTAAACTTTAGCTATAGAAAAATGAAAAGTCGTGAAAAGGTGTGCAAATCTTTGAATATATGTACTTTTTAAGGGAACATTCGTAACTAAAATTTTGCGTCTGGGGTGACCTCTGGAACTAAATATTTTGAGATGGGGGTCTGTGGCCAAATACATTTTGGGAGTCCATCACATAAAAATGTTTTTAGCACCACTGACATAGAAACATAGGTTTTTCAAAAAAAGAAACCTTAGAAGGATTTGAAATATTCAAAGACTTGGACAAATTTTCACAATTTAAAAAAAATAGCAGATCTACAAGCTCGCAGCGAGAGCTTGTATATCTGTTAAAGCACAAAATGTGAGTGAATCCTTGCACCCAGGGCCCAGAATTTGGTGCGACAGCCCTGTGCGTGCCTGCGTGTGTAACTGTGTCTGCATGTGTGTGTCCAGACTCCAGAGGTGGATTCCATCTCCAGACAGTCCAGCAGGACAGGGTCGGCAAGGACCGTCAGCTGAACGACGACCTGGAGAGACTGCGCCGGTCCGGCCTTCACACCGGCCACTTGTCCCCCTCGCACGCCTTCGCCCCTCTCCTGGACGTTCCCGTGGACAGTTACCTCCCCTCCTCCACCCCGCCGTCCCGCACGCCCAGCCCCTCGCCCTCTCACAGAGAGTCTCCGCACGGCGCTGCCCATCAGCGCGGGCGCCAGCCGTACCGCTCCCCTTACAGGTAGTGGTGGGAAAAGTACTCAGATGTTTTACTTAAGTAAAAGTATCAATACTGCAATGTAGAAATACTCTGTTACAAGTAAAAGTAAAAGTACAAATGTCTGAAAATAGCAGATCTACAAGCCCACAATGTGTCCCGATGTGACGCATTGTGAGTCTGTAGATCGGCTATTTTCAAATCGCCTAGGTAATAAAATAGGGCTAAAGTGCTTAATGTGTGTTTTGTAATATACTTTATATCCGCAAAGTAACTAGTAACTAAAGTTTTCAAAAAAGTGTAGTGGAGTAAAAGTAGGCCTACAGCATTTGCCTCTGAGATGTAGTGGAGTAGAAGTAAAAGTATTGGGAATTGGAAATACTCCAGTAAAGTACAAATTCTTCACAAATCTTGATCGCCCTTTGACTTGATTGTTTAAACATGACGTCATGAGCCGCTATGCTCGATAACAGGCTTGATAAGCCCAAAACCTATTGATACATACAGGGTACTCAATACATCGAGTTTCAAACAGGCTCGTGTTTTGAGCTCCATCCCTAATCATTATCAGTAGGAAAATGAGCCTAGATGTTATTTAGGGCGGAGTTGTCCTTTAAGTGGAATATTTCAGTAAATGCACTTAATAGTTACTTTACAACACTGCTTTACAGGTCAGACGACGACGGCGCGGCCCCGCATGTCGACGAGGCTTCGCTGCTGTCCGTGTCTGACCAGGGAGACGCCACCCCCGAGAGGGGGAGGTCCCCGGTGAGGAACGGGGGGGGCCACAGGAGGCCCAGGAGGGGGGCGAGCAGCCCGGACAGCGCGCACGGCAGGCGGACGCGACAGGAGGAGGGCTACACGGAGACCAGCGTGCGCGTGCCCTCCCAGCCGCGGCCGAGGTCGCCCCTGGTGGAGGCGCGGGAGCCCCGCCCCAGGGAGCGCAGTCCGTCCGCGGTGGTCAGGAGTGTTCGGCAGGCGCACGGACACGCGCAGGAGGCTGGTCAGCAGCAGCAGCAGAAGAGGGTCATCTATCCAATCCAGCAGTATGAGATCAAGACGGTGACCATCTCCAAGTCCAGGCCGTCCCTTGGTGAGTGCCGAATAGGGATGGAGCTTGTTAATTTATATTGATAATGAGCACCTTATCAACCCTGCTTATTGAGTGGGGCTTTTATCGAGCCCACTATTGAGCGTTTTCTAATGTTGTGGAAAGATGTGAGAGGACAAATTCTGAACTTGTATCGAGCCCATATTGAGTGTTTTCTAATATGTTGTGTAAAGATGCGAGACGACAAATTCTGAACAGAACTGGTATCTTTTTTATTGGACAGTTGTTGTGACTGTGAGTTTGTTGCTGACCACCATATGAAGATGACAATTGACAAAAGTATCAAATCTTATCATTAAATATCATTAAAACAATCATTTGTTAGTGTTCAATAAGTGTTAAATGGCTTTATATTATGAATAGTACTGTAATAATTTCTTGATCGCCTCTTGTCTTGATTGTTTAAACATGACGTCATGGGCCTATATGCTCAATAACAAGCCTGATAAGCCCTGATAAGCCTCAATACATTTGATATCGAGTGTGTAGCGGACCCTTCTTTCGAGCTCCATCCCTAGTGCCAAATGCAAAAATGTTTAGTTAAGTTTTACAGAATAATATATTCTGGATTGAGGCTCCCATGCATGTTTTATTACCTGCCTGCAGCAACAAACAACACAGTATTGTAATTGGCCTTATCCCTGTGTCTGTTTGTTTGTCCGTCTGTAAGTAACATGACTCCAAAACCAGACTTTTCTTTTGGAGAGATTTTCATGAAACTTGGTGGGAATGATCAGCAGGATCAGTAGGCTACCCCAAAGAGATTAGACATTTTAGCAGTGGAAAGGTCAAAGGCTAACGTCAGGGTGCAAAATTGTAAAATTGTTCTAACTGTATTTCAGAATAGGAGAGATGTACTGTAGCACAAGAGATGTTGGTGCAGGCAGGTCATGCTGTGTGCAATTTTCCTGCCCCCCAGCATTGACCAAACTAGATCTTCCTCAAGCACTCACTTAAATTCATGGGTTTCACTTGTAGTGCTACACGGCCATGTTGAGGACCAACACAGGTGTTTCAATTTGTCTGATTGGCATAGAAGTGTTCTACGCCAATCAGAACACCTGTGTTGGTCCTCAACATGGCCGGTGTAGGACTACAAGTGAAACCCATGAATAGAAGTAAATAACATACAGTACATTATAAACAATATTGTGCATGCTAATATGTCATCATCAACATTAGTCTATTGTTCAAGCATACACTAAAATAATCCATCTGTAGCCTCCCCCTGTTCATTGCCTCTCCAGTAGAGGTCAGGGCATGACTCTGTGCTGAACAGAAATAATTTAAAGGGGCCCCACCATGCTTTTCAAAAAATATATATATATATTTTATATAAATATTGGTCCATAATACGGTTTTATACAGGTTTTAGCCTAAACAACCACTCGGATATTGAAATTTCATGTTCTGTCTGTCTCTAATTCCAAGCCATTTCAGATGCAATACCAAAATGCCCTTTGTTGGCAACGGGGCGCTGTCTTTGGGCTAAAATTGGAACGATACAGAGAATATTAGAGAACCACGACGAGAACCATGTAGAGTCAATCTTAATCTTCTCTGTATCGTTCCAATTTTAGCAACGCTTTTCCTCATGGTTCCTCTCAAAAAGTACCGACCCCACATTTTCTGAAAAATGACAAATATTATTCAAAAATTACAAAAACTAATCTGTTGCTACATACTGTACATGTACCGTACTACTTTAAAATGTGTTCCCGGCCTGAATGGGTTAAAGCCTTTACGTCTGACAGTTGACGCGTATGATGTTTCCCCTGGGTGTTCACAGGTATCAGCATCTCCGGGGGGATGGAGTGTAGGATCCAACCCATGATAAAGATCCAGAAGATCTTCCCCGGGGGAGCTGCCTCCACCAGTGACATCCTGAAGGTGAGCAAGGCATCTTGGACCATCAGGGCCTCAAGTTCAGAATGCAGACAAGTCATACATACTCAAGGTCACAGTCAAGGTTTATTAGCATGTCCCAAAGTTGGCAATTCAGTTCAGTTTCAGTTTATTTTTTATTTATAGTGCAACATCACCCCAAGGGGTCTCTGTGCACTTCACAACAAAGCAAACAGCAAACACAAAACAACACAAAAGAAAGGAGGGAAAACATTAAGAAGTGCCAGCACACATGGTCAAACAATTTCCATGTAGCAGTACACAGCTGAAGATGAAAATGAAAGGAAAAACAAAATTGGATAAAATAAAACAACACAATCTAAAAGACACCGAGCAGGGTTAGGTCATACAAGTGAAGTTCAGAGATTAAGGCAGACCGTAGTGTAGGCAAAAGAGATACGTTTTTAAAAATGTCTAAGGCGTCTGAAGGAGTCTGCATTCCAAAGATTCATGTTACAGCAGATGATAAGACTCTAAAAACACAGTAAACATACACAAACAAGAACATAGACATCACAGTATCCAGTAATAAAACGCACAAGTACTGTATAATTGTACCAAAAACCATCCTCCCACCTCGATAACTATGGACAGCAGGCTACCTCCTCCTGCTTCCATTATTGATGGCACGAATGAAAGCGGGTATAAATGAGAATTTGTAGCTGTTGTTTTTAGTTGCAGGGGCCTCTAACCGTTGGCCAGAAGGCAAGAATTTATATTCCGGATTTTTGCTCACCATGTCAGTGTGCAGGCGCTTCTTAACTTGCCTCATAACGGAAAGAAAGACGATAGCTTATTATCATCAGTGGTAATTCGGTGTAATTGGCGTGCTTCGGCGCCCCGAAGCCCGCTGGCCCAATTACCACCAATGTAATTTAGTGTAATCGGCGCGGGGTGCAATTAAGTCCTTAAAGGAGTTAAACAACAGCAACTTGTCCTTAGAAAATGCTCCTTGACTTCTGTTCCTAAATTATTCAATGATGTAAGCCAAAGGTATGAGAGCTGTTCACTCAGGTATAAGTCATGTTTTGACAGTCAGTCAGTAATTCAGTCAGTCAGTCTGTCAGTCTACTGGGCTGTGGATATGAGTTATTCTTATACAGTAAGTGGTTGTCTATGAGCAGGGGGTGTTGGGGAAGAGCCGAGAGCGTCTCAAGTGGCTCATCTGTGTAATTATTGATGAGCTACATGGGTGCTGCTCCGCTAATGTGTTGGTATATATTGCCTGCATGCTGGCTCAACAGTCATCCACCATCCTGACCTGGCTCACTCAAACACGCGCACGCACGCACGCACGCACGCACGCACGCATTTATCTTATTTTATTTATTGAATACTTTATTAGTTAGAAATGTAAGCAGCACGTGGCACAGTAAGACATTAAGGCTAAAAGGAAAACACCACAATGTCCCCGGGACTTGTTTCCATTGTGGTCTTATACGTAATTCAATTCATAAACATACAGTAGCATAAAGAATTAACACAGTAATGCACGTCATTTTGGCGGCACACACTGATTCTTCAAGTCTTAAAGTGGAAAAACAAAGCAGTCAAGCACTAATCACGTTTTCACAGTGCAAAATAGACAGTGAATCCTCTGTGACACTCGGGAGCAGCAGCGTAGCCACGGGTGGGCCTGACTAGGCCCACCCATTTAGTTTTTGTGCCCACCCAAAAATAACGGAAACATTCGCGGAGCGGTGCAGTGCGGTGCGGCGCGCCGATGCGTGCGGCGATGCGCGGCTATCTAGGAAGCAAAGAAAGACACCACAGTTTGATTTGACCATACAGTAGTTTAGTCAATATATGAAGCGATTTTTCAAATTAAAACGTCTCCATATTGCTTGGAAAGTCCACTTTCATGACAAATGAAATGTATTATGTCCTTTTAAATATGTAAATGTTCGCTATTTTAAAATTGCAGATGTATAAGCTCACATATCTGTGCCCACCCACATTGTGCCAGGCCTAGCCAGTTGGTAAATCCTGGCTATGCCTCTGCTCGGGAGGGTGGGATATGGGGAAGGGTTCAAATTCAAAGGTCAAAGTGCGTGACTGAGAGGACGAGACGACACAATGACCCCGCGATTGTCGGTCGTTGCAGGTAATTGTTAGCGTACAGTGCAGGTGTATCAGGTTTATAATTACACAGTGTGTACATGGTGTACGCTTGTGCATGAGTGCAGGTACGTGCGTACATGCATTAAGCGCGAGGGTTTCCTGACAGCTAGATATCAGGTGACAGCCTTTCCAAGGTCCTGGATGCTGACTAGCAGTGTTTCCCAAGCATTTGGGACTATAGGAGTCATCAACAACATGTCCTTACACAGACAAAATGTGTCTATTTTATCTTAGATCACTTCTCACCTGTCTAAGGGAAAAGTGATAGCTATCTCCGTCTCTGGCCTCCTGAAATGTGAATTTTAAGGGCAGTTTTGAAGGAGGTCAGTGAGCTACATATGTTTTAAGGGAAGGTGTCAAGGAATTCCACACTTGGGTGGCAGTGTTGTAGAAGGAGAATTTACCCATATTTGTCTTTTTGGTGCGTGTTACCAGTTCATTGTTTGCGCTCCCTCTAGTACTGTGGCTGTGGGTGTTGCACATATTTTGGACGTGTTTAGTCAGATGTGCGGGTATCAAGGGCAGAGTCGCATTTACTATTCCATGTCAGGAAGGTTGCACATGATCTGTTATCTCTCACATGGCGAGTGCAGCAGGAAGTGAGAGCGCTGCCCCCCGGTGTTAACATCCCGTCTCTTCAGACACCTACGATAAGACTAGCACTTAAATGAGGTGTGTGTATGTGTCCCTAATCTCCTGTTCACACAGTTAAATGCATCTATGCGATGTGATGTGAGAGTGTGGTCTACTCTAGACAACACCAGCTCAGTCAGGACTCAGGAATTCACCCTTTGTCAAGTCCCGCCCGTTGTCCCACCCCTCTTCGCACCCATTGGTTGCTGGGTCTTGGTGGGACAATCTGCGGGTTTGTCGGTGAGCGCAAAAAATGGTTGTCGCAAAAAGTCGTGCAGTGTGTACGAGCGCTTATCCAGAGCAACTTGCAAGTGACCACAAATCTGAATATACACTACCACAGTAAAACCCTCAAGTGTTTGTTTAATTCAGAGAGTGAACCAATCTAACCAAATGGACTATTACGGGTGGAAATAAAGTGAAATGGCAATCGATGCCCAATCAATACCAATTGAGTAATTGGTCACATTTGGTCACTCTCCGAGTTACAAAACACTGAGGATTTTATGTGTAGTAGGTAGAAGTGGATACAATGGATAAGAGCAGGGGTCTTGAACGTTTTCAGGCCAAGGACCCCTTAGCTGAGAAGGAGATAAAGCAGGTATCCTACAACCTTTTCATAGATTCCATTATAGTTTAATTGTTTGACAGCACAATCATCAGTGTATTTTGGATTCATGTCAATTGGTGTTTTCGGATATTTAACCACTTGAACCGTCAATACTTGATCAACTTTACATTCTTTTCCCCTCTACACCAAACCTCTTTGCCGAAAATAGCCGATCTACAAGCTCGGCGCGAGGCGTTGTGAGCTTGTAGACCTGCTATTTTTGGCTAAAGTTCTCCGAATATTGACGCTAGGGTTCAAGTGTTTAATATAAAAAAGGAGGAACAAAGATTTGGAGGACCCCCTGTAGTAACTCTGAGGACCCCCTGGGGGTCCCGGACCCCCTGTTGAAGACCCCTGGATAAGAGTGAACAGGGAATAACTTTGAATGCCTGGAAAGGGAAAGGGACACGCGCACGCTCGCGCGCGTGTGTGTGTTTTGAGTGGCTAACCTTCAGTGGGGTTGACAGTGCTGGCAGGTGCATCCTTGGCAACTGCTGATGACATCACACAGGAACTTCCTGTCTTCGTGGTTCCATAGAATTCTGTTCTCCTCCTGCAGGAAACAATCAGCCAGAACTCTTGAGCATGTGTGTGCGTGTGTGTGCGTGTGCGTGTGCGTGTGTGCATGCGTGCGTATCAATGTGTGGACGTAGATAAGTGTGGGTGTGTGTTAAGGAGCAGTGGAGGAAAGTAAATAAGTACTCACATACAGTACATGTATTTAGGTCAAATTTAGAGGTATATTAACTTTCATACATACATCTTTAAATTTCTACTCCACTACATCTCAGAGACAAATATTGTACCCTTTATACTTCATCTATTCTAACCTACAAGCTCACAACATGTAGCAGTGGGACATGTTGTGAGCTTGTATTTTCGAAATATTCTGGGAAATGGGACATTCTGCATAATTATTTTACTATTTTCAAAAGTTTTTGACACTTTCTGAACTTCAGGGAAAACATAAAGGAGGACTTGGTGACGACGAGATGGGACATTCTGCACTAAAATAACTTTTGGCTTTTCAAGTACAGTATATAATATCGTCACTGTTGGGCAGAAACCTCGTATCTCCAAGTTTCAAAAGTGTAATCTTTTTCGCTAAGTGTTCTGCTTCATCAGACAAGGCCGCCGCACACAAGTAGTGAAAACAGCAGATCTACAAGCACACAACGCCTCGCGGTGCGAGGCGTTGTGTGCTTGTAGATCGGCTGCTTGTAGATTGGCTGTTCACTACTTTAGTTCATCTTTTTAAATGATAAAAGCGAACGGTTTTGGACATACAAGGTTTCCACCCGACAACGACGATATAATGGCAATACTTTATTGGTACTTTAACTCAAGTCACATTTTTAAAACAGGGACTTTTACTTATAACTAAGTAAAAGCCACTAAGTAAATGGAGTATTTCTTCCTCCACTGTCAGGGAGTGTGTGTGTGTGTGTGTGTGTGTGTGTGTGTGTGTGTGTGTGTGTGTGTGTGTGTGTGTGTGTGTGTGTGTGTGTGTGTGTGTGTGTGTGTGTGCTCCTGTGTGGAGGTACTTATTGTCGGGGGTGTGTGTCTCTCTCTCTGTGTGCATGTACTTATTCACCAACCTTGTGCTGACAGAGAGCTTTTATGTGTGTACAGTTCTTCAGTGTGAATACATTAAAGTAATGGGAAGAGCCGCTTCTCCCTGGCATAAATCAGGGCTCCGCAGAGAGAGAGAGAGAGAGAGAGAGAGAGAGAGAGAGAGAGAGAGAGAGAGAGAGAGAGACAGAGAGAGATGTTTCACTGCAGATTTATAGAACCTGTCTCCAATGTTGTTCTATGAACAGATGGATGCCTAGCGGATGAAGAGAGACAGAAGCAAAGGGGAGAACTAGAATGTGTAGAGACGTACGCCGTTACGGTGAAGATGGACCCATTTGGGCCTGAAAAATAGCTAAAAATGTCTTCTAAACCCTAACAGCTTTCTGAAAAACCTTTGTTTCTATGACCAGCGACGCTCAAACCTTTTAAAGTCAAGAACTCCTGGATATGTATTTGATCATTTAAAGATTTGCACAATTGCTCACGATTAAAACAAATAGCAGATCTACAACCTCGCAGCGCGGCAATCGGTGCCGCGCTGAGAGCTTGTATGTCTGCTATTTTTTTTATAGTTAAAGCATAAAATAATGGTTAAAGTGGCGAAAATCTAGCGTAACAAAGATGCGTTCCTGTTAAAGGAGAACTTTTGATGGGGGACTAAATATCACCTCATCGCTTGTTAGTCGGGGGCCTTAGGGAGATACAATTTCATGCTAATCTCACAACCTAATCAGAATGGGGTCGTGTGTATGTATGTCTGTATGTCTGTATGTCCCAATGTCTTGCATCTGCAACTCCACGTTCAGCAGTTGTTCAATTGTTTCAAAAACATAATACAAAAATCAACAACGCATGTTCCTTGCTGACCATCAACTTTTTTTTTTTTTTTTTTTTCCTTTTTTTTTTTTTTTTTTTTTTTTTTTTTTATATGAGCGCCCGTCAGGGCGCGATTTCTAGATGTGAGCGGCCGCGCAGCGGCCGCGAACTTCTAGTCAGTCTAAAAGTGATGTAGCCCAGGGCATGCTCTAATGATTTAGCGAGGGTGCTCGAGTCGGTGACAAATGAAGTTGGGCTCCCATCGACTTTCTATACACTATACAGGAGGGAAAAAAATCTGCTTTAAGTAGCATGTGAGGAGTCTAACTAGGGGTCTGTGTCATGATTCCGAATCCATTGCAAGCATTTGTTTTGCACAAAAAACTTTCCTTGGGCAAAAAAACTGACCCACGAAACGATGGTTTAGTGATAATAGTGATGAGTCATCACTTTTCACAGTTTTGTTGGGGCCATTTTTAGCCCAAGGAATGTTTTTTTGTGCAAAACAAACAAATGAGGGAACCATAGCGCCCTCTAGCGATGTCTATTACAGTATGATGTAACGAATATATGTTGATATTACCAATAAAGTGTACTTTGTGTGTGTGTGTGTGTGTGTGTGTGTGTGTGTGTGTGTGTGTGTGTGTGTGTGTGCGTGCGCGTGCGTGCGTGCGTGCGTGCGTGCGTGCGTGCGTGCGTGCGTGCGTGCGCGTGTGCCTGCCTGCCTGCCTGCGTGTGTGCGTGAGCAGGCGGGGTTTGAGCTGGTGTCCGTGGATGGCGAGTCCCTGCAGGAAGTGAGCCATCAGCATGCGGTGGACGTGATTCGCCGAAGTTTCGGCAACAGGGCCAAAGACTCAATGATGTTCGTGGTCAAGGCCCCCAAGGGCCCCAGCAGCACCCCCAGGAGCCCCAGCACCCCCAGCACCCCCAGCACCCCCAGAAGCCCCAGCACCCCCAGAAGGCCCAGCACCCCCAGAAGCCCCCGAAGCCCCAGAGGATCCAGGGAGCCCCGGTGACGACACGACGAACAGTCTGGAAACACAGAGGAATCGTGAGGCACGTGCACACATAGACATCAAAGGGGGCTTGAGCCCCTGCCCTTTTACCCGTCTGTAAAAAAGTGCCCCCTCCAGACCATGCAGTTTTGGTGAAAGAAATGCAAATGCCCTCTTTTCATGCCATACCTGAAGAAAGCAAAACGATCGGGATACGAACGAACGAGATACGTGATCTCATGCAGCGAGAGGTTCAGTCATTGTGGACGAGAGACACACACTACTTCCTCTAAAGCGAAGAATTTTGAAGGGTAGAATGTTGAATCAACGAATGACGTTACTGTATGTCCCATAATCAAGCAATATTACACGAGAGGGTGTGCATTATCATGGTTATCTGGCACGACAGTCTTGCTGCAGGAACGAGCCGACAGGGCGAGTTCCGTAGGCAGGACTGAAGTGCCAGATAACCGTGATAAGGCAGACCCTCTCATGTTGCGATTATACAACTGTTTATATTATACAACGAACCCTTAAAAAAAGGGTTAAAAAACACGTCAACTTCATTTCATTGTAATTAAGATATTCGATAGGAATTTTTTATTTTTTAATGCCACATTTTGACATTTAGCTACTATGTCCTTGAACTTCACATGAAAACTGTTAGCCTAGCCGCCTAGCATAGTGTGCGGAGAAGGAGAGCGCACAGCTGAATTCTTTGCTTGATGAGACAGTGCAGTAGTGCTCGTTATCTGCACTGTTGGAGAGCCTGTTTTTCATTGAGAGCCCGACTACCCGTTGTATAATATGACTTATCTGCCGTACTTATCAATTGTCGATTATTGTTAAAGGGCAATTTCAGGCTAAACCATTTTCCCCCCTTAATTTGCCTTTTATCATGATTGTTCCTACCTCGTTTGGTTGGATTTCTGTTATAGTCGCCGTCTTCATGCACAACAATCATGATAAAAGGCAAATTAAAGGAGGCATACAGACCAAAATAGGACCCCCCCTGAATGAGAATGTTTCCACAGATGTTCTTACCTGGTTCGGTTGATATGTCTCATTTCTGCCCCTGTTCTGAGATCTGTAGATTAGTCCCCACTGCTAAAACGGGCGTATCGCCTCTATCCAAAAGCGCACATTTCGGCCGCTTCCAAACAAAAAAATATTTTAGGAATCGTCCAGACATGCTTCCTACAGTCACCACACACAGTGTTTTAGCGAGACGTTCCGTGCATTGATGTAAACAAAGCAATGAGAACGGCCACTTCCTGCCTCAGGTCTGAGAGCTAGAGGGGAAGTCTCGCGAAATCTCGCGAGAGCTCGAGGCAGCATTGCTTTCCTTAGCCCTGGTAAACATGCTATTAACCCTTCACAGGCTACAACAGCGTGTCTGGTATGTCTAGGAAGCATGTCTGGACGATTCATAAAAAAAAAAATCTTTTGAAGCGGCCGAAATGTGCGCTTTTGGATAGAGGTGATACGCCCGTTTTAGCAGTGGGGACTATTCTACAGATCTCAGAACAGGGGCAGAATTGAGGCATATCAACCTAACCAGGTAAGAAGGTCTGGGGAAACATTCTCATTCAGGGGGGGTCCTATTTTGGTCTGTATGCCTCCTTTAAGGGGGGAATATGGTTTAGCCTGGAATTGCCCTTTAATGCATTACTTTGATGTTACTTTTGTTACGATGCAATGAGATGAGACGCTTTGTTTGGAAGTACTGTATTCAAATGATATGAGTTTTATAGCAGACATTTCGAGGGCATAAAAGCAGACACAGCAAACCAGCAGACACAGCAAGAAAACGCAACAATGGCTCAAGCGAGGATGGTGTTGTAAATGATATGGAGACTTTTCCTTCTTTTGCAATGTATAGTATTTCCCAGAGTGTATATAAGAGAGTTACGTCACTTACGTCGACTCCCATAGTAAGCGTGGAAAGCCTATTTACTCTATGGTGGGAAGCTTACGCATGCGCACTTGCGCACGCATGGAGCCTGTTCTCATTCCTAGCTAGCCTCTGCTGCTCTTCAGCCCGTCCGCCCCCACTATAGCCGAGGTATTTTCAATCACTGGTAAGTAGACGAAATCACGTCTTTTTCACACTTTTAACGCATTCACGCATTCACACATTCACGAGAGGCCCGTGAATGCGTTAAAAGGGTGAAAAAGACGTGATTTCGTCTACTTACCAGTGATTGAAAATACCTCGGCTATAGTGGGGGCGGACGGGCAGGAGAGCAGCAGAGCCTCGATAAGAATGAGAACAGGCTCCATGCGACGCCACTTCCGGTCTGCGGCGAGTTCAAAGCGTGACGTAACTCTCTTATATACACTCTGGTATTTCCTATTCACCCAGTCGTGCACGCGCACAAGCACGCTCACACGCACACACACACACACACACACACACACACACACACACACACACACACACACACACACACACACACACACACACACACACACACACACACACACACACCATTACACATTATTACATGCGGTACACATTCACTCATTGACAGTGGAGAGAAACATGCAAAGCACCAACCTGCTCACCAGGGGGCAGTCAGGAGTCAAGGACGCTTCCACGTGCACCTATAGGAGGAGCTGGGATCGAACCAATGGCCACTCTACCTCCTGAGCCACTGCCAGCCACCCCATTATCCATGAATTCCACAAGGCCGGATATTCTGTTGAACATGTGGCACCTCTGTGGTGACCGGCAAACACCCCCAGGGGTCCTTGCAAAATTAGTGAATATAGCATCACAGTCAGTTTAACCCCTTTAATAATGTTTTATACTTTGGCTGTTAAAAGCTGATCTACAAGCTCACTACGCATCGCAATGCAAACGCTTTGTGAACTCATATGGATTTTGGAGATTCTTTGGAAGAATCTTGTAAAAAATTGAAAAATAGGGAACAATTTGGGTCTCTTGCAGAAATCCTTTCAGAAGGGCCAAATACATATGAATTTGGGGTCCTTGACATGGATGTTTTTGAGAACCAGTCACTGCTCTATGGCAGTGGTTCCTGAGGGGGTTCCAGGTTAGCCTGATTTCAGACTCTGCGCTGGAGCTTGAGTCTGAAGTTGACCCTATTCTATTTGATTTAAAAGGGGAGGGGATTTAAAATTTGAAATTCCCAATCACAAGAGATCTGGTGGGAGGGGTTGTGTTTGACTTGTGTACACAAAACATTCCCCTCCCCCTGTATGACAGGCATCAAGTTGTTGTCTTTGATGTTTCATTGATTAGAGAGAAGCACTAACGAGCTAGTATTTACACTTGTATGGCTCAATCAATGACTGCAGTTCAAACCCCTTTGAAGTTCAAAGGGAGCAATTAAGAACTCTGGTGAGTCACCCCTCCCTCCACTGTTTCTGTTGATTTTCAAAAGTTAGACCCACCCCTCCTCCGTCTTGCATTGACTTCATTGGTCGGTTTCGGTCGGTTTGCCAAGACATCGATAGAAAGAGACGCGTCATATGACAAAACCAGACCAAGAGAAGCAGTCCACTCAGAGAGTGGGCGGGTCTATTGGCTGGAGCCAGGCAAGTTCCAGGTGGTCCCCAGCTAAATGACAGAGAGTTGGTAATGAAATGGAACCTTATAGATCTCCTTATTGCTCTCAAGAGTTAAATTATTGTTAAACATCTGCATTACTTGGTTTAAAAGAAGTCTACACATTAGAGAATGTAGAAGAATTGTCATTGTTGTTACGATTGATTGTTATCTCTCCTACAGTATGGTACCAACATCAATACAGCATGGACTTGTGCAAAGAATTGTATCCAACGTCAACAACATAATTCCAAGTTTTGGGTCTGAGAGTCTAAGAGCTATATTTGCATCCATGCCCTTAGCCTTTATACCTAAACTTATTTGTATTTTTTTTTTTGCTATTTTGAAAAACATTTTAAAATATTTCAAATAGCTAATCTACATCGACACATTGTGAGCTTGTAGACCATCTATTTGAACTATTTAAAAAAAAATCTAAATAGTAAAAAAGGCAAAGAAGTTTAGGGATTAGGGGTAGCCTAAGGCATGGACAGAAATAGGGACCTAATCATCATTGTCGGGTGGAAACCTTGAATGCCCAAAACTGTTTGTTTTGTATTTATCATTTTTTAAATGATTTAAACTAGTGAAAACAGCCGACCTACAAGCACACAACGCCTCGCACCGCGAGGCGTTGTGTGCTTGTAGATCGGCTGTTTTCACTACTTTTGTGCGATGGCCTTGTATGATGAAGCATTGCTTTACTTGGCGAAAATATTTACAAACTTAAAACTTGGAGATACGAGGTACGTTTCTGCCCGACAGTGACGAAATGGCGGTCCTTTGGCTCAAATACCGAATAAATCATGGACCTTGGTTGTGAAAAGGGATGAAAGCCACTGCTCTGTGGTAACCAACTGAACCCTGTCTGGAGTCCCTAACAGGAGCATCTGGGTTCATCAGTGCTGCTGCCAGAGGAAGGATTAGGATTATAGAGCCCCGCATCCTGCCATGAGATACCAGATTAAAGCCCGTTAGACCGGGAACGCATTATTAGGCATTATTTTATGCTTTAACTATAAATAAATAGCAGATATACAAGCTCGTGAGCTTGTAGATTTTAATAGTGAAAATGTGTGCAAGTCTCAGAATATTTTGACCCAACTCTATAAGTGTCCTTCCAAGGTTTAAAAGAAAAATGTCAGTGGTGCTCAAACTTTTTCATGTCAAGGACCCCCATTGTCCCCAACATGATATGTATTTGGCCACAGACCACCATCTCAAAATATCTTTTTGAGAACCCCACAAGCAAAATTTGAGTTACAAATGTTTGCTTTAAAAATACATATATTCAAAGATTTGCACACATTTTCACGACTTTTCAAAAATAGCAGATCTACAAGCTTGCAGCGCGGCACTCGGTGCCGCGCTGTGAGCTTGTATATCTGCTATTTTTCAAAGTAAAGTATAGTATAAACTAATTCTGGGTCTAAATGGGTTTAAAGCCCTGTATTTATTATGTCAAAACTGATCTGAGTTTGGCTTTAGTCTGGAGGATGTCTGGGGGTGGATTATTACAAACTGCTGTATGTTCCTGGCAGAAGTGCTTGAGTGTTGAGTTCTGTAACAAATCGGCCACTTTTACAGGCTTAATTACAGCGTGCTATGTGAGTTTGGATGGCAGTGTAGTGGCCAGTGGTGGGAAAAGTCCTTGTATTTTTTACTTAACTAAAAGTACCAGTACTGAAATGTGGAAATGCTCTGTCACAAGTAAAAGTCTGGAATTGGGTAAAAGTATACCAAAGTACGTACCAAAAGTATTTTGAAAATAGCCGATCTACAAGCTCACAATGCGTCATACATAGGGCTGAAGTGGTTACTGTATGTTTTTTTTTTTTTGTTTTTTTTAATGTTTTTTATCCCACGATTTTTGCAACCCATTTTTTTCTCACCCGGTGACTACCTAACCTGTAGTCCTGGTTTCCGCTCTCCCCCTGCCGCGCCAGGGGACATTGGGGAGCACCCGGCTGGCTAGGGGTAGTATAGAAACCAGGACTACTGCATGTTTTTGTGTGAGGGCCTATGCCCAAGGAGATACGGGGAGAACATGCAAACTCACCACAGAGAGGCCCCATCGCCAACCCCACCTAGGGTGTGGGTGCTGATGACGCGAGTGGAGGAACACGCCCCCAGCGCCCACAGCTTCCCCCGGCGGGAATCGAACCCAGGACCTTCCAACTGTGAGGCGAAGTGCTAACCACTGCACCACCGTGCCCCTTACTACTGTATGTTTTGTGATAATAATCAAAGTCCCCAAAGTAACTACTAACAAAGAGTTTTCAAATAATTGTAGTGGAGTAAAAGGACAATATTGGCCTCTGAGATGTAGTGGAGTAGTCAAAGTGAACATACTTTGAACATACTCAAGTAAAGTAAAAATACCTCAAAGTTGTACTTATTACTTGAGTCAATAAATGTACTTTACTTTACACCCCTGGACGGGACATGGCGTGCAGTGGCATCAACACTTTAAACCTGATGTCCCTATCCTATGTTCCTGGTCACGGGTAAAACCTTTCCATCATTTTCCAACATGTTCCAAAATATAGTGGGACTACAAGCTGTGAGCTTGTAGATCCACTACTTTAATGTGACAGTGTCGTATTACGGCAATAGTGTATAGTGTAAGTATTAGGGCTGCACAATATATTGTTATAGTATCGTTATCGAGGTATGACCATGCTTAATATCAGTATCGCAAAAGGCAGCGATATTGTGATATATCGCCCTGGGCAATATATCGTCCATATCTTTGCCCATATCACCCATATCGCCTATTCATGGGTTTCATTTGTAGTCCTAAACGGCCATGTTGAGGACCAACAAAGGTGTTTCAATGTGTTTGATTGGCATGGAACTAACGTTCTACACAAATCATAACACCTGTGTTGGTCCTCAACATGGCTGGCGTAGGACTACAAATGCAACCCATGAATATCGTTGCCCATATTGTTGCCTTTTGCTTCACTTCGACGATCAAAATTAACAAGTTTGGGAACCCAATAGCACTTAAAATCAAAGTGTGATATTGACTTATTATTATACCGTTTTTTGAAAATTGCTTAGTTTACACTAACACCGTTGCAACACTTAAAACATTGAATATGAAATGTGTACAGTAATATTGTATATTGTATCAATGTCGAACTATTTGGCATAAACGTGCAGCCCTAGTAGGCCTAAGTATAAATTAGGCTTTATATTCAGAGAGTGGCAGGCAGACATCTACTAATTCGATATTTCCAATTAAGCTTCTTATTTCCCTAGGAAAGCTATAAAGCAGAGATGAATCATTCATTGCACATACAGAACAGCCTGCTTCTTCTCTTATTCATTACAGGTCTTACAGCTCTGGGTGAAATCTGGGACACTTTTTGCAATTTCATCATGCATTCTTGCCGCCAATCTATGTTACGAATCTATCAAACTAAGATGCTTCCAAAACAATAAAAGGCATTTTTTGACATTATCCTCCGAGGACCCATGATTCTTTTGTCTGCTTTGACTCAAAACTTTTTTTTGCCTACATTTGGCTATACAGGCCTAAATCAGATTTTGAGATTATGTACCCACCCTATTTCTGGATGTTCTGTTCTCCTTTACATTGACATATAATATTAAGTGTGGTGATATTATAATACCCACTCAGTATTTAGATTTAGCCCATTTTGCATTTTAAACATGAAAAACATCCTACTTTCAAAAACCTTTATACTTTAAAACTTTTGTTAGCGTGCATGTCTAGTGCTCAAAATATTCAAACTAATTTCAAGAAAAGAAAGAAAGATCCAAAGGCATTTTTAGATTCATATGGTCAATGAAAGTGCTTTTGTACAGTAATATCACGATTACTAGTGATGCCAAAATATGGAAGTACAGGAAATCCCAAATTGTAAGGGTGTATATAGAACAATAACCTACAGTAAATGTAGAACAGAACACAATGAATATATTATTTTCTTTCCAAAAATCCACACAGGTTGACAATCTAGATGTAGCTAATGTACTGGACACCATATCTTACCATATATACCGCATACAAACATTTCTGATTATACATCTCATCTTACTAATATTTTAGTGAACTTGACCGTTAGCTCTGTTACTTATAGTCTGCTCTTTTTCCCTGTACACAAACTCTCCCAAAATAGATGATCTACAAGCTATAATATGCCTTGTAGATCGGCTATTCCCCATCAAACAAAGACTTGGCGAACTCCCTATAGTTATTCTGAGGACCCCCTAGCAGGCCTGGACCCCACTCCATAGCAGTGTTGATTTTAACAGCAAATTTTGATTTCGTTTTAGTCATAGTCGTTTGAATAAAATTCCATTTAGTTTTGGTCATATTTTAGTCATCTGAAATGTTTTTGGTTTAGTTTTAGTCTAGTTTTAGCCTGCCAAAATACATTTTAGTCGACAAAATCAACTGTAGATTGTGTCGACTAAAATGTATTTTGGCGGGCCTTAATGCATGGAGTCTTAATGGCAGGTTTTACACTGCAGGTGTTGCATGCTGAAAATAGCCGATCTGCAAGCTCACGTTGTCACACTGCGACGCGTTGTGAGCTTGTAGATCTGCTATTTTCAGTGCGCAACCAAACATGAAATGACTTGTCTTTCTGTCCTACTGGATCTCGTCGCTCCCTAACATTTTAGTCTAGTTTTTATTTGTGGACAAAATTGTCGATATATTTTGTCTTAGTTTTACTCACGGTAGCAACATTTCTATTTATTTCTTATTCAGTTTTCGTGGGTGAAAAAGGGTGGTCGAGGAAAGGTTTTCGTCAAAGTTTTAGTCGACGAAATCAACACTACTACATAGTCACACAGTACTTCGTACGGACGGATCTGAGAAATAATGAACCACAATAGCAGTGGTGGAAAAAGTACTCACATTCTTTACTTAAGTAAAAGTATCAATACTGCACTAGAAATACTCTGTTAGGGTGCCCTCACACCAAAATACCTAGAGTGGAATCCGCCAATGCATTTCAATGGAGTGTTTTTTGCCAGTAGAGGATTTCTGTAAAAAACGCTCCATTCTCATTGAAATGCATTGGCGGATTCCACTCTAAGTATTTTGGTGTGAGGGCACCCTAACAAGTAAATGTCTGTAATTCAAAATGTACTTGAGTAGACTACCAAAAGTAAAAGATATTTGAAAATAGCCAATCTAAAAGCTCACAACGCGTCGCATCGCGACGCGTTGTGAACTTGTAGATTGGCTATTTTCAAATAGCCTAGGCATAAAATAGGGCTAAAGTGTATTAATGGATGTTTTATAAAATAATCATTTATATCTGCAAAGTAACAAGTAACTAAAGTTCTCAAATAATTGTAGCAGAGTAAAAGTACAATATTTGCCTCTGAGATGTAGTGGAGTAGAAGTAAAAGGACTGAAAACTGGAAATACTCAAGTAAAGAAGTACAAACACATCAAAACTGTACTTACGTACAGTACTTACGTAAATGTACTTAGTTACTTTACAGCACTGCACAAAAGGCTGCCCATTGAAGATAGCGTGGCCAGTCTCGTGCTTCAGAACAAGAACGACATCAAAAGAAACGCCGCCAGCAGCCTGTTAGTACGATATAAGATCTGACAATTTGTTCTTTATTTAAAAACACAGTCATTTGTACAAGAAATTTACACAAAAATATACATGGACTACATACTCTATGGATTAATATGAATATGCATAATGGAACATAAACATATGCACACACATAGGATGCAGGGTGAAACAAAAGTACGAGTAGAAAAAACAAACAAACAAACGTTACGTTGCTTTGGTCTAATCACAGTGGCTACATCTGAAATAGATATTTTTGTCCAAATAAAAGACAATGTCACTCTGTTACACTATTTAGTGTTTTAAGATTATTTACAATGAAACAAGTTAAAAGGTTATGAAGAGACGTGCGCAGACAGTGAGGGCGGGGGACACAGTTTGACCCACGACACCCTGTGGCTGTTCGTTGTGTGGCTGCGGTGCGTACAAATAACAGTCTAGGTTATGCTAACGTTCGCTACCGGTGAAAAGTTAGTCAAATTATACGACCCAGTTGAAGACGCCTTCCTTGACTCCAACAATGTTAACCCTTTCGTCCCCATTTCGGGGGGCAAACCTGAAACTTTGCGTGTTTGCAAAATCACACCCAGTGTGACGTGAGCGGTGCCTTTGTTGAGTTAATTTGCTGTATGAACTAGAGCACTGTTTCCCAAACGCTGGGTCGGGACTCGGGACCCATTTATAGGCTGCATTTTTACATTTTTATGGGTCCCTTAATTTTGGGTTTCCTACATTTTGTTTTTAATTGTTATTATTCCAAAACATATATAAAATAATATAATAATAATAATAATACCCAAAAAGCTAATTTGTCACGATAAAAAAAATAAAGAAAATCTAAGTAATTTCATGAATAAATGAACAATAAAATAAAAATCAAAGAAGTTCCATAGATTAGAAAACAAATGTCTAAGAAGTAGTGAAAATAGCTGATCTACAAGCTCACAACGTGGCGCAAAGGGGCACATTGAGAGCTTGTAGATCTGCTGTTTTAGTCTAATTTCTCTTTTGGGTCTCGACCTAAAAAGGTTTGGGAACCACTGAACCAGAGGAACAATGTTACATCTCTGTCCATTCACTTCAAGGCTGCTCAGCAGCGCCACTTGAAGGTAGGTCACTGAGCGGTATTGCAGCTGTTGAAGCCGTGCTCATACGGACATACAGACATACACACTTGGTCACCTTTAGGAGCGGCTGGCACCGCTCAAAAAGCGTCTATTTCCTCTATACATGTAGTCCTCGCACAACAAAGTATAGCCGAGGGCTTCTTAGCTGGTTATGGCCAACGTATAGTCAATTAACTTGATGAATTACACACAGTGCATGCTTTTAATACTGCTCAAACCACAGTGAACGTGTTAACCTCAGTGAAATCAAACATCTTTTATATAAAAAGCTCATACAAATCCATTTCTTTAAAAGGTGTTCATTCAGACAGTATGGATAATATAATTAACAATGCTATATGGCTTGCAACAGCTCTGGTCTTGAAAACTATTAGACACTTTTCATGCACCGATTATCTGTCGTTGAGCTAAAACAAAAAAAAACTAAACAAAAACGTGATATGGGTGATGATGATATGATATAATATATTGACCATCAAATGAAGGACTGATCGTTCAAAATGGAGAGAGGACTGTTTGCGTTCAAATGGAGTCGGAGAACAAAGACAAAAATCAAAGGGTTTACCGGCTACCAAAGCGTGACGCTAATTCACCCTTTGTCAAGTCCCGCCCGTTGTCCCGCCCCTCTTCACACCCATTGGTTGCTGTGTCTCGGTGGGACACTCGGTGGGACATTCCATCCACTACCATTGTAATTCAGTTGCTTAATATTGTTATTCTGTATATTCAATTCTCATTTCAAACTTGGTTTCTTTCAAATGGAGCTGCTCAGTGGCAGTATAGTGACTCAGCATGTTATTAAATGTCTTCATCTCTCCAAAAATTATGCTTTAGCAAATTCAGCATAAAAAAGGCGGAACCAGGGCGGGACAAGGCAAATAGAGCCTGCTGGTTGGTCAGTCAGGGACCAACCAGAAGGCTAACAAAGGGTGAATTGTGTCGCTTCAGTTTTGCACTGTATGCCAGTGCTATTGCTACAGAAGAGAGAGAGAGAGAGAGTTCTGTCACGCTTTGATCTTGCCACAAAGCGGACTGCTACGGGCTGTAGTTCCAAACATTGGAACGTCCTCATTGAGATAGACAGAGAATTTTTGCATTCCATTCTTTCTTACAAGTCTATATGCTATAGTGGCGTAACTCTCTCTTCAACGGGTCAGCTGTACGCATGCTGTCACTGTACTGTATCATTAATGTACTGTACGTATTGTACACAGCACTGCCTGTATAACAGCGTTAATATACACACATACTCTGCTGGATGCATTACAGCAGTGTTTCTCAAAACTCTCAAATTTCAAAGTCTCCCCTTAAAGGACAACTTTGTTTTTTTATAACAAGGGTTCATATTTTAGATTGTAATAGAGAAAAGAAAAAGTGAGTGTTAAGATGTTTTCATTTGCTTCGTTCTATTGTTTTATCGCGTTTACCATGCTAAAATGTGGGGCATGTGTACGCATTGGGGGCATGCGTACAAGTGTGTCTATTTAGACACAATAAGCCAGCAGTTTCTTTATTACTATTTACAGTAACAGTTCTAGCCCCCATAAGTCACATCCAACCACGAAAGGTTGCGTTGTATCTTGGGAATGGGCTTATTCTGTGTAAAATGACATATTTAGCCACTGGTACACATGCCCCCAACCACTGAAATAAGAATCTCTAAAACAATAGAAAGAAGTAAATGAATCAATTTAACACTCATCTTTTATATTCTTTAATTACAATCTAAAATATGAACCCTTTGTTGTAAAAAACTAAAGTTGTCCTTTAACTCTGACAGTGTACAAATGGAACCAAATGGACCCGTTAGGGTTCATTTGGTTCCATTTGTACACTGTCAGAGTTACAGACGTGTATGGGTCAATTTAGACCCCCCTAAAGGAACCCACAGAGTCCCTGGAATCCACTTTGAGAACCACTGCATTACCCTTAACAGTCCCCCTCCATTTCAAACAGATCGGCCATTAAAAATGCTTGCATGTGATAAAGAGTTACATAGAAGTTCTTTAAAACTTTTTGCATATTTAACCCACATAGATACCAGTACTACCACAAAATATCTCCAGGTGCTATTATATATATATATATTTATGTATATATAAAAATATACAATATTATTTTCATTATATAGATTTCCATTTATCTTTTTTTTTTAGTTTGTTGTTGATATAGACTCTGTAAAATAAAAGACAATAATCTCAACCCACGTATGCTGCCCTGCCATTCTCGGCGGTGTACAACACTGGTTCACAAACCTTTTTTTAGCTCCCTTTTGGTGGAAACCGCGTCGCGATGAGACGCGTTGTGAGCTTTAGATCGGCTATTTTCACCACTTATAAAGCATTTGTTTTCTAGTTTATGGAATTTCTTCTTGGGAAAAAAGAATTGAATTTGTTCCAAATTGTTTTTAGTTTTTTGATAGGGGAAAACGTTTTGAAATAATTATTAAAAAACAATATGTAGGAAACCAAAAATAAATAAAGGGATATTTACTTGTGTCCGCGACCCACACATGAGCCCCGAGCCAGTGTTTGTGAAACAGTGATGTACAGTTAGGCTACACAGCCCTGCACATAGTGTATGATAACAGTCTACTACAGTGCCCCAGGCCGCCAGCATCCACATGGTCCGGCCTTACAGCCAATCTACAAGCTCAAAACGCGCCGTGAGCTTGTAGATTGGTTACTTTTAGGTGAGTGACAGGGTTTCGCGTCCAGACCAAGGTGGGATCTTTAGAAGCCTGATTTGGAAACGGCATTTCAAACCACCTAGTAGGAATAGGAGATTCAGATCTGATTTCACGTATCTTAAAAAAAAGGTTCAGACTTGATTCCAATCTGGATAACAGGCCAAAAATGTGATTTGGGCTGCAATGTGTGAGCGTAGCCTACAGGTAGCCTGTGGTACTGCAGGAGGAGACACAACAAGGACATGCAGTCTTCATGCCACTACAGTGTACCGTCACCTGCTTAACAGCGCGACAGTCAAGGGAAGACCAGGAAGAAGAGGAAGAAGAGGAAGACAAGGAAGGCTTTTCTTTTTGGCTTTGAGCCAGGGGGTTCACAGAATGAACGGTGCTAAACCAGGGACATGGAGGGGAGGGATAATAAAACATGCCTAGTACGGATCAAACCACACCGACTGAAATCACTGAAGTGACGTGACGCGTAACCAAAGCAAAGAACAAGCTCTGTTCTCTGTTGTCTCTTAATGGTGGACAATGCAAGGTGCCTTTTATTATAGTCTATTGAAGTATAAAAGTTGTGTACGGTGAAGGTGAACAGAGAGAAAGGGAGACAGAGAGCCGTCACTCTACCGTTATCTGCTTCTTTGTGCTACCGCCTTTTTTTATTTCATTAGATGTGTTTATAAAAAACGAAACTTTATTTCTGAAGGAGCCAGTGGAATAGCGCGAAGAACCACACTCTCATTCCCATTCCCATCACTTATATGGATTGGTCAGGACCGATTTCCGTCACATTTTTTCAACGCGCAAGGGTGGCCCGAAAACCACGCAGCGGTTGACGACGGAATGCCGAAGTTTGTCACGCGACCGACGGCGGAACGCGGACGTGACTGAGAACAAGGCAACGTTGTCATTGAAAACGTCAAAAAGTTAAGAAATAACTTAACTTATATAACAATAAACATTGAAGAGAAGGCAAGGTAGAATCCAGAGTGCCTGAATGGGAAATTACTTCTCCCCCGAGACTCGCTGCCGCCTGATCTGCATATACCCCGGGAATTGGTAAGTCGGCGTCACGTTGAGAGGTGAGAATGTGTTGTTGTGAGTGTACTGTGTATATATATATATATATATATATATATATATATATATATATATATATATATATATAGAGAGAGAGAGAGAGAGAGAGAGAGAGAGAGAGAGAGAGAGAGAGAGAGAGAGAGAGAGAGAGAGAGAGAGAAAAAGGAAAGTCGACTCTCAAATCGAAGACTTCCGTATCTTCACCAGTGGGACGATTGACCCACCTGAACAGAAGTTGAGAAATGGGCCCAGGTTCACAGATCTCAACTACATTTATGTCGGCAAGATCAAAGAGAAGTTGAGCGCACGAAAGATATATATATATATATATATATATATATATATATATATATATATAAAGCATTACAATTATTTTTAAATTCAGTGGTGGGTGGGGAAAAGGAAATGATACTGTATATAAAGTATTACGATTGAACGTAGGGCTATTTTCAGGCTATTCCGCGACGCCGACGCTCATCTAAGAGCGTATAAATCAGGCTTTAAACTTTGAACTCTTTTACTGCGAAACGAGCGCTCGTTCTTTGTTTCACGTGTCCGCCGCGCCATTACGAGCGTTCGTTCTTTTACCTGTCTGAGCACTGTAAGCAGATGAGGGGTGGCGCGGCGGGGTGTGTACAGTAGCAGCAGCTCCCGTAACGTTAGTCTCAAGCGCACATAAACAATAATGGTGGCGTGGCGGTGGATCTACTTTCTCTATTTCTGTCTGAAAACTGATGCAAACGGAGGGGGAGGAGGAGCCTCTCGCTCCGTAACGGCGGCGCCCATACTGTTGTGGATCTTTTCACTGCTCCGTGGGTGATGCAGCTTTGTTTTACACAAGACCGCGATAGGAAATAATGGATGGCTATTTTTCTATAAATTCGCAAAGGTATGCTACTTTGATGGCCGTGAGCAGACTGTAAACAACCTTAAATGGCGGCAAAAGAGTTAATAATGTTCATAGGGAAACAAGAGGAGTGGGTGTGGAACGCCCGAGATTCGAACCCTGGTCTCCCACATGGAAAGCCAACACCTTAACCACTAGACTAAAGGTTTATCTCAGTCTGTATTAGACTTTTTTGGTCATAAGACTGAGGCTGTGAGCCGCTCTGCTACATATGCAGGTTTATGTTAATAGGCAAACATATCGTCACTGTCGGGCAGAAACCTTGTATCTCCAAGTTTCAAATTGTTAGTTTTTTCGTAAAGTAAATCCCCGCTTCATCATATGAGGCTGCCACACAAAACTAGTGAAAACAGCAGATCTATAAGCACTCTTTTTTTTTTGCTTTTAGATCGGCTATTTTCACTAATTTAAACCGTTTTTAAAGTGATAAATACAAAACGGTTTTGGACATACAAGGTTTCCACCTGACAACGACGATATAGGGGTGAATGCAGGTTAATGACAATAGGGACACATAGGGGTGAACGCAGGCTTCTTTGCAAAGCATAACAAAGTGGGTGTACAGAGTCTTTCGTGGCCGGTTGTGTGACCAGATCGACCACTATAATAATATCTACTATTACTGCATTTCTCTGATGTGACAACAGTCACGGTTACATTCCATTTCATATCACACTCGCTGCTGAGGAAAAGGCTTCCAAAAAAAATGTGTCGAAGAGCGTCAAAACCAATGTTCTGATAAAAAGAACGGGGGGAGGGAAGGGCTGCAACGTGTCTTGTTCTTGATAACGTCCCGGGATGAAGCGCGACATGCTCCGCCGATCCCCTTCGTCACCACATGAAATAACGGGGGGGAAAACGTTGGATATTTGGCGTCGTCTTTATTTTCTTCTTTTCCCTTTTAAAGGTGTCGGGAGTGTTTTTAGTGCAGTGGCGGACGCCGGTCGCCGTCGCGGGTCCAGCGGTGTAGCGGTTCGGGCCGTGGCTGTGACGACGATGCCGTCGCCGTGTGCTGGTGGTCGGGGTTTTCCGGCCTGGTTTTTACCGCTCCCGTCGTGCGACGAGGAATATAAATAAACCAGGCTTTCCTTCTTTCCCTGTGCTGCTTTGATTTGACCAGCAGGTGTCACTGTGTTGTCTTTTTTTTTTTTGCTTGAACTTGTTGATGCTTGGAATACCCTGATTTGAACGTGGTTCCGACGATAAAAACAAACAACAAACATGCTTCGTTTTTTCTTTTTAGTTTTTTCTTCTTGAGCCCGGTAACAACATCCCGTCGAGGAGAGTGGAGTTCTTTGTGCTGGTATTATACGGGAGGGTCGTAAAAACCTGCGGCGTCCGGAACATACCGTGCAGTATTTCTACCGTACGTCTCACAGTGGGAAGCGACCCTTTTTTGACAGAACGGTGGTCCCTATTAGTGTTCAACCGGTTCAGGGTAGACACATCTTGAAGAGAACACAATGTTTTTTTTGTTTTCGGAAAACAGGAGTTCCCATCTTTTGGCTTTTTCGTCTACTTCAGGAAACAGAATCCTTTGTGAATACTGGCTGGCGTATCCGTGCGCGCGCGTGTGTCTGTGTGTGCGTGTGTGTGAGAGAGAGTGAGAGAGAGCGTGCACATCCAAGTGTCCAGCCGATATCCCAGATATTCCCTTAGTATGGGTCAGTTATCACCGTTGTCAGCTCGGGTTCGATGCCCTCTGCGGGAATCGAACCCGAGCCTTTGGATTCCCTGCTAACCATCGCTACCGAGTGAGCTAACCAGGCAGCTGGCTGACGTTCACACCGCTCAGCCCCCGTAACTCGCTCGCTACCGCTCGCTCGGCAGGGCCTCACGGGGTTCATCGTCGCCTGAGAAGGCGCGCCTCCGACACGGTTTGGTCAATAAAACAAACATTTCGGGGGGCCACACCTCCATCTCAGTAGCGTCCTCAGTAAGAGCGCATGGCTAGGATTCCCAACCTGGTAGTCTCGAATCCCAGCGTGGGTAGGACTTTTTCTTATTCCCCTAAATGTGTAACCTGACTGCGCCAGATGATAGCAGCCTGAGCATCTGGCGTTTGCCTGGCTGCATACCGCTCTGCTACTATCATCTGGGACTGCTCCGGCAGACTCGATGTAAGGGGCGGGCCATTTTTTCAAATTCTTTAGCAGGTGATTGGATGGGGCCGTCTCTCTATCACAGTCTGGGAGTGCCAACTCCAACCACTCATATTGGCCTGTCTGCATGACGTTACACCCAGAATCCGCCTCCTGGGTTTCCACGTGGTCTGCAGTCAGACTCTATTGGCTCAGAGCCGCTCAGAGCCCGCCCATAGCTGCCGCTGATTGGTCCGGCCCGGGACTTTACGAGTGTTATCAACTCTCACCGAGAGATCTCAGATGGTAAAGTAGGGCGGTAGCCTACGCACTACTGCCACCATCTGGCTGGTCAGGTTACTAAATGTGTGTTGGCGCATGCGAATTGCAGTGATAACAAGCCCAATGGATGATAACGGGTCTACCAGCTCCAGGCAGCCAGTAGACAGACTACTGAGCCTTAGCCCAGGGATGGCAACGGTGATAACAGACCCATACTAAGGGATGATAATGCAGGTATCAGGTGTGAGGGTTCAGATCTCGGTGGCGGTGATCTCCTCGAAGTGGATGTCGCTGCCGCCGCCGCCGTGCAGCTCGTACTCCTCCTGCTCGCGGCTCTCCAGCTCCAGGCTCAGCTCCCTCATGACGCGCTCCAGGTCGCGGTTGCGCCGGTACATGTGGATGTAGTTCTGCTGCAGCTGCTTCTGGTAGCGAATCACCTGGAGGAGGTGAGGGGGGAAGAGTAGTACTCAATTGTTTTGTTTATTTACCCATTTAGACGTATTTAATGCTTTAAAGGTGATACACCATGCATTTAAAAAGTATTTGTCATATTGTTTATGTCCCAAAAAACGTTTTTCAAAAGGTTTGAGGCTAAATTACCACTCCTGAATAGAGAGCATCTCTCATTTTGAATGGCTCTCAGAGCATTTTCAGCTGCAGTACCACCTTTGGCCTGAACTGCGCCACCCCCCCAAAATCTTTTTGAAAAAAAAGACGTTTTTGGAAAAAAATGGCCGGCGATGACGTCAGCAACGGCAGCAAATCTGGATAGCCTGTTTTGAGAACCCGTGGGATACTTTTAACCTCCACCTTCCCAAAACCAGAAAAAGACACAACGGTCAGAAATGGGACTTTGTGAGGATAGAAGGTGCTAGTGGGACCCCAAAAAAAGGTTTTAGAATAGGAAAAGTGAAATTTCATGGTGTATCACCTTTAACTATTGAAAAATAGCAGATATACATGCTCGCAGCGCGGCACCAAGACAAGTGCCGCCGAGTGCCGCGCTGCGAACTTGTAGATCTGCTATTTCCGATCTTTTGGCTTTTCATCGTCTGCTGCGCTGCGAGCTTGTAGATCTGATCTGATCTGATCTTTTTCGACTTTTCAAAAATAGCAGATCTACAAGCTCAAAAAACCTTAGAAGGATCGGGTCAAAAGATTCAAAGACGTTGCACAAAATGTTCACGATTTTCCAAAAATAGCAGATCCACAAGCTCGCAGCGCAGCACTCGGTGCTGCACTGTGAGCTTGTATATGTTCTATTTTTTAGTAATTAAAGCATAAAATACCTAATAATACATTCCCAGTCTAAATGGGTTCAAGTACGACTTCACCACTTTTCTCTTCATATAAGCAATTTTTCGATTATTGACACTCACTCCAGATGACTCAATGGAGGAAGACTAAAATAGAAATAACTTAATTTCAATCTTTAACTGCTCTCCCCTCGTCCTCCTCTTGCTTAATTGATTTATTAATCTCCAAGGGGCAAACTACATTAGCCCCCACATGTTAAGAGATAGAAGATAATATCAACACAAAAAACAACACTCTAAAAACAACACACTAATCGAAAACATAATTAACTGCAGAAAAAACTTGACAGCTTGCAGACCTACTCCGTAATTAGTCGAAACACATCTGCATAATTAGCTTATCACTGAAAGTGCATTTAAGGCAAATGGAATTACCAGAGAGAGAGAGAGAGAGAGAGAGAGAGAGGGGGGGGGGGGGGGGGGAGGGGGGGGGGATTCTCCTTTCTGTGATGACCTCCAAAGAAGTTGGGGGTCAAGCCCAAAATGGAGCCTCCTTTTTTAACCCATTGCGACTGGGAAAGCATCTATATCATTTTAGATTTGAGCTATATACTGTATGTATGGGGCTTTTAAGCCGTGACATCATTTTGTAGTCAGACCTCCACTCAGATTTATTGTCAATATGTGTCCCTCGCTATTTCAACAGATCCGAGACAAAAACGACTAAAGTGTAATTCTACCACTTTCCTGTCAACAAGAAAGAGAAGACAAATTAGTAAATAGTAAAAATATTCACGGGCGCTGGGGCCTTTTGGCCCCAAAAGTTCTCCTCTGCCTACAATCTCAGACTTAAGAACCCCATAGGCTATAGTAAGTTTTTCAGAAAACTCTTAGGATTTAGGTATAGAACAGTTCTCAAAAAAGATGTTCGCTAAAAAATATGCAGATGTACAAGCTCACAGTGTGTCACTTTGTGCCACACTGTGAGCTTGTACGTGTGCTTTTTTGAATAATTTAAAAACGAATTTACACAAATCTACTCTTCTGGGAGTGTCACTGTAATAACACTGCAATATAGCCTCTAGTCAGAATACTTTGATAAAATACAACTAAACGTTTCACACCCAAATCAACACAAACAAGTTTCCAAATGAAAAGTAACCTGTCTTGCTAACTCTACAGGAGCAGTGGTATATTCTCTTTATTTGCCATAGCTTTGTACCTTTTCTGTCTATGGAGTTAACATTACTCTAATATAGACCTCCAGGTGTGGTTTAATATGCAAATATGTCTGTGTATTTCTGGTTTCTTCCTGAAGCCTGAAATTCAAAACCTCTGATTCAAAAGGCCCAATTGAACTACACGCTTTAATGACATCACTTTACACCATAAAATTATCCCCTCCCCTTTGTAACACTGTGGGTGTGGGCTAACTTCAGCTGGGTCACCACCAACCTGACAAACAGGTATACTTGATGAACAGTTGGGTGTGGTCACATAAAAATATAATTTTAACCTTTCTGTACACTTCTTTGAAAAAAGACGGCACCCAGTCTTAAAGCAACCTGGACTGTGTCTTCTTAACTCTTCATCTTGTCTCTGGTGGCCTTACCTTCTCCTTCTCCTCCTGCCACACCCTCCTCTCCTCCTCGAACCCTGACCGCTGCTCCTCGCTGCTCCTCCTCTCGTACATCAGCTCCGCCTTCAGCCGCTCCACCTGAGAGGAGAACGCAGACAGAGAGGGAGGCCTCATGAACCACACTGCTTTCATAACATCATCACTTTGCATTGCATTCACACTGGCTTCTACGGTAGATACAAAGCTATGCAGCACGATATCTGTCGCAGAGTCGGCTGTTAACATTCCTCTGATTTTCTTTTTTATATAAAGGTATATTTATTTGACAGGGATCACGTTATAAAAACATACAAAATGTATATATATATTTTTTTTTATCCGAGCAGTGCGCACGCTCTCCCTCTTCCGCTGGTATCCTGTTTTTAAGTCATTTTATACGGGGAAAATGTATTTTTATAACTTTTTTATAACTGTCAAATAAACATATAAAAAAGGGAGATTTTTTGTAGATAAAAAAATATATATATGTTCGAATAGTTTTATATTTTAATGTACATTTATTCCTAATATTTGAGGAATATTCAAAATTTGAACATTTGTTTAAAAGCCCTAGTCACTGTTGAATCACTACAGCAAGGGCTTTACAGACAGTTATGCAAATGAATTAATTGAATAATTTTGTTGACCTCATATCACTTTATTAAAGAAAAACACATTATCCCACACGGAAAGAACTTATATGCAACATATATGTACATATATGCACATATATGTCATATATATGTGACTTATATGTCATTTTCAGATTCATATATGTGCATATATGTTGCATATATGTCATACTTATCTGCATATATGCAGATAAGTATGACATATATGCAACCTATATGCCATATCCAGGTTCATATATGTAGATAAGTATGACATGTATCTAACATATATATACCATATTCAGATTGATATGTGCATAATATATGTAGATAAGTGTACTCTGTATTATCCTGGATGTTGGACCAGGGACCCCCACGGCAGTCCTTGAGGTTCCAGAAAATGTAGTTAGGTCTAAGTTCAAATGAGAGTGAGAGCAGCAGCATACAAAATGAAACCAAATGGACCCTTACAGGTATTTCACTCAAGTGTAAAAATGGAAACAAATGGACTGGGACAGATGCTTTTGAGGACCTTTAACAGCTAACACTGCTATGGGATGAACTACTTCATAGAGTTCCAATTCAGAAGTTGGCTAACAATTCTAACAGCCTACTCTAAAAGTAACTAACTTTTTTTTTAAATGTAGCCAGTCATTAGTTTTTGCTGACCATGGTAAACATATTTACATGATACTGAATTGATACTGTCATATTGACCATATGCTGACATGTCATATCCAAACCTGGTTTACCTAATTAAATGCCGCCAATGCGGTATTCGTTATTTGGGTGAAACAAAAAACTCACTTCAGACACGCCTGGCCCAGCACCTTTATAACATTAACAACCACCTCAAGTCCGATACGGCCCTAGTTACCCACTTCCTGTCACATGGCCCCCACAACCTCCACATCCTGGTCCTACAGCATAATCCCCTGTGGTCCCCTACACAAAGGAAGAGGCAGGAATATCTCTGGATCCAACGGCTCGGTTCTAGGACCCCTAAGGGGCTCAATGAGCGTTAGCCCTATCCCATCACCGACCCTGGTCAATCTCGCCCTGCCTGGCACCCTATTCTTAACTTGATCTTGGACCTTGAACCCTTGGACGGTCACATGGAACTTTAACCTTTGCGTTTTGATGTTTGGGATCCCTAAGGAACCCCACTCGGATAGGGGTATCTAATTTCCAGATATGAATATGGACCTTGTCTGATCATTATACAGTTTCCAGTGGGCTATGTTTTTGTGTATATATTGTAAATAACTAATATAATGACCAATTGTACCTTTTATTCTGATATTATTCTTTATTGTCAAATTAAAATCCTTCGTGTTTTTTTTTCCTTTACACACCCATCCATAGAACCCCATATATGGTTATTATCATCTTTAATCCAATGTTAATTTCCCTTTTATTGGTCGGGTGTTGTACATTAAGTGTTATTCTATATTGATGTTTTGATCCTCTGAATGGTTTAATAAACGTAATTGTGACCCCAATTGGATTGGATATTTCACATTTAAAAACCCGGGTTTTCTACACTAGGTACTATATGAGGGTGGTCACTCTTACGAACTTATCCAATACTTTAACCTTTACTTCTCACTGAGGTCCACTTTAGCTTATATCTCCACTTACCACTTACCTATACTTCAGCTTTAACCCTAATTCTAACTCTAAACCTGTTAATAGATTTTAACCCTAACTCCCATATAATTATCGGCTCAGGGCGTGTATCGTGCGCTTGCCCAGGCCTTACGGCCTGGGCATATATATAACGATTGCATCCACCACGGCTTCGTAACTCGCGCGGCGGACCTGGCCCGCCCTTCGCGGGCACTCACGCCTGCGGCGCTCGGGCGCGAAGGGACAGGGCCAAGGTCCGCTGGCCTTCGCGCCGCTTATAATGTCGTGGACAATAACTTCTATATATAACTCCAACCCTAACCCCAAAACCCTAGGTCCATAACCCTAACCTTAGACCCTTACCCTCTCCCTAATCCTAACCTAACCCTAACACAAACCCTAACCCTAACCTTAACCCTAATCCTAACCCCAACCCCTAACCCCAACCCTAACCATAACCCCAAACCCTAACCCAAACCCAAACCCAAACCCTAACCCTAACCCTAACCCTAACCCTAACCTAACCCTAACTCTACCCCCAACCCTAAACCTAACCACAGTAAACCTTATCTCAGTAACTAACCTGCCTTACGCTAAGTAACTAACCTGCCTTACGCTAAGTAACTAACCTGCCTTACACTAAGTAACTAACCTGCCTTACGCTAAGTAACTAACCTGCCTTACGCTAAGTAACTAACCTACCTTACGCTAAGTAACTAACCTGCCTTTCGCTAAGTAACTAACCTGCCTTACACTAAGTAACTAACCTGCCTTACGCTAAGTAACTAACCTGCCGCTGGCCTTCGTGCCGCTTGTAATGTCGTGGACAATAACTTCAACATAAATTCCCTTGGGACATATGCTTTACTAACTACAGGGCCACTTCCGGTTTGAAATAGGCCCCTCCCCTTTTGGGACAGAAAGGCCCAATCAGGACTAGGGACTCTTAAACCAATCATTTGGTACCACCCGCGCACTGGTAGGACTGATAGTTCATTTAATACAGGGCTACTTCCGTTTTGACACAAGCCCCTCCCCCTTTTGATACAGAAAGGTCCAATTAGCATGCAGGACTCCGAGACAAGTCTCTAGAGATCTTTCACACCTCCGGGGAACAAACGGTTCTAGAGATATAGGATTACTTCCGGTTTGACTTAAGCCCCTCCCCCCTCACATATAAGAAGGTCCAATTAGAATGTAGGACTCCTAAACAAGTCATTTGACATCTCCCACACCTCCGGGGGACTCACGGTTCCAGAACTATAGTGTCACTTCCGGTTTAACATAAGCCCCTCCCCTTTCACACATGAGAAGGTCCAATTAGCATGCAGGACTCCGAGACGAGTCGTTTAATACCTCTCGCACCTTACTGGGACCTTTGGTTCATTAACTATAGATCTACTTATGGTTTGGTCTAAGCCCCTCCCCCTTATTACCTAGGAGCCCTATCAGGATGCAGGATTCTCTGCCGATTCATTGGACACCTCCCACTTACCTGTGGGACCTATGGTTGTTGAATTATTCTCAATTTTATGTAGCAGCCTTCTGATTGGCTCTCCCTGATAAGCCCCTCCCCTTCATTACAAGATAGACCCTATCATAATGCAGGAACTCTACGGTTTCATTCGATACCTCCCACGTCCCGATAGGACCTATGATGGCTTAGCTACAGTCAATTATATATAGCAGCCTTCTGATTGGCTCTCCCTTACAAGCCCCTCCCCTTCATTACAAGATAGACCCTATCATAATGCAGGAACTCTACGGTTTCATTTAATACCTCCCATGTCCCGATAGGACCTAGGATGGCTTAGCTACAGTCAATTATATATAGCAGCCTTCTGATTGGCTCTCCCTTGCAAGCCCCTCCCCTCCACTACAGAATAGACCCTATCATATGCGGGACACTCTGCTCTTTCATTCAATACCCCCCACTTTCCGATAGGACATATGGTTGCTTAGCTACAGTCAATTATATATAGCAGCCTTCTGATTGGCTCTCCCTTGCAAGCCCCTCCCCTCCACTACAGAATGGACCCTATCATATGCGGGACACTCTGCTCTTTCATTCGATACCCCCCACTTTCCGATAGGACATATGGTTGCTTAGCTACAGTCAATTATATATAGCAGCCCTCTGATTGGTTCTTACAGACCATGGGAAACATCCTTCTGAACTATGGCAATACATCCCCATGTCAACATGGGTGGCCATCTTGTCTCACTAGCAGAGACCCTGCACATGAACAGGTAATGAATTACACATTCTCTCACCTTTTAGCTTTTTTAATTCATTTATACTATAGCTGGACACTTGTAATCTTCACAAAATGTTCCTTAGGATCTTATCTACACCTTTTGGGTAAAGGGTTTCACTTTTATCCACTTTTCATAGCTTGATTTACTTAATTTACCTGGTGAGACCTAGCCTTTAAACTGCTGTGTCATAAGCTAACTGTTAGCATGAATTACACAGGGTTTCTATGGAGCCAATTAGCATTGGCCCAGCTTCAGGTGGGGACTCTGGTGTTTCTTTTGGCTGTCATTTGGGCTAGGTTACAGCTACAGACATATAATTAATGGTTTCTTAAACCCCTTTAGCTCCTCTTTACTTATCTTACAATTATTTTGACCCATGTTTGGTTTTTTCAGCCTAAATCGTCGTGTATTGTGCTAAAACATCAACAAAACAGCATGCTAACGCCATGTAGATCTGCTGTTTTTGCTCTGTACACACTTTAGTCATTTTCTTGAGTTGGGTAACAGTTATAGACTTAATTTTTGGACTAGATAACCCTCTCTAGTCCCTCTTCAGTTCCCCTATTAAATTTTCAAATTTTATTAACCCTTTATGTTATTTTGACTTGGATTGGTTTCCTATTGAATTCAACCTAATTTTACCACCTTTTAGACCTTTTTACCTATAATTTGTATACTATACTACCTTTCGGTTTAAAACCTTTACCTTATGATCCCCCCTTAATCCCTTTTCAATTTTTGACCTAATTTGCATAATTAATTAACCCTTTATATTACACCTCCAACGCTAATATTGCTTAAACTCCTGTATAACTCTACTTGTAAATCACTTAGGGGTTAATATTCTGTTAAGAAGGTATTATATAATAGGTAATGATGTTTCAGGTTGCTGATGCTCAACTTGTCCCCTTCCTGAGTCTGCGATTACGTGTGATTGGGCGTTCCCTTTGGTAAGTCGGTAAGTTGCATTAGATAGACAACGTTTTGGTATGATGGCTTACTGATCATTGCATCAAGTTCTCTGAGCCCGGAGTTTTGCTGTGTGATGATTGGTTTGCCTTCAGGGAGTCGTGGCTGTGACCTTTGTAGGCTACAGTCTACGACTTTACCATTACGTCCCTTTTCATTAGCAGGGTAGGGGGTGGTTACTGATTGGTCTGAGTCACGTCCAATTGGCTTGCCAGTGAAATGGAGGTTCCCAATCCCACCCTCCTCATTAACTGGTGGAAGTAGCCCTGGTGCGTTGCTCAGATCTGGGTTTTCAGAGACCCTATGTCCTGATACTCAGCCTTTCACTCCCTTCGCGTGGGTGGTTCCTTCGTAACAAATGACACTCCACGACCCAAGCTTGTAAAGCTACTAATCCTACTTACCTTAGCGTAACATACCTATCTTATCTACCCTTAACACATGAGACTCCAGGTCTTATACTGATTAGATGAACTCATTCTTACTTAGCATATAGCTCTGAACTAATAATCACCTCTGCGGTGTTACACACCGGCTAATCTTACTCACCTTCCTTAACTTAACATACAGGACACTATGATTCATACTCGCGGTTCGATTAACTTAACCTTCCTTAACTCAAATACAATACAACTCTCTGTAAACTTATAGAACCATAATACAATACAACTCTCTGTAAACTTATAGATCGGCTGTTTCTATATATGAGATATAACATCACAAACCTGTAGGTCTTCTCAGTTCTACCGATACGAATGGCTACTCGTACCCTGCCTGTATATGTTACTTTCCAAAACTAATGCCATAATACTTAATTGGACATGGAACACACAGAGAAGGCTTGATCATCTTTTCTGGGCCAGCTGGTATAACAGGGTGTATAGTTAAAGGCCTGAAACGCCCAATGACGTACCAGTGACTACTGATGATTGTGTTCTAAAATTCTCACCATTCTGAGTATTATTAAATGGAGCCCTGGGATTGTATTTATTACAATGTACTGCATCACAAGATGCCCAAACCGCACAGACTTTCAAGACAGTCACAGTTACAACATGTACATAAATGTAGTTTTCTCTCCTGATTTGATACTGAAAATGTATTTTCTGTTTACAAAAGAGATGTAGGAAAGGGGAGAGACCTGTTACTGAACACAGAATGCATAGCTATTAACATTTTTAACCAAAATAAAATCACTTTGTGTCAATTTCACTTGCGCATGCTGAATAACTTCCAAATATGGACAGTGCTTAACTTGCATTATTGTTTTTGTTTTACAGATGGAACCACACAGATGACACCAGCCACCTCTTGAAAGGCAAGTCTATTGGACATAGTGTAATTATTATTAATGTTGTCTATTACAGGAGTTCCCAAACTTTTTTGTCTCAGGGCACCCCATATATATATATTTTTTTAAATCCGAGGCACCCCTACATCATAATTTTCACTCCCAGCACCTTATATTTGTAGCATATCGTCGTTGTCGGGTGGAAACCTTGTATGTCCAAAACCGTTGCTTTTGTATTTATCTATAAAATTTACTAAACTAGTGAAAACAGCAGATCTTGATCAGCAGATCCACAAGCACACCGTTGTGTGCTTGTAGATCGTCTGTTTTCACTAGTTTTGTGCGATGGTCTTGTATGATGAAGCAGGGCAAAAGACGTACACATTTGAAACTTGGAGATGAAACGAGGTTTCTGCCCAACAGCGACGATATTTTTGTTTTAGTACCCTAACCCTATGTTGCGAGGAAAACATTGAGATAATAGCCATTTTGGCTAGAACTGACTGAAAATAACTTTGTAATTAGAGTTTAAAATTATACTAAATATTTTTCAAGTATCCAAATAAATCCCAAATATTATCAAATTATCTCGCGGCACCCCTGGACTGCCGTCGTGGCACCCCAGGGTGCCCCATCACCCACTTTGAAAACCCCTGGTCTATTAGACTAAATTCCTTTGCAGGTTTTCATTTATCACTTTTTTTTTCTAAAGAAACCACAAAGAAGTTAAAAATGTGACAATGGTGTGAACCTTTGTTAAAATATTTGACACATTTGCATATTGACATGACCAAAATTGGGACACCGGGGTTAAACGCAACAACAGGGATGAACATTATTGAACACCATGCGCTGGAATATCAGTGTATCAAGAGTGTACATCTCTCCTCTGATTTTAGATTTCTCGCCTGGCTCTGGTAGGAGGCACCAATTCAGAGAACCTGATCAGACGAATGTTGGCAACTCCTCTGACTAACGTCCTGGCCTGTCAGTTCAACTGGAAGACAAGCGTTGCAGCGGCAACAAGCCATTCAAGCAAACAACAATACAATTGGTGAGTATTCTCCCCTGCAAACTACTTAATAGCTTAGATTTATCAAACTTAAAGGAAAATACATTCATTGAAACTAAAATAAACAACAAATTAACAATTGATCTAATAAGAAATATAATTACATAAAAATGTGTGTTGAATACAGTATTTCAACTAACAGTAGTTACTAGCACAGAGTAGCAGGCATGCATGCACACGTGCGCGCACACGTGACGTGCATGTCATCATGAATTTAGAAGGCCACCACTTAAAAAATCCATATCACACCACTGGGTGTGACTGCGTGATCCAGAACATAATTATGCTCTTTCTGAGCCATATAGTACAGAGTTTGAATGCTATAGCTGTAATATACTGTATTGCTTGTCTCCTCTCTGAAGAATAAAGCATGTAGCATGTGTTACTGTATGTACAGAGTGGTCTAATATAACAAGAATGGTATGGGATACTCGCTCATTCTTCCTCACTTCTTCCTTATTTTTTAATCTTGTCTTTCAGCTGCTGCTCGGAAGTTTGACCGCAAGCTGACCCACAAGGACTTCAGTGACACTGTAAAGAAGTGGCTGCGATATGCTCCAGAGCGCGAGGGAGGCATCCCAAGGAACCCAAGTGAAACTAACAAAGTCAATCGAACGCAAGTCAAACTTGGGGTATCCTACGACACTCTAATGTGTCTACCTCCTCATGGACAATACTGATATTTCAGGAACAATGGACTGCTGTTCTTGCGGTCACAATGAGTCAAATAATTACAGTTTAATGGATACTATAAGACTTGAAACGTCAAGCTGTTCTTGCCGTCTTCCTGCTGTGTTTGGTGTCTCCAGAGTTGCACTAATGGTTCTTACACACCCTCTATACTATTGGGTGTTTGTGTCACTTTATATTTGCACATTTGATGACAGTTTACATCACAGGTTTTATAATTTAAGAGAGGCCCTGGGTTTGAGTGTTTTGTTTTTGTCATCTAGACAAACTTAATTTTGTGTAAGCCAGGGCATACAATTAAGAATGAGGAAGAAAGAGAATGCACTATATGGCACTAAAATAGTGTACATTTGTATGTTCTGTTCAATAAATGTTAATGACTTGTATGCCTGCATTTTGAGTTTCTTTTTATATATATATATATGAGGTATGCATACCTTCAGGAGCATGTGTAAATAAACATATTGCATATAGTAATTCATTACATATATATCGCATATATAGTACATATATAATATATGTTCCATATATGTTGCATATATGCAACATATATGTCTAGGGGGTCCAATTTCAGGGATGTTCATATATGTTACATATATGTTACATATATGTAATTCATATATATTACACATATATTACATATATATTACATATATGTATTTCATATATGTACATATATCTTACATATATATTAAGACATATATGTCACATATATGTGGCATATATGTCTTAACATATATGTAACATATATGTTCTTTCCATGTGGGATATGATCTTTGTATCGTGCCCCTATGGTCTCCACTCCATTATGGCGTTTTACCAAGTGAAAGCATTATTACACTTGGATGACAAGGGGAACACAACATAAGGTCTCTACCTGTTGCCGGAGTCCCAGCAGGTTTTCTGCGTTCTGCCTCTGTGCCTTGACCTCGTCGCTCTCGCCTCCCCAGGCCAGGCGGCTCTCCTCTCCTCCGTCCCGGTACACTGGAGGGGGGCCGCCGGGGGGCCCCGGGGCCGCCGCTCTGCCCATCTGCATGCATCTCCCCTGCGTGCACTGGCCCTTCACCGCCGAACACTGACTGGCGGACGCGGCGGCCAGAGCGTCGCGGAGGCGCGCCGACTCCTCCTCCAGGCGCCCCATCTATCAGTGGCGGAAAAAAGTCGTCACATTCTTTACTTGAGTAAAAGTATCAACACTGCTAATGTAGATGTAATCTGTTACAAGTAGAACGTCCAGTATTCAAAATGTACTTGAGTAAAGGTACAAAAGTTTCGATATCAAAATGTACTTAAAGGTGCAATATGCAGGTAGCAGCCTAAATTTAAATGTTTGCAAACAATGTCTGTTGGCAAACTGAAATTCAAACAGGGCTCCACCCCTCGCACTCCTACACGTCACCCCCCACTCCTCCCCCGCTCATCGTCACACTGAAGCACCCGCCCCCTCCCTCCCCCCGGCAAACGCATGTGTTTCTGTTGTCCTAAACAGCGCATGCGCGCGTGCACTGCACACGCACTCATGCACGTGCACACGCACGCGCACCATATCGACTTCATTTCATTCAGCGTCTCCTATATTCACCATCAACCGGAAAAAAAGAAGAAAGAGGAGGACGGACATAACGTTTACTTGGACGTTGCTGGACAAGGGTGAAAAGGTATGTAGCTACTAAACATCGTGGGTTTGACGGCCGTCTAGACGGTCTAGCCCTGCCCTGATATAGATCCTCACTCCGTCATGTTTCATGGCTAGCCAAAGCATAGCCCCATAGAAACTCACCCGTCGCTGCATACTGTTGTGCTGACGGGTGAGGTTCTATATGGGGCTAGCCAAAGCACAGCAGTGACTAGCATCATGGGCTAGCCTAGCTCTGGTCCATAGCGTTGGTGGAGTTCGAGAACTCCACTAACGTTATGGACCAGAGCTAGGGCTAGTCATAATATCTGTCCTAACATGCAATTTGCCTCGCCTACATAGACATACATCTATGGTAGTAACATATTGGTGGCCGATTCAAATGGAACCAAATGGACCGGTAATACTACACTCGGGAGTTATGGTGGTCTTTGCAAATAACCAGACTAGTACTAGTTGGACCTTGGACTTGTGTCGTAGTAAATCATGTGCCCATATACTGCCTAGTGTGGGCTAATTCAAATACTGTCGAGCGAGAAACAACAGGTATAAATGTCCATCACCACTGACATACAAAATGAAATGGACAATAATATTACCAGAAACACAAAAAGCCCTGAATGACCATAAAGGCCCATTCCCACTGGTCCAGATAAAAAAAATCTCTTTCAAAGTGGATGGTAGATACAGATAAATATAAAATATAAATAATAAATATAAAAATATCTACCACAGATATTTGCCACAGATACTTTTATCTGTGGCAAATATTTTTTTTTATCTGTATCTACTATCCACTTTGAATGGAAACATATCTGGAGAAAGAGATTTTTTTATCTGTCATCTGGCCCAGTGGGAATGGGCCTTTAGACTTCTATTACTCAGTGTACAAATGGAACCAAATGACCATTTGGTTCTATTTGTACACAGAGTTATGGAGGTCCTTGCAAATAAAACGTTTGAGAACCACTAATGCCTAATAATGTCATACATATTCTGGATAAACAGCCTGGAGTGACTTGACATTCAGTAATTGGGTATTATGATGAAAATATAATGCTGTGTAAAGCAAAATCTAAATCTACAAATGATTTGCCACAGACACATTTGTCCATGTACAGACATTGACCCCTTGTAACATGGCAAAATTGACTTGTGTATCTTTTGTTATCAGGAGAGGAGACAATTCAATCCAGTCTTGTCAGAAGCAGACGAAGAGGTGAAGGACCAGTGGTGGGTGAAGAGCAGAGCAGACCTCCCTCCAGATGTAGGCTACAGCGACAAGAACCTCCACGACCATGTCAAGCGAGAGGAATGGCACTTGACACCCTTTGTACAATTTCAAATGTCATACAGTATTTATATATGTGCTAATAAAAAATAAAACATTGATTTACACATTCCTTTCAAATTCATGGTAACTACCTATAACCTTATGATGACCTGGTCAATGAAGGAATCAATCCATGATTTTAAAACTTTTATTAACATAACCTTGGGTATACATGTACATTTCAGGTGTTGGTGATAAGAGCAAAATAAATGAGGACACAGCCTAATAACTAAAACACCTTGTTAGATTAGAGCATTATAAATACAATATATACAGACAGGTCTCCAATAGACTTTTTCAGTAAGATGTTATCAGGTTTGTATTAGACAATTCACTGTCTCTGAAGTTATGAAATAAATTATGCTACTGTATACTTATGAGGCCATACAAATGATGGTATAATGTTTGTCTAGAGTCAGAGTGGCAGTTGACTCATTCACATTTGTATCAACCCATGGAAATGGCATTTGTTGTGTGGCGTGTCCCTCTGAGGAAGCATGACCTACAAGAAAAATACACAATATCAAACAATGCTAGTACAGTCAGTCACTCAACAATTATTTCCTAAATGTTATCAAATGGGTGATGCAGGCATGGATGCATGTGATTGAAAACAACTCTAATGTTGCACTCAAGCAGAATACTACCAGACAAGTAATATTGCAGTAACATTACCCCTGTTTTCAGTATTTTAGCAGAATGTCACAAGGAGGGGTGAATAAATAATTAAATTAATAGGTGTGGCAACGTTGTTATGATAATGTACATAAAATGCAATGTGACTCGTTTGCTGAACATTTAGAAGAAATTAATGGATGTGGCGATGTTGTTTTTATAATGAGCACTTCACAAAATAAATTATGGCTATGGGGATGTTTCACTTCACAGTATTTTATTTGTCCAGTGAAACATCCCCATAACCATGGTTATGTTATAATGAGCACTTCATAAAAGAAACTGTGGCTATATGGTTATGTCTCCATGAACAGTATATTATTCAATTTCAAGCCCAAATCCAGCTATAGACTATGACTCAATAGTTGTATTTATTGATGTAGTCACGGTACAATGCAAGCTAATAGCGTTAGCATCTTTTACAATGGAGAACAAGATAAATTGAGGCTGCACAATAATACAAGCTCAGCCTACTTGTTGGTTTAGATTGAGCGTGCTACGTTTTTATTGTGTGAAGAAAAACATTGCAGTAGGCTCTATACTAGAGAGAAACGTACTTGTCCAAAAGATAAAGATAAATCTACTAGTTAGATTTACTTCAATACACTTGAGGTATTTGTACTTTACTTGAACATTTCCTATACTTGTCTTTCACTTACTAGATCTGTCCAAAAGTTGGACTTTTACTGACTTTAGTTTGCTTTTACTTTGAAGATATATTATGGTAATATTATAACACACATAAGCCACTTTAGCCCTAATGTATAACTCCGCTCTTTGTAATTAGCAGATTACAAGCTCACAACGCGTCGCGACGCGTTGAGAGCTTGTAGATCGTTAGCTTAGCTGCTAATAGCAGCAGAGTTAGCTCCATTCATGGAAAACTGCGTACGATAAACTTTTTTTTTCTTTCCTTTTTTTAGTGTCCAGAAAGTCGAGCACAGTTTACTACATACTTGATGGTTTCAATAGGGAGAGCTACGTTGGATTATGTGAATAAACATAACAGTAGAAACTTACTGGTCCAAGAGAAACATTCCCAACTCAGCATCACTTCTCTTCTGCAGCCGGGCCTTCAAATCACACCATCGATGAAAAGCAACACCAAGATTTACTCTCGTTTTAGCTCGAGCAGCATCTGCCTTAGCTTTATTTAAAAAAAAAACTCCTTCAACTCCAACTTCTAGCTCCTTTGTCGTAAGCCATAGCTCCAGAAGGCTACGTTATGAATGAACTGTATAGGGAAGGGATTCAGAAAGGCGGAAGTCACGCTATCATTGGCTAGCACGGCCATCTCCCCCACCAACCGACACCACCCCTCACTGCTCCATTCATGCTCCATTCTCGACCCGTATGCCCGGATGTAAGTCAAAAATAGTGGAGAAAAGGGGAATTGAATGCTGAATGTTTTGTTTTACACCTCACCATGATTTTATAGTGTCTGATAGAGGGGAAAAAGGTCTAAATATATATGTATATATAGTTTAAATTTTTAGGCTTAATCCTGCATAGAATTGCTTTAAAGGAGTAGTTCACCCCCAAAATTACTTATTTTCTATCGATTAGTCACGCCATGGAAACTTGAGTTCAATACATTTTTTTTTGTATTTGTCGCATTCCTAAGACAAAAAAAAAGGATTATAGTAAATTTACCCCCATTGATTCCGGATTCCCATCCGGAATCAATGGGGGTAAAATTATTGTAATCAAATTATTGTCTTGTGAACGCGACAAAAATCAAAACATATATTGAACTCAAGTCTCCATGGCGTAGGTATAATCAATAGAAAAAATTAAATTTTGAGGGTGAACTACTCCTTTAAGGTACCAAAAGTACTAAGTACTCGTTATGTATGTTTTTCAAATGTATAAAAGTCTTTTGAAAATAGCCGATCTACAAGCTCACAATGCGTCGCATCCGAAATGTATATAGGGCCGAAGTGGTTAATGTATCTTTTGTAATATTAATCCAAATCTACAAAGTAACTAGTAACTAAAGTTTTCAAATATAGGTGAAAAAAATAGATAAAGCTCATTGTGAGCTTCTATTGTTGTGAGCGTCTATTTGTCCCACAATAAGCTATCCCCACAATAACAAAAAACGAAACAAAAAGATACTAGTCTAGAGCCCTGAGGGACTCAGGCACAACCATATGTGGTCAAGCAAATGTACTTTACAACCACGTGTCATGCCCACCTTCTCCCGGAGCAGCTCGGCCTCGCTCTTGCGCCGCTGGAGCTCGTTCTCGCACACCTCCAGCTCCAGGGCGCGGGTCCGCACGGCCGAGCCGGCCTCCTGCGAGCGCGCCTGGCTGGACTGCAGCTCCGAGTGGACCTCGCGGAGCTGGGCCTTCAGGATCACGATCTCCCCGGCCTTCTGGCTCAGCTCCGACTGGATCTCCTTCAGCTGCTGCTTGAGCAGCGAGATCTCGCCGGACTTCTGACACACCTGAGGAGGGTGGGTTGGAGAGTTTGCATTTCGTCGTTGTCGGGTGGAAACCTTGTAGGTCCAAAACTGTTTGTTTTGTATTTGAGTCATTCCACGAAACCGGTAGGATTTGGACATTTTTTGGGGGAAAATTTGATCGAAATGAATTACTTTAGCCCACAACATTAAGGACATATTAACATACATATAACATGCAGAAAAAACATATTTTCCCCATCTCAGGCATTACATTAATATTTTTATATGGAATAATCCATTTAACAGGGTTGAAATTGATAACGGGGTTGTGATTTTTTACTCAAGATAGCCATTACTCTACCTGTGGTGATTGAGAGGAGACCAAATGGCATGCATGACATTAGGATATCAGATACATTGTTGAAATAACAAAGATAGTTTTCACAAATTACTGTTTTTTATCTTTATTTCATGTAATTTCATGTAACGGGGTTGAGTTGTTGTCGACCACACTATGAGAGTATAAATGACTATAAATAGGTGTAAAAAGTTGGAAAAGGTTTTCTTTCTGCAGCATCTTGCTCAGAAGACTTGTAGAATGCATTACATGTTGATGATTTCACTAAAAGGGGCAGTTCATACGGTTTTTTCAAGTCAATATTGGAGATGTAGTGTATGGCATGGATTTCTACACGGAGTGGGCAATTCTCTTGAATGCTGCCTTCAGGTATGGCATGGAAAGAGGGCATTTGCATTTCTTTCACCATAATAAAAACTGCATTCATGGTCTGGAGAGGGCACTTTTTACAGACGGATAAAAGGGCAGGGACTCAAGCCCCCTTTGATGTCTACGCGTGCACGTGCGACCCACCCACCTCCCACTTGGTCTCCTCCAGCCGCGGGGCCAGCTGTGTCTGCTCCCGCTGGATGCTGGCGCACCTCCTCTCCAGCACCTCCCTGTCCTGGAGCAGCGAGGAGAAGTCCTCCTGCAGCTTCTTCTTCTCCTGCTGGAGCTGAAACACCTGGAGAGGAGCACACGGGGAGATCCACCACGGTCACGCCGAGAGATCTGGAGATTTAGACTCTAGAGATATGTGGCTACGGACTCGCGCTCTGATTGTCAGACGTGAACCAACAGCAATGACCTCAAGAAGCAATGACCTCTTGCACTGGCCGCCCATTGAGAGCAGAATTGTTTTTAAAATCAGTCTAATTACTTATAAAACTCGGCACGGGCTGGCCCCAGATTATTTATCTGAGCTTCTGTCCCCCAAAAAGAATGTGAGGTTGCTTAGGTCCTCAAACAAGGGCCTACTCAAGGTCCCTAGAACAAAATTAAAAACAAAAGGGGATCGCGCTTTTGCAGTAGTAGCTCCGACATTATGGAATGACTTACCACTGTCAATAAAAAATGCTGAGTCGGTAGATGTTTTTAAAACACTGCTGAAAACTCATTTATTTAGGAAACATTTTGGTGTGTAATATTGTTTATTTCCTTGTACTGTTTATTCATTTGTATTGTTTCTGTTTTATTCTTGCTCTGTGATGTTTGTTTTATTTCATTGTATCCTTGTAACTATTGTTTTGTAAATAAATTTACCTTACCTTACCTTACCTATGAAGGAGTGTCAATGACCGGAGTCTGCTATTCACACTGTGGATTTGAGAGCGGGTACTTTTGTGTAATGGAAAATGATAAATATTTGTATGTGGTGTGTTGTGGTGTGGTGCTAAAGCTGCAGTCAAATTACGGGTTTGGTAACCTTTCCCAGAGTCCCTCTCTGTTCTGATCAGTATAGCCAAAGATTTTTTTAATAAAGGAAGATACACGATCTTAACTGGCACCACTAGAGGCGACATGATACACACATCCTACAAATGGTCTCCTAAGTCTTGCACACGTCCTATGTCCTAACCCTACTGGTGCTAGATCCTGAGAGAGTGTATCGCTGGGACAGAGAAAAGTCCATAATAAAGTAGATTTTCTCTTGATTTGTCTCTCTGAGAAAAGCCATTTTAGTATGAACATTCTGGGAATATTGTGTGGCTTGTGACGATCGGGTCCAATATTTAGTTCAGTGACCATGGAGCTAAAGAATGGTTCAGAAGCTGTGTTCACGTCAGATACAGGAGGTAAACCGGCGTTGACCAGTCTTGCTATTTCCGTCTTGGGTATAGCTGAACCCAAGCATGTTTGGGTCGGTTTGGGTTAGAATTCGGGCCTGAAAATTTATTAGCATACTGCAGAAAACGTCGGTCGGGTATGGTCAGGTTCAGGCAGAATTTGAGAACTCTAGTTTGGGCCCACTACACAAACAAAACGTGTTTTCAACCAATGGACTCGACTCACATAGCCTTGCATAGCCGACCAAGGGCCAAGGGCAATTTTACTTAGCAATGGCAGATTTGTCTGGCTACGCGAGGCTATGACTATGATAGGTTAATATTATTATTAGGGTTAGGGTAACTGTAGCTTGACTAGTTGAGGTTTCATAAGCTGATTATGTGGAAGTACGGTAGCCGAACGCGAATGATAATAAAAGCCCGGGTTCCATGGCTAGAAGTACGGCAACATAGGGCAAGTTTAATGCTGCAACTGTAACTTACTGCAGTTTACTATTCCCCATAGGGGACTTTTTACTTCCTCACCATTCACATCTATAAAAGGTATTGCTGTTATGTATCCCCGGCAGGGGCGACACAAGGGGTAGGAAAGTGGGACTGAGTTACCAGGGCCCAAGGTGGAGGGGCCCTAGTAACTTTACCTATTGAAAAATAGCAGATATACAAGCTCACAGCGCGGCACCGAGTGCCGCGCTGCGAGCTTGTAGATCTGCTATTTTTGAAAAGTCATGAAAATGTGCGCAAATCTTTGAACATATGTATTTTTTAAGAGAACATTTGTAACTCAAATTTTGCTTCTGGGGGTTCCCTGGAACTAAATATTTTGAGATGGGGGGTCCTTCACATGAAAAAGTTTGAGCATCACTGACATGGAAACATAGGTTTCTTGGCACACATTTTCACGGATCTACAAGCTCGCAGCGCGGCACTCGGTGCCGCGCTGTGAGCTTGTATATCTGCTATTTTTCAATAGTTAACATTCATGGGGGGCCTGCAGTGAATCCTTGTAACCAGGGCCCAGAATTTGGTGTGACGCCCCTGATCCCCGGTACAATCAGTGACAGTACCTGGAGCTGCAGGACCTGCTGTGCTCTCTGGTTCTTCTGAGACGCCTGTTTCATCTTGGCGGCGCAGCTCTGCCTCAGCTCCTCCATCTCCCCCTCACAGCGCCGCTGCTTCTCCTCGTACACCTGCAGCCACACAGCAGCACAGTTTCATTGCGGGCGGTTGGGAACCACTGTACAAGATCACCACTAAACCTTATTCAAACTTTCCCAAAGTTGCATAACAGATGCATGGACGCAACCTCTGGTTCGAAGTCTGACTGGTTCTAAACATCGGTTTCAATAAGCGTGCCTATCTTTCACACGTCGCTTCAAGTAGTTCGACCGCACTCCCCCCCTACTTCCCTGTTCGGAAATCTTCCAAACTTGAGAAGAACGTGAATGAAATGGAAAGAAAGCAACACCACGCTCACATAGGCGCAATGACCGCTTCAGCACACACAAAACTTCTTGAAGCGACGCTACGCGTTGTGAGCTTGTAGATCTGCTATTTTAAGCACACAACCAAGTGTAAAATTATGTCATTATGATGCCATCAAGGCCTGCCAAAATACATTTCAGTTGACTAAATCAACTGTAGATTTAGTCGCCTAAAATCGTATGATATTTAGTCGACTAAAATTAGACTAAAACGAATCCTTTTCAGGTGACTAAAAACTCGGCACGGGCTGGCCCCAGATTATTTATCTGAGCTTCTGTCCCCCAAAAAGAAGCCTATAACTAAAACTAAATTACATTTTATTCAAAAGACTGTGACTAAAACGTAATCAAAATTTGCTGTCAAAAACAACACTGCGTGTGAAAGACACATCCGACACATCAGCGTTGAACTGCCCGTCGGCGACATATAAAGCATCTCCCGTCTTCTCCTCACCTGGCAGATGGCGGCCTCGTTCTCGTCCAGGTTGTCGCGGAGCTGCTGCAGCTCGGCGTCGCGCTCCCTCAGCTTGTCCTCCAGCTCGCGCACCACGCCCTCGTAGCCGTCCAGCGGCGGGAGCAGCGGCAGCAGCAGCAGCGACGGCGGCGGAGGTGGCGAGTGCCCGCATGAGCCACTGTCTGACAGGGGCTGCCCGCCTCCCCCGCCGCAGCGCCCGCCGCCCAGCGAGCCGCCGGAGCCCGTGCTCTTGCTGGACGAGGAGCGGCCGCTGTCCGAGTTGGTGTGGCCGTGGCCAACTCCTCCCCCTCCTCCGCCCGAGGTGGTCCGGACCCCCAGGATGATGGGATCCATGATGGGACCCCCTCCTCCTCCACCCACCACCCCGGAACCGGACGCGGACCCGCCGGAGCTGGAGCCCTCGCTGGGGGCCAGGCTGTAGCCGGTGCTGCTGTGGGTCGGCAGGCTGGGGAGCGAGAGAGAGAGAGAGAGAGAGAGAGAGAGAGAGAGAGAGAGAGAGAGAGAGAGAGAGAGAGAGAGAGAGACAGAGACCCAGAGAGAGAGACAGAGAGAGAGAGAGAGAGAGAGAGAGACAGAGAGACAGAGAGACAGAGAGAGAGACAGAGAGAGAGAGAGAGATAGAAAGACGTTGGTTCAAGCTAAAACAACAAAAAAAGCTCCATCTGCTTAAGCTTCTCAGATTGTCCTTAGGTTGTGTGTAGAATGTTTCATGCAAATTGCTCAAAAATCCCAGGATAAAAACGTGTTTAAGTGTTTTACCAACGTATTAGTCAAGGCACATGTGTAAGTTGCATGGCTTTAGGCCAAACGAGGCATGACTTATGCCTGTTTAAAGGTTGCATTTTTTCAAATGATTGCTATCGCGCAAGATTGTTTCAGTGATATTTGGACTAACCCTCTACATTATCGCACAAGGGGCAGAAGAATATTTTTCATAAAACTGCAATATTCATTGGCTTTTTTACTTAAAAAAAAGGTCAGCTCAGATACACCTTTAGAAATTGATCCAAAGTTCATGTGTAACAAGTTCCGGGGCAAGCCTTCAGGCTTTGCCCCTAATAAAAACTAATAGAAAAATGCTAAACTGTGATCACCTTGAGAGGGAGTTGCGTCCAGAGTCTGACATGGAGCAGGACTGGCTGCTCCGAGCGTTGCGTCCGCCGCTGTACGAGTTACGCTTCCCGTCCGAGCCGCCGCTGCCCGCAGCGTTCCCGTTGACGCCGCTGGTGATGCTGGCGCCCCCTACGGGCAACAGGAGGTTGAGGCTGCCCTGGCTCTCCGACAGGCTGCCGCCCCCTGGCCGCGGCGACAGGTACTGCACCGAGTGACGGTTTTTGGGAACCACTGGTTTGAAGGCCGTGGGCCGGATCAACACCTTCTCCATGTTCTGGAATAAATACCAGACGATTAGTTTCTTTTAAAGCACTTTTCCAAACAGGGTTACAAAGTGCTTCACAGCAGTGGTCGAATATATTTCAATCACTTGGTAAGGCGTTCAATTTAGTTTGACTTGGTTCCTCAGATAAACATTTTTTTTACAAATCTCTTTATTCATTTTTTAGCAGAAAATAAAGGAAAATCATCAAAAATGTTAAAGTCACAAATGTAAACTGCACTTTTTTTACAAACATCAAAACACACAGGACATAGAACCAAAGTAAAAACACACAACAAAAATTCACAAAAATTAACATTACAAAATTCACGTTACTCAGATAAACATTGTGAAAATAGCCAATTTACAAGCTCACGCCCCAGCTATTTTCACAATGTTTGCCTCTTTCTTATATTATTTGACAATTTGGACAATGTTTGACCAGATTTTATAGTGATTGATTACTTTTGATCCAGTAATGGTCTTATTTCTTTTATTAAAAATGTCTTAAAAGTTCTTAAATTGTCATGGGGACACAAAATCATGAGGTGACCCCCGCCCCCCCGACCCACCTTTTGAGAACCTACTGCCTTAGGGCTCGAATACACTGCACGATTTTGCATGGTCGGCGAGGCATCAGATCATTAGAGTATTTCACACTGAACGATTGACTTTCTTGAAATCAGCTCGTTGTGGTTTTCGCCGACAAGATTGATCACCGACAGATCACTGACAAGGGATCACACACTGCCAGATATTTCACCAGGATGCATCGCCGATACATAGCCAATATTACATTTGTTTTTGTTTCTAATTGTGCACGAGACCGGGAACTAATGATTTTCCCCTCTCACACACACACACACACACACACACACACACACTAGGTGCGCGATAGGCTCTGAGCGTCATCCAAATCCGCCCGCAAAATTAATCAACCATTATCCAACCGCATTAATTATATGATTTATATCATCCAATTTACAGAACCAAACGCAACAGCCATAATGTCAAATTATTCATATTGCCTGGTAGGCTATTCTCAGTTTTCTTAGATAACAGAAATGGATTCAAGCCTACAGAATGTCCGTTCGTCTTTTTTCCTTTTTTTTTTATTCGCTGCGTTGCGAGAGGAGGACGCTCTAATAAATGTACTTAAATATGCAATAGCAGCAGTAAACACAGTTGTCAACTAAGCCTATGCTACTTCAAACTTGTAGGCTACTGTAAGCATTTTTATTTTATGAATGAATGAGTTTAACTTCTCACACAACAGACAGGCAGACGGGAGGAGGAAGGCAGGATTCGGAATGCACGCACATTCAGGCGCGCGCGCGCGCACACGCACACACACACACACACACACACACACACACACACACACACACACACACACACACACACACACATGCACAGATAGAGACAGCGCCGCGAGGCAGAGAGAACGAGAGAAAAAGAGAGAGAAATGGATCCCCACCGTACAGACTGTAGCCTACAGTGAAAATATGCGCAATGGAGCTATATGAGAGGTTTAACTTTTTAGCACGGCAACCAGCGCAAGGCATGCTGATCAGTGCGCTGATGGCTTGAATTTAAGTGGACACAGCTGTAAGTTTTGGTTACACATTTCATCCCGGTTATCCAAAATTAATTAATAATATTGAGTGACAGAGCTGCTATAGATATAGAAACGCTCTGTAAGCTGTCGGCGAGGGCTGGAATCGCGTGTGTTTCATACACAGCGAGCAAAGCGATCAGCGAGCAAAGCCCGATCACGAGTCAGATCACCGTTTTTGTCGGCGAGCGCCAAAAATGGTTGACGACAGCACAATCGGCTCAAAAATTCGGGCAGTGTGTTCGAGCCATTACAGAACAAGCTAAAAGAGCAGCATGCTTAAAAGTCATCAGTAAAATCGCAAAATCAATTATGGTCATGAAAATCGGCGATTGAGAAGAGCATGAGCTGCGCTTATTTCATTAGCAGCAGCTGGTTGGAGCTCATTAAAGGGGTCAGCGATAAGGTGGAAGGGTCGCGCGCGGGCGGCGATTAGTTTAATTTGTTTTTAATTAACTGTTCTGCTGCCGTTGACAGTCCTCACCATCATTGAAAGGGTTAATACCATGGCGCCGTTGACGGTGAGGACTGTGAATCTTACTGTATATACAGTAAAGATATGATTACTTACTGTACGTCGCTCCGGTCCCGCCCGCATCGGTAATGTCGGCGATTTGTTTACAACGCACGTTGGGCGTGCACGCGAAGTGAAGCTCCTCAATGTTAAGTCAATGGAGAGGCCCATAAAGAAACTTAATTTAAACAAAATAGCCATTTTGAGACATTTTGCAGCAGATCTAAATGTAAACAAGGCACAAGGCAGGGCGCAGCCATCTTCCTCTTCTCTTCCCACACTGTCATGTGACTAGATTACGTAATCGTTGCCGTCAAGTGATAATCCAAAAAAACAAAAACAACCCCCTTCCAGCCCTTCAAAATAATAGCGGCGGCCTATGGAGGAAACTGCGTGGCACCGAGGCACCAAGCAACCTTCAGATTAAGAGGCACTAGTTGTGTTAACATGCATGGTTTCTTCAAGCAATTTTCTCAGCGATTTCCCCTCTCTCGTCCCAGATAGAGGCTGGGGGAGAGAGAGCGTGACAGAGGGACGTGGGAGTGGGAGTAAGGAGGGGATGGAGAAAGGAGCAGTGGTGGAAAAAGTACTCACAAGCAGGGACGTGCAGAGAATGTTAGAGAGGCAGGGTCTGACATTTCTAATAGGGACTTTTGGTGAAAATATAGAAAATAGCAGAACTCCAAGCTCCTTATGAGCTTGGAAGTCGGCTATTTTTGTTCATTTCTAGTGACTGGCTTTGGGACAGAATGCGCTCTCTGTGTTTTTAGTCAGCCGTGCACAGAAAGAGTTTATCTGCGAGCGACCATACTTTGTTGTGGCTGCAGACTTACAAGTTAAAGTCCAGAATTCAAAATGTACTTGAGTAAAAGTACAAAAGTATTTTGTATTAAAATGTACTTAAAGTACCAAAAGTACTAATGACATTAGGCAGAATGTCCAATTTAAGTTTTCAAATGTATAAATATGGCCTTAAATGTATAGGCATATAGGACTGAAGAGGTTAATTTATGCGCCTAAAAGTACAATATTTGCCTCTGAGATGTAGTGGAGTAGAAGTAAAAGGACTGGAAATTGGAAATACTCAAAGTAAAGTACAAATACCTCACAGTTGTACTAAAGTACAGTATTTAAGTAAACGTACTTAGTTAATTTACACCACCGGACGGCGAACCCAGTGGAGTGAAACAGAAGACGGAGCGAAAGCACATGTTCCGTAAGCGTTTCTTCTTTAACGATTCGGCTGGGGTCTCACGGAGTGAACTCTGAACGTCAGTGATCTGACTATTGATCACAGGGAGCCCGGCAAGGTGAGCGGGGCCGTCAAACCATCTATCTGGGCCTCTGTCAGGAGAGTGATTAAGCTTCCCCCGCGATCAATGGAAATAAATAGCCAATTAGACAGGCTAAGCCGATCTACCGTTAAACATGTCAGCGACTGCCGCAGAACGGCACACCTCGGCTTGGCTGTCTCGCGAGCATGTCTTAGAACAGGGGTCTTCAACGTTTTCAGGCCAAGGACCCCTTAGCTGAGAGAGAGATGAAGCAGGGACCCCCACAACCTTTTCGTAGATTCCATATAGTTTCATTGTTTGACAGCACAATCATCAGTGTATTTTGGGTTCATGTCAATTTGTGTTTTCAGATATTTAACCACTTGAACCATCAATACTTAATAAACTTGACCTTTCACTCTGTACTTAGTCTGCTCTTTTTCCCCCTCTACACCAAAGCTATTTGCCAAAAATAGCCGATCTACAAGCTCACAACGGCTCGCAGCGCGAGGCGTTGTGAGCTTGTAGATCTGCTATTTTTGGTTAAAGTTCTCAGAATAGGGACGCTAGGGTTCCAGTGGTAAAAAGGGAGGGAAATAAATTCTATCACACAAAGATTTGAAGGACCCCCTGTAGTAACTCTGAGGTTGAAGACCCTTATCTTAGAAGGATACAAGATAGGGAGAAAGAAGTATATATATATTTGGAGATATGTGGTGATATACGTATTTTAGGCAAAGTCACCTTGGGTTATAATAACCAAACAGTCACGTGCACACATAGACATCAAAGGGGGCTTGAGCCCCTGCCCTTTTATCTGTCTTTAAAAAGTGCCCTCTCCAGACCATGAATGCAGTTTTTACTATGGTGAAAGAAATTACCCGAAGGCAGCGTTCAAGAGAATTGTCTTGTCCAAACTCTCCTGAACTTGAATGCAGCATCTTATGTTGAAAGAATTGCCCTCTCTGTGTAGAAAACCATGCCGTTACACCACATCTCCAGTATTGACTTGATTTATTATGCTTAGTTTAGTGTGGTATCAAGTACCGAAATATTGTACCGAAATATTGAAAATAGCCGACCTCTAAGCTCTGTGAAAGAGGTCTGCGCGGGACTGATTTTTTAATCCCATTACCGCCCGCTCCCGCTTGATTTCTGACCACTCCTGCCCGCGCCCGCAATGATTTCATTTTTGACCGCCCGCTGTAAATTCCTGCCCGCCGCTCCCGCCCGCAAAAATGAAATTATGCGCGTCCAACAGCCTTCCTTCCAAGAAGGCACATTGAAATCCATTCCAAAACCATTACCAAACAGAATAAGTGTGCGCGATGAGAGGAGCATTTGTGAGGGGTTGCACACACGTGGGAAAGTGTTTATATTGTGATGGGAGGGAGGGACATATACAAATAGTTATATATTAAATAATGAGTGACAATGTCGCTGTGACAAGCTGCTCACGGTAGCGTATGAACAAATGAGAGAAAGAGAGAGGAAGAGCGAAAAGAGAGGGCGAGGGACGGAGCCACAGACGGAGGGAGAGAGCGAGAGAGAGAGAAAGAGACAAGAGAGAAAGAGAGACTCCAGTCCACGTACTGTAGGTGCGTGCGTTGCCCTCAGCAGGGCGAATTACGTTCTCTACATGTTCACATCTTGCTAAAGTATAGATATAAGCTCTATGTCTCGTTTATTGCGGGAGAGTATGGGATTTTGCGGGGTCCGCTGGCTTTATTTTGACCGCCTGCTCCCGCCCGCAGTGATTAAAAGACCCCCCGCGCCGCAACTATTTGCGACAGGACCTGCAGGTCCTGCGGGAGTGCGCTCCCGTTGCAGACCTCTACTCTGTGAGCTTGGAGGTCGGCTATTTTCAATATTTTCACCAAAAGGCGATTTTAGAAATGTCAGCCCCTGCCTCTCTAACATTCTCTCCAGTCCCTGTAACCAAAGGAGACATTTGACTCGTGTGAAAGTAGAACTGGCATTGGTTTAGAAACTAGACGGCGCGACCTCCAAGTCTTTAGCCGAATGATTCTGTGTGCTGTTTGCCAATGAAGCTGCACAAATCACTGTGCGGTGTTCAGTGGTGAAGGTGCACCCTACAAACGTCCTCCTGATACGTATTTTATGCTCCGTCGTACGTGATTGGTCTGCTTTTGAGGACAGAGACACACACACACGCACACACACACACACACACACACACACACACACACACACACACACACACACACACACACACACACACACACACACACACACACACACACACACACACACACACACACACACACACACACACAGTGCATGTTAACAGCGGGCGACGGTCAGTCGTATTTTCCGGAAGTGCGCTATTTGTCAACGGGACCCGGCAACTACTTAGTCGGGGGCGTTAGGGAGATAACATGGCATTTTCGCGCTATATGAGTCTAAAAGCAGCACATTTTGCACAGATGTAGCCCAGGGCTTGCTCTAATGATTTAGCTAGGGCACCCGAGTCGGCGACCTTCGGGGTCGCAACGATGGTTTAGTGATGAAAAGTGATGAGTCATCACTTTTCACTCACTTTTCACAGTTTTGTGGGCGTTTTCTTGGGCCATTTATAGCCCAATGAATGTGTTTTGTGCAAAACAAATGCTTGCAATGGATTCAGCATCATGACAAACCCCTAGTTAGACCCCTCGCATCCTACTTAAAGCAGATTTATTTTCTGGGTATTTTCTTCCTGTATAGAAAGTCGATGGGAGCCCAACTTGATTTGGCCGCTGTGGCGAGCCCGAAGGTCGCCGACTCGGGCGCCCTAGCAAAATCATTAGAGCATGCCCTGGGCTACATCTGTGCAAAATATGGTGCTTTTAGACTAATATAGCGCGAAATATCCCTAACGCTCCCGACTAACTGGCAAAAGCAGGCGATGAGGCGACGTCGCCCCAAAAGCATGAACACAGTTTATCTTTTGGACGACGTCCCCCGGAGTCGCCGGCTGTTGCCTGCTGTTAAAACGTAGGGACACACTCACACACTCACACGCACAAACCCTGTTTTAGATGGCTTGGGCCTAAAATAGCCATTGCCCCACATATCCGGACGTGTCCCCATCAGTTAAGCCATTTAGACTGGTTACGCATTATTGCGTATTATTATTTTATGCTTCAACTGTTGAAAAATAGCAGATTTACAAGCTGTAGATCTGCTATTTTTGAAAAATCGTGAAAATTAGAATTTTGACCCGATTTTGACCAGATTCTATAAGTGTCTTTAGAATCCTTCTAAGGTTTTTCGAAAAACCTATGTTTCTATGTCAGTGGAGCTCAAACTTTTTCATGTGAAGGACCCCCACATTTTTTTCATAAATATGTTCTATTGAACACCCTTTACATCTGAGTGTTGGTTAAAATAATATTGAACCAATGAAAAGTACTAAAAAGCCCTTCGGTCAAAACCTCCTAACTCCACTTGAGCTCATTTTCCCCGAAAATGAACATTTTGGAGTTAGTAGGTTTCGGCACGACAGCAGAGATATATTCAAAGATTTGCACACATTTTCACGACATTTTTTCAAAAATAGCAGATCTACAAGCTCGCAGCGCGGCACTCGGTGCCGCGCTGTGAGCTTGTATATCTGCTATTTTTCAACGGTTAAAGCGTTCAATAATTCTAGGCCTAAATGGGTTTAATCTCTCACCTTCTCCAGTTGTCCCGACACGGGCACCAGCTTGGGAGGCGGCCCCCCAATGTTCCCGTTCAGCGCTCTGTTGTCCCGCTGCTCCTCCGAGTCGCTGCAGGGGCTTCCGGCGGCGGCCAGCGCCGCGGCGTTGTCGTTCCAGTCCGCCAGCAGTGCGTCGTCGCACGCGTGGTTCCCATAGCTGTTCCCGTTGGTTCCTCCTCCTGCGGCGCCCGAGGCCGAGTTCCCGGGCCGCGGGTGCTTCTTGTTGGGCAGCGGGGGTGGCTGGACCGGGGCCTGTCGCACAGATAACAGATATTAACTCTATCAACGCTTTGAACGTTCCCGTTCGCCCCATTTTTCCCGGCGGCGCGATGCCAATTGTACGTTCTTTGGCTCGTTCTTTTGTACCTTGGTTTGATGTCTGTAAACTGATGAGGGGTCGCGCGGGTGTGTACCGTTGAGACAGCGTCCGTAAAAGTACTCTCAAAAACCCACTGGACGTTAGCATCAATGGAGTAACAAAACACTTCCATGTGATTTCCTCTGGATCTATTGCTCTGTAGCTACTGAGCTGCCTTGACGAACAGGAGCCTACTGGGGCCATTTTCACATTAATTCTTGCATGAGGCTGCCCTCTACTGCTGGTAGAGCCACGGTACACCTCTTTAAGGAGAAAATAAAAAAATAATAATGAAAAAAATAATAATACATCTTTGTCTATAACATCGCAAAGGTAAGGTGCTTTTGCTGGCACAAAACCCAATAATAAATAACAACATCTGGCACTGAAAAAGTTAAAGGTCTTATGACATCCTTTTTTATTTTGAGTTTTTATTTTTCATGTTTCCCTGACCTCAATTACACCAAAAACAGTGACAGGGCCTATATAAAACACCTATAGAGCTGCGAAGTCATGACGTGACTCGCTCATCCCCCGGTTCGCGGAAGTAATTTCTCTATGGAGAATAACATTGAGTCATCTTAAAATCGTCTCATATAAGCATTGTGGCCAAAAATAAACAAACGGTCTTCGCGATATTGTCGGGGAGGTTGCTTAGGGTGGATCTTAAATTACCTTTTTTAGATCAAGAAAATCAGAAAAAGGTCATTTAAGATCCACCCTAAGGTTGCTCTTTAAGGTTAATAATAGTCAGTAACTATTTTGATACAGTCTGTTTCTAGCGAAAATGTAACTAATTTGGCGACGGTAACATTAGCGTTTTCTCACCATCAGTTGATTCTTCATATCCATATGAGTCAAACCACTGAGATCATTTGTTTATGTTTGTTTGCTACACAGTTCTTATTTTAAAAAAAGTCTATGGCCAGGGACGTGCTGGGCCCCTGATTCAGCCCGGGAAAAAGAGTTGTAGAGGCCCTCATTGCGCTCATTGCTGCTACTCAAATATTTGCCATTTCAGATCATGACAAGTGACAAGCCAGCTACAGTGGGCCAATTACATGAGTTATATTTCGTCGTTGTCGGGTGGAAACCTTGTATGTCCAAAACCGTTTGTTTTGCATTTATCATTTTAACAATGATTTAAACTAGTGGAAACAGCCGATCTACAAGCACACAACGCCTCGCGGTGCGAGGCGTTGTGTGCTTGTAGATCTGCTGTTTTCACTACTTTTGTGCGACGGCCTTGTATGATGAAGCAGGGCTTTGCTTTGCGGAAAAAAAATTACAAATTTGAAACTTGGAGATACAAGGTTTCTGCCCGATAGTGACGATTTACTTTGTTGGCCGCCCAGACCCCAACATGGCCGACATTTTATTTTTTATTTTTTTCCTAATTTCGGGAATGAACCGGCCGTTCGGGAGTTGTCCCGCTTTTCCCAATGGCCAGCATGTCACTATCTATGGGAATTCAAAAAAAAAAAAAAAAGGGGAACCAGGTAGGATATGTAAATGACGTCAAACTTCACTGCTGTGTACCTGCGTGTGCTGCGTGTGGTGGCTGACGACCAGCAGCTGTTCCAGGGAGCTGCCGCTGCGGAGCGTCTTGTCCTGGAGGCGGAAGCAGCCGGTGGTGGTGGAGGAAGAAGAGGGCGCGGCAGCGCGCCGGGGCTTGTTGGCGCCGTGCTCGCTGGCGGCCGCCCGGCAGTGCCTCTCCTGGTACGAGCGGCCCGATATCAGACTGCTGACGGAGCCCATGGCGGGCGCGGGGCCGGAGCAGGGACCGGAGGAGCAAGGGGCCAAGTGCGACGAGTGGGACGAGAGAGGGTGGCACGGCTGCTGCGCGTCGAGACCCGAGCTGGGGCGGTCAGTCACGGACACAGGTAGGGCCTGAACCAGAGCCATGGCCCCCTGACGGCGTCACTGCACACAGCACACACCCTGGTGGGAGAGAGAGAGAGAGAGAGAGAGAGAGAGATGGGGATAGATTTTACAGGGGTTCTCAAACTTTTTTTAGGCTGTGACCCCCAAAATAAACATATATGACACCGTTCACCGATTGGTTGACAGAGCTTCTTGGTTAGTCGATGAATTGAAAAAGTAACCGAATAATCGCTAAGAAGCAGTGCGAGGCATTGTGCGCTTGTATCGTCTGTTTTCACTAGTTTAGTTCATTTTTTAAATGATAAATACAAAATGAACGCTTTTGGACATACAAGGTTTCCACCCGACAACGACGATATGTTTGATTTTGCTCTCCCTGCCCCTCCCCCCTTCCTTTCTTCTCTTTTTCTAAAAATAAGCGAGAACCTTGGAGCTTGCATTAAAAAAAACGACATTTCACCCACTTCTTTACTGAAAAAAAAAGAAAAAAGAAAAATCTGATTTTGAAAATAATCCATAGTTGCAACGCTACAGCATTTTTTTCAGAGTGAAACCACGCTTGCTTAGATACTAATTTCTCCTCATGTGCCAATCATCTAATCCCCAAACTGAGAGCTATAGACACGATTTCATAAAGATACAAATCCCCCACCCGATGGCGAGCCCTCACTTATCCAAAATTAGGCCCTTATTTAGAATAATAACACAATAAGTGGCAGAGGATTAAGTGTTCCCTTTGCAGCCCGTATTATCAGTTGTGTGAGCAGAGACAGACAGATATGTTCAGCATGCCGTGCCAAGTGCAAATCCGTCTGGCCAAGTGGAATCGAGTGAGATTTATACGTCGTCGCGCGGCCGTGTCACGTGACGGAAATAGCTGACCTACAAGCTCACGGCACGGTGCGGTTGGGGCGTGTTGTGAGCTTATAGGCTTTTTTCCAACCAGACTATGACTGCAAACATTTATCCAGAGCTAATAGTCACACTACACTACAGTACACTACACTACACACACACATGAACATCAACTGCTCACAATAATACATACACAGACACAATATTCAAACACACAAGACAGTCAAATAAAAGTCTTGAGATGGGTCATCAAAAGTCTTGAGTCAAATGAAATTCTTGAGATGGAGCTTGTTAGAAAATAATGTATTGAGAGTCAAGCTAATCTTTGCGTATCTGCTTTCATGCACATTTCTGGATTCATTTGATGTATTCAAATACAATACGTAAATAGGGCAAATAATACAAAAATCACACCCAATGTGAAGTGAGCGGTGGTCGTGCTTGCATAACGTCTTCAGACTAGGATTTGAGTCTAGGATGTACAGGCTATGCTACACACACGCGTTTTGCTATGGCAAAACGCTGAGGAAAAAGGCTACAGGCATACGACATATGACATCACTAGACAAACATGATGCTACTACGTACACACATTTTGCTATGGCAAAACAATGAGGAAAAAGGCTACAGACACACGCACAGCCACGTATAGGAGCGGTCTACCACCGCTCATAAATATATATAAATAAATTACGTAAATAACCTCACTGACTTGAATGGGGAAATGCAAAAACGGTAACCACACTTGCAATTTCCCAGAATTGTACCTTTCTAGTTTCATATGATATTACCATGGGAAAGCTTATGAATAGAAAACTTTACAGGACATATAATTGATCCTAGCACCACAGGAAAAGGGGACACCAGGGGCAACACACAGCAGATCTACAAGCACACAACGCCTCGCGATGCGAGGCGTTGTGTGCTTGTAGATCGGCTGTTTTCACTAGTTTTGTGCGACAGTCTTGTATGATGAAGCAGGGCTTTGCTTTACCAAAAGACGTACACATGTTGTGAGGAAAACGTTGAGATAATTGCCATTTTGGTTAGAACTGACTGAAAATAACTTTGTACTTCAAGTTTAAAATGATAATAAATATTTTTTCAAGTGTCCAAATAAATTCCAAATATTATCAAATGATCTCGCGGCACCCCAGGGTGCCCCGTCACCCACTTTGAAAACCCCTGTTCTAGAGTAGCTTTATTTATTTGTGGGCTCGCTGAAAGCGAGAACACTATGCTATCTTCATTATTTATCTTAATTATTAAGTTCTCCTCAAAAATGACGTAACCTATTACGTCAATTTAGTCAAGTTTTCCTCGACAGTACAAAGGCAGTCTATCAGTCAAGTTCTCCTCCAAGGTACAAAGGCAGGGCTCTTAGCCAATGAGGTGCAGCCAAAGGGTAGATCTTTGTGCCCATACATGGTGTTACATGCGAGACCCACACTGTTTCGTAGGAACAGTATTTCTAGTTTCTAGATAGACTTTTGGTGACGTCACCAGCCCCGGTGACGTCACCTGAATAGAGTATGTCCATTGAGTCAAAGGGGGAGATGTGCTAGCTTGAGGATTGGGCGAGTGTCACATGACATTGTGGCTATCCAGACAATAAATAGGCAACCACACTCGCAATTTCCCAGAAACTTTCTAGTTACATCATCACCCAATGACATCACAACATTGTCATCACAATCAATGTATACCTGTCCTTTAAAAGTAAACGTCCAATATACAAAGTGCCATTCACCAACTTGTTAACAGTCGTTTTACATCCTATACAGTTGCACTAATCCCCGCTGGTGCTAGTGTGTGAAATGATTCACTGGACGATACATCTGAAGGGAGGACTTAGGGATGTATGGCATGCTGCTGTGGTAGTCAGATATAAGCTGTACACATTTGGAGTAAGGCGGGGCAACAACAGTGACCAGATTGGAGTCCACGTCTTCAACACATTGTCTTTGCGTTGGGGGAAGTTGCCCCCAGTGACAAATGGAAGAGGACAACGTCCCATTGAGGTTCCCTCCGGGCGCTATGGCCACACAGCTGTGCTGGTAGAAGAAATTGCCTACATCTGGGGAGGGTATCCTTACTGCAATGTGCTTTATGCCTTTGATGTCGACAGCCACAGCTGGTTCAAACCCAATATTTCTGGGACTATTCCAGAAGCAAGGATGTTCCACTCAGCCTGTGGCCTGGAGAAGGCAATGTATGTGTATGGAGGACTCACCCAGCTGACTGGCAAAACTAATGACATGTACAAGTTGGACACCACCATAATGGCATGGTCTTTAATTAACACAAGAGGAATTCTACCTTCAGTGGTCAATCTGCCACCATCATCGGAAAAAAGATGTTTTTATTTGGGGGCAAAGGGGGCGGGGCGTCTACAGCAACAGCATCAATGTGTTTGACACAGAGACCAACTGCTGGCTGAGCATGCCTTCTGGACACCTTATTCCAGAAGGACGCAGGGATCATTCAGCCTTTGCCTACAATGGAGAGCTGTACATATTTGGTGGCTACAACCACCATTACATCAATGATCTGTGGAAATTCAGTCCAGAGACCTTTTCCTGGAAGCAGGTTGGACCCAAGGGGAAAGACCCCTGTGGGATGTTTGGGATGTGCTGTTGCATGGTGGGAGATTGTATCATCATCCATGGAGGACTCAAAGAATGCCACCTCGCTGCTGGGGACCTGTACATCCTAGACTTAAATCCCAGCCTGAAGATGTTATGCAAGTTAGCAGTCACTCAGCACGGTCTGGAGCTGTCTGAACTTCCACACAACATCAGGTGGGAACTGGAAACCATGACTACCAACAACAGAGAAAAATGATGCCCCCACCAGTAAATACATACATAAATAAACCAGTAAGACGCCAGGGCATCGCGTAGGACGGAATTCGCACAGGACGGAATTCATTTGCTAGTGTGATTGGAGTTGTGGTTGGTTGTTTAAAGTTGTACCATGTAACTTTTTTTATAAAACAAATCTTAAAATTGTCCTAACTGTTAAATCGCTAAAGTTTTAGAACACCCACTCCGTTATTTTCAGCTTCTGAAGCCTTCTCTTTATATGTTTTCTATGATCCTGGCCGTGGACCGGATTTCGCGCCAAAATGACGTAATCTGCATCATCTGTATACGTTGTGTATACGTTGCCCAATCACATCGCCGATCATGCACACATGGTACACTACCGGCCAATCACAGCTTATCTGCTCTGGTCTCCAGGAAGCGCCTCCGCTTGGCTACAGTGTTTACCATGGTGAAGGATTTTAACCTCTTAATCCACAAATCCTGGCCAGAAAATTACGTTCTACCATGCGTTCTACCCCTCCACGGATTACTATCGGTCGCGGTGGTTTGCGGCGCCGCTCCGGTGGTCCGCGACGACTCCGGCCGAAAAACGGCCGAAAAAAGCAATACCGCTACTGACCACTAGTTGAACTTACACAGTATAGCTTTAAGTTGGACAAAATATGCTCCCAAATGTGGATATGACTGACGTCTGACATCATAGATGTCTTATTGCGACCAACCGTGTCGCTTGAGTGTCCTTCCTTACTTCCGTAACCTCTGTGATGTCAGTGTGATGTCAGCGAGTTGTGACATCACTTCCTGTACGGGGCGGCTACACGAAATTTGGATAACACTATATATGGAGATAGTCCAGTCCATCATGTCATATGGGACTACCGTCATAGACAGTAGCCAAAAGAGAAGGATACACAAGACTAAGAAAGACAAAAAAAGGAGGAGGAGGATAAAGATACCAAAAGGAGAGAGAAGAAAGGGCGGATGAGGTACAATGTGTCTCAGAAAAGAAAAGGAGGTGGCAACGGGGGCGGCTAGATAAAGTTATTAGGCCTGGATCCGACTTTAAGTCGACGCACAGGATTCCAGAAGTGTAGCGCTTATTCGCTCTTGTATCAAACTGGTACTCGAAACGTTCTTAGAATTTAATATATATTTTCTAAAGTAAATATGGGGGCGGCTGTGAAAAAAAGAGAAGAATAAAAAAGAAAAAAAGGAGGAGGAGGATAAAGATACCAAAAGGAGAGAGAAGAAAGGGTGGATGAGGTACAATGTGCGGTATCCTCCTTGTCAAGCTCGACGTTGGTCATTTGGACCTATACATGGAGAAATGGAGCGAACCTGTTTGGCCCAAACATGGAGATGTGGTACAGAATGACTCATATATGGGCATAAAAAGTATGTCATGTGACATCACTTCCTGTACAGACAGTCAGACAGACAGCCATTGACTCCGTCCTAACAATGGCTACTGTCTATGACGGTAGTCCCATATGACATGATGGACTGGACTATCTCCATATATAGTGTTCTCCACATCTCCATGTTTAGGCCCTATCGCTCACACCCTAGGTGGGGTTGGCGATAGGGCCTTTCTGTGTGGAGTTTGCATGTTCTCCCCGTGTCTCCTAGGGTTGATACCCTCACAAAAACATGAACAAACTCCCCCCAGAATGATAACAACTAGAAACGTCAGAGAGTTGGCCAGATAGTCAAGAATTGGCGTGACCTCGCCCTTTAGGGCGAGGTCGCATGTCACCCTGAGGTCGCATTCCACCCTCAGGTGTCTTACTAGTGTTATAGACCACATGAGACTCACACAATATATGGACATTCCAAGCTTTGGCCTTAATATTGATGATGACATCCGGGATCTTTTTTTTTATTTCTTTTAGTTCATTTATTGATGATTGGATGTATGATTTGTAAAATGCATGATTGATACTGTGAAAGATCACAGTATCAATCATGCATTTTACAAATCATACATCCACAGAAGAAACAACACTGTTTGAAGTGATCAAAGGGAATAGGCTGAAGCTATAGATAGAGCTTATAACTGCCTATCATACATACAAATCCTTAGTTACAATAATATGTTTGAAAAGTAATCAGAACAAAACAAAAGCACAAAACAAAGCGTGTTATTCTATAGATCTGCATAGATCCATACAATAACATGTAAACTGAAATATACTATTAGACTATGTAATAATACTATAATAGTATATTATTAAACTATGTTATACTGTAATAAACTATTAAACTATGTTATAATAGAATATAATAAAGTATGTGATACTGTATTTAGTCAGGATGTTTAATTTGAGCCTTTTTTTTTGTATTGTAATATGTTACTAAGTTTAATCAACCACACTCGCAATTTCCCAGAATCTTTCTAGTTACATCATCACACAATGACATCACAACATTGTCATCACAACCAATGTATACTTGTCCTTTTAAAGTAAATGTCCAATAAACAAAGTGTCATTCAACAACTTGTTAGCTGTCTAAACCGTTGTTTTAGGACGTATACAGTAAACTAGTGTTGGTGTGTGAAATGATTCACTGGACGATACATCTGAAAGGAGGACCTAAAGAGCAATACCATGCTGCTGTGGTAGTCAGATATAAGCTGTACTCATTTGGAGAAGTTTGGAGCAACAGCGGTGGTCAGATTGAAGTCCACGTCTTCAACACAGTGTCTTTGCGTTGGAGGAAGGTTCCCCCAGTGACAAATGGAAGAGGACAACATCCCATTGAGGTTCCCTCCGGGCGCTATGGCCACACAGCTGTGCTGATAGAAGAAATTGCCTACATCTGGGGAGGGTCTCCTTACTGCAATGTGCTTTACGCCTTTGATGTCGACACCCAAAGCTGGTTCAAACCCAACATTTCTGGGACTATTCCAGAAGCAAGGAAGTTCCACTCAGCCTGTGGCCTGGAGAAGGCCATGTATGTGTGTGGAGGAGACACCCAGCTGACTGACTATACTAATGGCATCTACAAGTTGGACACCACCATAATGGCATGGTCTTTAATTAACACTAGAGGAACTCCACCATATGCTTCAGTGGGTCACTCTGCCACCATCATCGGAAAAAAGATGTTTGTATTTGGGGGCGAACGGGCCGGCTGGAGCAGCAGCATCAATGTGTTTGACACAGAGACCAACTGTTGGCTGAGCATGCCTTCTAGAATAAGGTGTATTCTAGAAGGACGCTGTCATCATTCAGCCTTTGCCTACAATGGAGAGCTGTACATATTTGGTGGCTACAACAGGAACCACCATTACATCAATGATCTGTGGAAATTCAGTCCAGAGACCTTTTCCTGGAAGCAGGTTGAGCCCAAGGGGAAAGACCCCTGTGGCATGTTTGGGATGTGCTGTTGCATGGTGGGAGATTGTATCATCATCCATGGAGGAAGCAAAGAAGACAAACTCAACGCTGGTGACCTGTACATCCTAGACTTAAATCCCAGCCTGAAGATGTTATGCAAGCTAGCAGTCATTCAGCACGGTCTGGAGCTGTCTGAACTTCCACATGACATCAGGTGGGAACTGGAAACCATGACTACCAACAACAGAGAAAAATGATGCCCCTACCAATAGATACATACATAAATAAACTAGTAAGACGCCCTGAGGGCGTCGCGCAGGACGGAATTCATTCTAAAGTGTGATTGGAGTTGTGGTTGGTTGTTTAAGTTGGACAAAATGTGGACACAATATTCTCCCAAATATGGATATGACTGATGTCTGACATCATACTGTAGATGTTTTATGTTATAGACGACATGAGACTCACACAACATGTCCATATATGGGCATTCCATGCTATGGGCTTAATATTGATGGCATCCGGGATCTCCATATATGGGCATGTCAGACACACACAACGCAGTGACGGTTTAGTACAGGGGGTCTGTTTCGGAAACTGTTTTATATCACAACCCCATATTATGAGTTTTTTCTTTTTTTTTTTTTTGCGACCACATTCCCTCCCTCCCCGCGATCGAAAATCCGAAAGGCCAATCACAAGCTTCCGCTGCCTTAACCGAGTTGCTTTTTGGATACACTCGGACTGAAAGACCTGCGAAAAACACTCTCCCGAATCTGTAGATCGGGTCTGGACGACCGGGATCAAAACAAAAACCTGGGGGTCCTGAGAGTTACTACAGGGGGTCCTCCAAATCTGTGTGTGATAGTAAATGTTTTTTCTCCTTTTCTACATTAACCAATTGAACCCTAGCGTCCATATTCTGAGAACTTTAGCCAAAAATAGCAGATCTACAAGCTCACAACGCCTCGCGCTGCGAGGCATAGTGAGCTGGTAGATCGGCTATTTTCGGCAAAGAGGTTTGGTGTAGAGGGGGAAAAGAGCAGACTAAGTACAGAGTGAAAGGTCAAGTTAATTAAGTATGGAGGATTCAAGTGGTTAAATATCTGGAAACACACATTGACATGAATCCAAAATACACTGATGATTGTGCTGTCAAACGATGAAACTATATGGAATCTATGGGGGTCCCTGCTTCACCTCTCTCTCGATTAAGGGGTCCTTGGCCTGAAAACGTTGAAGACCCCTGGGATAGATGTTATAAGGCTAGTGGGAAGAGAGAGAAAGACAGAGAGAAAGAGTCATGCATAAAGTAGGGAAAAAAAGAGTGTGCTTACACATGAGCTAACGAGATAAAGATTCTGCGCGGTATGTGCATGAGTCTGACTCTGACCATTACCAAAGCCAAAAGAATCGCGGTTCGCGACCTCACTGCACCCTTCATCCAGCACCTCCCCCCTCCCCCCCACCCACCCACCCAGCCTGGGATAATAGAATTAAAGGCCCCTCTGTACGGTTGTCGTCCGTGACCCCTGCGACCCCCTAAACCCCATGACCCCGGTAGGAGTGGGAGTGTGTAAGTCGGTCCCTTCAACCCCCGTGACCCTCCAGAGGTCAGGTTTTGTTCTCTGCCTGCTCTGGCAAACAAATCCCTCCCAAGACCTCTGATGTCGCCCGCCACAGCAGTGCCCTATACTCGAGTACGATTCGCGAGGTACCCTTTGCTTGAGTATTTTGCCTTTGTTTTGATACTTTATACTGTGGTTCCCGTGACCCAAAAGAGAAAATGAATTAGATGTTTGCCCCGGACGCAAACTAGTGAGCATAGTGAGCTTGTAGATCGGCTATCTTCACTACTTCTTAAACATTTGTTTTCTATATAATTTATGGAACTTCTTAGATTTTTCTTTTATTTCTTCATGAAATTACTGAAAAAAGTATTCAAATCGTTTTTTTAATTCATTCATTCATTGAAAATGCTTTGAAATAACAATAATTTCAAAGAAAATGTAGGAAACCACGCAAGTCCTATGTTATACTTTGGCTGTTTGAAAATAGGCGATCAACAAGCTCCAAAAAATGTTGTACTTTTACTTTGGTAGTTATGCTAGTATATTGTGATGCCACCAATACTTTTGGGCCTTTATTCAAGAAGGCTACACTTTTGAACACAGGCCTTAGAGTCTAAGGCTTAGTATTTGTGTATTGTGGTGTTGCTACTGTTACTCAAGTATTAAAAACTAGAGTCAAAAGAAAAGTAAAAAAAAACTAGGAAAGAAACTGACAAAACTGAATGCTCCTTCCAACCAACTGCCCAACAGTTATTTCTTAAAGTTATTGAAGTTTTCAGGCCTCTGACTCCTTTCTCCTCCTCGGTCACATTCCTCAGACCAAGTGAAAAACACTCCTCCCCCACACGTGCACGCACACACACACATGCACACGCACGCACACACACACACACACACACACGCACACACACACACACCCCTCATCACGCTCCTCATCCTCCCTTTCTGCCAGCGGCATGAAAAAACAGTGTGAGGAAACAGTGGTCATGTCATCATGGTGTCTAAGAATAGAACGTGTCTCCAAGTGTTTGAATGGGCGCGATAATAAAACTCCTTCCAAGGTTGTACTTTTGAATTGACGACGAAGCCTCCGTGAGGCCGTTTGCCTCAGCCGGCAGGTATTTTGATCAGACGCTCACTAATAACACACACTGGCCTCCTAGAACACGGTTCTATTGTGAGAATAGCAGATCTACATGCTCACAACGCCTCGCAGCATGAGGCGTTGTGAGCATGTAGATCGTCTATTTTCACTATTTCTGCCTTTAATATTTGACAATATGGCCAATGTTTATTATTTTTATTTTATTTTAGAGGTATTAAAAGGGTCTTAAAAGTCCTTAAATTGTCACTTTAGAAATGTGCAGATACCCTCTAGTCTATACACTTATACTGTATGTTGGTTTGTATACTGTTGAGTGAGACAACAATGTTTCACATTAAGCATATCATCTGGGGACCCACCAAAATAATTTGGGGATCCCCCTGGGGGTCCCGACCCACAGGTTGAGAACTGTGAGCCTGGAGTGTCTTGCTCAAGGACACTTCACTTTGCGTTTATTTTTTTAAGCAACAACGTTGTACAACAAAATATAAAATGACACATGTGGTTAATTGCTATATTGACAGACTGTATACAACATCACATGTATTGAATATACAGCATTTCTTATTTTAAGCGTGCTTCTAGCGTAATCTAGCGGAAAATCGCTAAAACAATATGGCGCCACTGTCGGGCAGAAACCTCCTAGCACCAAATTTCAAATTTGTATGTTTTCTTTTCTTCGTAAGACTGTAAGACTGTCGCACAACACTAGTGAAAACAGCAGATGCGGTGCGAGGCATCATGTGCTTATAGATCTGCCTATTTCACTATTTTAAATATTTTAAACAATTCTAAACTGACAAATACAAAACGAACGGTTTTGGACACAACAGCGATAGGATAGTTGCAATGCTCTCCACCCCAGCACCCTGCGGCCCCAACTGGATGAGTGAAAGTGGGGCGGACAGAAGAAAGAGGTTCCCGGGTAGCCCCACCTCTAAACAGATCCAGATCTAGGGGGGGGTTAAGCCTGTTATCATAAGTCTGTTAATAATGCCCGCCGTTTCCCAGGAGAGGAAGCCCATTATTCCACGGCGGTGGATCGGCCTCCTTAAAGCCTCGAGAGGAGAGGAGTTCCGGATGCTCGGCAGGGGGATCAGGATGCAGGGAGAAAGGAGAGGGATCAGGGTGCAGGGAGCAGGGGTGTCACACCAAATTCTGGGCCCTGGGTACAAGGATTCACTGCGGGCCCCCCATTGAATGTTCTTCATAGGGGGATGGGGTTTAACCCATTTAGACTGGGAACGCATTATTTTGTGCTTTAACTATTGAAGAATAGCAGATATACAAGCTCGCAGCGCGGCACTCGGTGCTTACTTAGTAGTCCCCTTACTAAGTAAGATTTTTGAAAAATCTTGAAAATGTCTTTGAATATTTCAAATTCTTCTATGGTTTTTTGAAAATGTTTTTATTTCAGTGATGCTCACACTTTTTCATGTTTCATGTTTTCATGTTTTCAAGGACCCCCAAAATGATATGGGTTTGGCCCGGACTCCCATCTCAAAATATTTAGTTCCAGGGACCCCCCAGGAGCAAAATTTGAGTTACAAGTGTTTGCTTAAGAAATACATATATTCAAAGATTTGCACACATTTTCATGACTTTAAAAAAAATAGCAGATCTACAAGCTCGCAGCGCGGCATTTTCAAAAGCTAAAGTATAAAATAATTCCAGGCCCCTCTAACTTGGGCCCTAGTAACTCAGACCCACTTTCCCCCCCCCCTTGTGACGCCCCTGCTCAGTGGGAGATCAGGATGAAGGGAGAAAAGAGAGGGATCAGGGTGAAAGGAGAGGGTGGTGAAGGAAGGAATGAGACACTGAGGAGGAGACAAAGAGAGGTATTCCAATCAAGGACTCAGTGGAGACCCTCCTCTTTGGGGAAAACCAATCCAGCCACATAATCCTGTTTGGACACTGGAGTCTCGATCAGGACTTTAACCACTCACACACAGCATGGCGGCCCTCTTTTGGACATCATTGTCATGATTCTTGGGAGGGAGAGCAGAGTGCATTTTCCGGGCAGCGGCAACAGCAATCGGCTATCAATCCGCGGCACCTCTGCAGCAGACATCGTCTGACGGAACCTAACCCTTACCTCAGTAAAACTATGTCTAAACCAACCTAACATTAACTAACGCTAACCTCATTAAAACTATGCCTAAACCTAAACACCGCCGGGCGGCGACGCCTACCGCGGCTGCTGGTCCGCGTGGCGATGCCTGCCGCGGCTGTTGTCGGTCCACTGCCGGCAGTTACCGGCGACGCCGTGTCCGACGCCGGTGCCGGAGAATGCACTGGCTCCTTCTGATTCTTGGTGCCATTTTTCGAAAGTAAAATTCTGAAATGACACTAATAGCATCCCTATTCCGAGGTGATCATTCAGCATTAGCAAATGAACCCGTTTGGTTCCATGTGTACACTGTCAGAGTTAAGGGGAGACCTTGAAATTTGAACGTTTGAGAAACACTGCCATGTATTAAATCATATGGTTAAGTGGTTATGATCTCTCTAGGGCTTATTATCAAATACATACTGTACTAGAGAGACTACTTCCTGCCCTGCGAGTCTCCATCGAGGAGGAGACACGGGTTCAGGCTGGTCCCAAGGAAGAGCATGATGAGAGTACTGCTCATCCCATGTCCATCACAGAAGAGAACGAGGAGAGTGTGGGAATCTGCCGTGGGAGATGACCTCAAGAGGCGGCCGCTTGTGGCTACAGTGGAGTCAGTCCTTTTGTATGGGACAGAGACACTCTCAGCACACAGGAAAAGGCAAAGGAGCAGAAGAGGTGCCTGATGGAGGGGAAAGGAACTGGTTGGAATAACGTGTTCCTCCCACGTGCAAGGTCCAGCCGGGGAAGCTCCCCCCTGTCAGGTGAAAAGAAGCGGCTAGGACTCCTCATTCATAGAAGGAAGCATGAGGTTACAGTCTGTTGCTTTTAGCGATTATCATCAATTATCCAATTTAATTTAAAAAAAGTAGTGGGTTTTGACAATAAAACCATTCTTAAACCTCACGTCAACACTTGCATTCTTGAATGTGCCTCCTCCTTGTTGAACGCATGTGCATCCCCGTGAACGCTGAAAGCTCATCCTCAGTCAGTCAACAGCAGCTCACACTGTAGTCACACAGGCAGGCTGGCTGGCTAACCAAGCATGCTTAACTCCTTTAAATGTTTGCCCGGGACCTATATAGAAAATAGCAGATCTACAAACTCACAACCACAAATGGGTCCTGACCCACTGTTTGGGAATCAATGGCATAGAACATGTTGAGCACAGTTTGTTTCTCCTTCTAATAATAATGAATCATAATAATTGTGCTGCCTGTGAGCTATTCCTGTGAAAACAACCCATGGGGGAGACTGAATGAGGGGAAGCTGTCTAAGAAATAGGAGTCCAAAGGGACGCTACGCACATCTATTATGAAATGCACAGGTGCTGGACAACAATACACACACTGGAAAAGGAAGGGAAGTCTGCACAGTGCACACCGTGTCATACAGCTCCCAGGAGAAAACATTCTTTTTCAGGTCTGACCTGATGAAGACCCGTTTGGGTTGAAACGTTGTCAGCTAAAATATCATTTTCTACTTGGAGCTGAGACACCTGGGAATTTTAAGCCTGTGAAAAGGACTGTTACTGTATAAAAAGTAATCAACAAACTATACTATAACAACTGGCCACACACGTTTAGAAAATAGCCAATCTACATCTCAAAATCTGTGGAACCAAGTGGGGGGTCCCTAGTTCAAATATGATTATTTTGAGGGGTCCCGGCCCTTCAAGTTTTTGAATATTTCAAATCCTTCTAAGGTTTTTTGAAAAACCCATCTTTCTATGTCAGTGGTGCTCAAACCTTTTCATGTGAAGGCCACGGACCCCCATTTCAAAATATTTAGTTCCAGGGACCCCCCAGAATCAAAATTTGAGTTACAAATGTTTGCTTAAAAGATTTGCACTCATTTTCACGACTTTTCAAAAATAGCAGATCTACAAGCTCTGTGAGCTTGTAGATCTGCTATTTTTCAATAGCTAAAGTATAACATAATTAAGGCCCCTCCACCTTGGGCTCCTAGTAACTCAGTCCCACTTTCCCCCCCACCTTGTGACGCCCCTGGGTGCATCCTCCTTACCCTGGTGCATCCTCCCTGCTGTGAACTCCGACCTCGTCCTCCCCATCTCTCCTTCCTTCCCTCTCATCCCTCTTTCCTGTGCAGTGCTTCATTTCCATCCACCCTCTCTCTACCTCTTTCACATCCTTCCTTTCCTGCGCTTGATTGTGCCTCCAACAATCTCCTGCTCCGTCTCCTCTTTACCCACTGTACGCTGAGGAAACTAGGAAACAGCCGTTCTGGGCAGGGGCGTCACAAGGTGGGGGGGGGGGGGGGGGGGGGGGGGAGTGGGACTGAGTTACTAGGGCCCAAGGTGGAGGGGCCTGGAATTATTTTATATTTTAGCTATTGAAAAATAGCAGATATACAAGCTCATAGTGTGGCACGCAAGCTCACAGCTTGTAGATATGCTATTTTTGAAAAGTCGTGAAAATGTGTGCAAATCTTTGAATATATGTATTTTTTTAATCGAACATTTTTAACTCAAATCTTGCTTCTGGGGGGTCCCTGGAACTAAATATTTTGAGATGGGGGTCCGTGGCCAAATACATATAATCTTTATACAAGCTTTCTGCACGGCACTCGGTGCCACGCTGTGAGCTTGTAGATCTGCTATTTTTCAATAGTTAAAGCACAAAACAACGCGTTCCCAGTCTAAATGGGTCAAACCCCCTCCCCCTATGAAGAACATTCATGGGGGGGCCCGCAGTGAATCCTTGTACCCAGGGCCCAGGATTTGGATGAGACACCCCTGCATTCTGGGAGTTGTAAAGAGGGGCCGTATAGCACAGGGAGCCGCCTCCCCTCTCCGCTGGACATTTACAGTAGAGCAACAAGCATAAGGAAGACAAAGGGCCAAAAGACAAAAAGACAATCGTTGTTTGTTGCGGTGTTTGATTGTTGAACGCTGGGAACACAATGGAAACCAGCTTTTGACCTTTGAGTGGTCTCATTCATTTGGCGTTTTTTAACTCGTTGTACTTCTCTAGAGGGAATGCGCGTCATAATCATACCCGGAAGTTATGCGGGAATGCCTACTGAGTGGCAAAAAACTACTTTCTGGCCTTGACAGCCCATACATCCAAACAGAAAGGTCCTACAGTATCTGATTGCAACGACGTTAAACAACGTCAAACTCGATTTGCCATTCACTTTATGCATGTGCATACCCTCTATACTGTACTTTAAAACATGCTAATACACTATTCCAGGGGTCTTCAACGTTTTCAGGCCAAGGACCCCTACAAGCTCACAACGCCTCGCAGCGCGAGGCGTTGTGAGCTCGTAGATCTGCTATTTTTGGCTAAAGCTATCAGAATATGGACACTAGAGTTTGAGTGGTTAATACATATCTATCACTCAAAGATTTGGAGGACCCTCTGTAGTAACTCTGAGGACCCCCTAGGGGTCCCAGACCCCCTGTTGAAGACCTCTGCACTATTCAATCAATCAATCAGACAGACAGACATACAGTAGACACTTGGCAGACTGTATGTCTATATATCGATCACGGACATCACGGAAAAACTGGCACTTCACTCCCTCCACCGTAGAAACTGGTACATCCAGGCAACCTGTGCCACCAGTGGCGACGACGGTCTCTATTAAGGACTGGATTGGTTGTCCAATCAGCTCAAAAAACGCAAAATAATCACCCACTGTCATCCAAATATTACCCACTATGGACCCTGGCTCTCTCTCTACTCATCTGATGTTGCAAATTGAGCTACTTTGTCCCAAAAAAGTACATTATGACATGAGCTCTAATATGACAGTGATGTCACTGTCATATTACACAATTTGCTGAATGAATACACATTACAGTATCTTGTTACTTCATCATGAACTAAATAAAGCATTAAAAAAACAGAGTTGTCCAATGTAAAATCCGAGTCACTTCCTGACTTGCCAATGTAATAGAAATACGAGTCAAACAGGACCCTGGCCAGACAGAGTAGCGAGAGTGAGAAAAAAGACAAACGTAGCAGTCAGGCTGGGTTCAAGGCTAGGCAGAAACAGCATGGAGAGACTAACAGATGATTATCCACTTAAACCCTGGTAGTCTCAGAGAAGTGGACCTGAGTTACTATGGTATACGTTGACCACTGTTCCCAACCACACCAACATCTCTGCACCCCAGAATAGACACACTGTGATTTTTCCAGTGGAGGAAAAGGTTCTGAGAACTTCTGACATTTCTGACCTAAGTAAAAGAATAGATACTGCAATGCAGAAATACTCTGTTACAAGATGAAGTCCTAAAAGTGCAAAAGTACTGGTATCAAAATGTACAGTAACTAGAGGGTCGCGGCCCTTCGGGCCGCTCACATCTAGTTAAAAAAAAGTTTAAAAAAAAAAAAGGAAAAAAAAAGGAAAAAAGAAAAAAAAAAAAAAGAAAAAAAAACGTTAAAAAAAAAGAAAAAACGTAAAAAAAAAAATAGTTTTATAAAATTGGGGGGGGGGGGGGGGGAACTATTGTGGCGGAACTATTGTGCCGCAGCGCACGTTTCCGGTCGGACATATTTGACCGGCGGACTATTTTATACAGAGGCAAAATATGAGGGTAATAACGAATACAACTGTATACAGAGGTTTGGAAACGACATCTTGCAAAGGTGACATGGGTGTTTGAATTTTTAAGCTATATTTAGTACATATGTAGTACATCTTGGCCAAGTGGTTTGGTATTTAAGTTAGCGATACATGACCCGGAAGTAGATCACTTACTCTTTTGTAATATAAAGATACCAAAAGTGAAAGTACAAAATGCTTGAAAATAGCAGATCTACAAACTCACGTGTCGCATTTGTCTGATTTATTCATCTCGATCTGTGATCTGTCTATGGAACCTAAAAGTGGCTGTATGCACGGTGAAATAATAAATATACGTTTTTGCATTAATAGCTGTGTCGTTTCATTGGAACATTGACACACAGCGAACAGTAAATGTTGAATAAATGTTGTGGAGTAAAAGTAGCCTACAATAGTTGGATCCAAGATGTAGTGGAGTACAAGTAAAGTATTTGGAAATTGGAAATACTCAAGTGAAGGACAAATACTTGAAAATTGTACTTAAGTACAGTAAATACAAGTATATCTACTTAGTTACTTTACACCACTGGATTCTACTTCCCCCGAGATTATAGACGCATTGGGGTTCAAGTGGTTAAAGCCAGTGTGTGAAGCTTCATGGGAGCAACAGGTGGACAGTATCATCTCGTTAGACCACAGAGGCGGTCACTGTGTGGTCAAGGCAAAACGTAGCAGTGTGAGGACAGCCATAATAAACTGACCGCTGGGTGTAAGAGCTAGGCTACCCTTGACCACTCTCCATCAGTTACCTACTCCTCCCGTGAGGGAGATTCAGTATTTTCAGCCCAACCCAGCTGATTCGCTGCCCACAAGGAGCGCGTGAGCAATTAGGGGTTAAGAGTCTTGCTCCGGGACACACAACGACATTGCTGGCCTGGCCTGGAATCGAACATGGGACAACCAGGGGCTCTGGTTCCCCAGGCAGGCTCCCTAAACATTCAGCTATGCCGCCCGCGGACCCCCATTAAATGCCAGGGACCGCCATAAGAGAAGACTTTTACAGCTCTATAGTGGTGATTTCTCAACCATTTTAATTTCAACAACCCTCAGTTTGACATGCATTAGGCTACGGACGCCCATTTAATGGCATTTCTATCATTGAGACCCCCATTTATAGTGTAAAATCAATCTTCATTTAACTCTGGGGGTGAGCAAGTGGAACCATAACGGGTCCATTTGGTTCCATTTGTACACTCTCAGAGTTACATACGCATAAGGGTCCATGTGGCTCCTAACTGTATTTAGCTGAGGACCCCCTGGAACTCCCTCAAGGACCCCTGGGGGTCCCCGGACCCCACTTTGAGAACCAGTGGTGTAGAGTGTGTGTACAGCACTGCATCATCGATGCTGCTTGTGTGAGCAAGGGCGTCACAAGAGGGGGGAAAGCGGGACTGAGTTACTAGGGCCCAAGGTGGAGGGGCCTTAATTATTTTATACTTTAGCTATTGACAAATAGCAGATATACAAGCTCACAGCACGGCACCGAGTGCCACGATGCGAGCTTGTAGATCTGCCATTTTGGGGTCGTTCACATGATAAAGTTTCATAGAAACAAAGGTTTAAAAAAAAAAAAAAAAAAAAGGATTTGAAATATTCAATAATAGCTACCTCTACAGCACTCAGTGCAGCGCTGTGAGCCTGTATATCTGCTATTTTTCAATAGTTAAAGCATAAAATAATGCATAATAATGCGTTCTCAGTCTAAATGAGTTAAACCCCCTCCCACCTATGAAGGACATTCATAGGGGGCCCGCAATGAATCCTTGTACCCAGGGCCCAGAATTTGGTGCGACGCCCCTGTGTGTGAGTAAATGTACTTTAGCCAAGTTCCCCCACTGACAGTGAGTCAGACTCGCGCGCCTTTAAATCCGTCCACAAGTGCAGACATGGTACGGCTCACAAACAGACACATAATAATGATGTACAATACAGCACACGGGCACACTCACTAAACATGAATGCATTATTGTACAGTGCCTAATCATGCTGTCTGTCTCCCGTTTATTGTTCATGCCTGGACTCACTGAGACTAGACGGCCAAACCTCAAAACAGGCCAGAGAAATGCTATTGTAACGCAAGTCAACCCTATAACTCCATTGTAAAAAAAAAAGAAAACGGCCGAGTTTGCTTTAATGCCTTGCCAAAAGCCCCCAGGGTTTTATTGAGCCTCCATTCCAACACAATGACTGTCTGTCTGTCTGTCTGTCTGTCTGCCTGCCTGGTCCCTCTCGCTGTCAGGGGTGTCGCACCAAATTCTGGGCCCCACTATTGAAAAATAGCAGATATACAAAGCTCACGCTTTTCCAAAAATCTGCTATTTTTGAAAAGTCGTTAAAATGTGTGCCAAGTCTTTGAATGTTTCAAATCCTTCTAAGGTTTTTTTGAAAAACCTATATGTTTCTATGTCAGTGGTGCTCAAACCTTATATCTGCTATTTTTCTATAGCTAAAATATAGAATAATTCCAGGGCCCTCCACCTTGGGCTCTAATAACTCCCACTTTCCCCCTCCTTGTGACGCCGCTGCTCGCTGTCACCAATGATGTAAAGTAAAGTACATTTACTCAAGTACTGTACTGTACTTGAGTATTTCCAATTTTCAGTACTAAAGTAGAGCTCGGCTTGGCTCTCATGCGAGTTCGTTCCTTCTCGGCAGAACCTCTGAAAGGACTTCTTATAAGACTCTACAATGCCTAATCCTCTATCTGGGGTGCTGTGCTTAGGTGCTTCACTTAGTTATTGCTATGCCTGGCTCAGGACTTCTTCTGTGTTCAACTAGAGTAGCTGGGACAACTCCCCAGATCTAACTGAGAGGCTGGTTTATATGCGTTCTGGTGACGTCATATTGATGACGTCACTCTGACCTGTATGCCGTTCAATCCTGGTTGCCATTGACTCCTCTAACAAATGGCTACTGTCTATGACGGTAGTCCCATATGACATGATGGAATGGACTATCTCCATATATAGTGTTCTCCACTTCTCCATATTAGGCCAAACGGGTTCGCTCCATATCTCCATGTATAGGCCTAAATGCCCGACGTTGAGCTTGGCAACGAAACGTTCCTAACAGTACTTTAACTTCTACTCCACTACATCTTTGAGGAAAATATTGTAATTGTGCTCCACTACATTTATTTGAAAACTTTAGTTACTAGTTACTTTGCAGAGTATATTATAAACCATACAATAGCACTATTTTATACCTAGGCTATTTTCTAATATTTTAGTGCTTTTACTTTCGGTACTTTAAGTACTTTTGTACTTTTTTTTGTAACATTTTACTTGTAACAGAGTAGTTCTAGATTGAAGTATTGCTACTTTTACTTACATCTGAGTATACCCACTGGCTGTCACTTCCCCCAAGATCCTGTGTGTGTGTGTGTGTGTGTGTGTGTGTGTGTGTGTGTGTGTGTGTGTGTGTGTGTGTGTGTGTGTGTGTGTGTGTGTGTGTGTGTGTGTGTGCGTGCGTGCGTGCGTGCGTGCGTGCGTGCGTGCGTGCGTGCGTGCGTGTGTGTGTGACTATTAGCTAGTGAATACAGCTCACAAGGCATCACGATTAGCACATTTACACATTTTATACTTTTATACTTTTACTGAAGTCACATTCTGAAAACACACGTTCCACCCGCAACTCGTTTGTATGTAAGTAACAAATGGGAGTACTTGTCGGCCCCTCCCCCCCTCCCCCCTCTGTTCTTTTACAACCAACTTGTTGCCGGTGCAGACTGGAGCGTCTCTCTGTTTGGAGCAGTCGCCATGGCAGCGGAGGCCCACATTGTTCACGGGAAGGGTGAAACGAGATAGACACAGAGAGAGAGAGAGAGAGAGAGGAGAGAGAGAGAGAGAGAGAGAGAGAGAGAGAGAGAGAGAGAGAGAGAGAGAGAGAGAGAGAGAGAGAGAGAGAGAGAGAGAAAGAAAGGTAAAGTAGCATAAAGTCGTTGTCGGGTGAAAACCTTGTATGTCCAAAACCGTTTTGCATTTTAAAAATGATTCAAACTAGTGAAAACAGCAGATCTACAAGCACACAACGCCTCGCGGTGCGAGGCGTTGTGTGCTTGTAGATCTGCTGTTTTCACTACGTTTGAGCGACAGCCTTGAATGATGAAGCAGGGCTTTACTTTGCGAAAGAAAGTAATTTGAAACTTGGAGATACGAGGTTTCGACAATAAGTGAGTTGGTGAGTGAATGAGAAAATGTGTGTGTGTGAGTGCGTGTGCGTGTGTGTGTGTGTGCGTGCGTGTGTGTCAGGGGGGCAGGTTGGCTCTTTAGCATGTCAAAGCATCTGGCCTGCATTACGATGCGAGAGACTGCGAGAGAGTGGGTCAACCGAGGCCCAGAGCTGTGATTCTCTCTCTCTCTCTCAACCTTCTTTTGGTAAGACACACACTTTTGTATTTCTATACTTGGGTGTCATTTTCAACGTAGCCTAAAGCCAACACACGACTCAAGTGTGCAACTGTATGAACCAGATATAAACCATGACTTCCCCTAACTGTCCTCACGTCTTCTTCTATTGTTGTTCTAATAGGCTATAGTATACTATGCACTCACACGCTCACGTTCCCTGTGTGGGGGTTGAAGGGGAGAGCGGGCAGTGATGCAGTGAAATGGGAGGCGAGTGTGGGTAGAGGGGGGGGGGGGCAGTTTGGGATGTCAACAACACTGAAGTAGCAACAGTGCCCTGCAAAAATAGCCAAGCACAGCTAAACAATCCACCCATGTTAAAACAAGGTGGGGATACTATACTGCAGTTAATTAGCTGCATTGGTATATAGGCTAGTCTGGCCAAGCCAGGCTATTTTGAAATAAAAGGTTTAAGAACCTCTGTGCTGCATAACATTGAACAGAGCCTTCATTAGTATCATTGGTAACACCTTGGAAGGAAGTGAGAAGAGACGGGGCGAGAAGTGAGGAGATGACGGAGGCGCGCCGTCTCGGGCAACCTTGAGCCACGCGAGACAGTGCCGAGCGAGCGGCAGCGAGCGAGTCGCCATGGCGAGCGTTGCGGAGGTCGCGCCACTCCCCGTCTCTCTCTCTCTCTACCCCCAATCTCTAAACGTACTGTGTGCTATCAATAAAGACAGAACAAAAGCACAAAAAAATAAAAAATAATATATATACACTGCTTCACCATCACCACACAAGGCCGTCGCACAAAAGAAGTGAAAACAGCCGATCTCCAAGCACACAACGCCTCGCGGTGCGAGGCGTTGTGTGCTTGTAGATCTGCTGTTTTCACTAGTTTAGTTCATTTTTTAAATGTTAAATACAAAACGAACGGTCTTGGACATCCAAGGTTTCCAGCCGACAATGACGATATATACTTTTTTTTTGGGAAGGTGTCGAAGAGGTAACTGAAGAGAGCCTGACAGACAATGCTCCCCCGTCAGCGCGCTCCAAAAAAGAGGTGCATTTTTTCCAGGAGTTTTTCTTTTTTTCCAACCACTAATGGTTATCCAGTGGCAGCGAGCGGTCAGACAGGCAGACGTTGAGAACAGCAGGAATGCCGGCGGGCCGGCAGAAGATTAACTGAGTGGACAGACGGTCCGTCCACTACCGCTGGGCAGGAGCCATGAGCTGCTACCAAACAAACTGATGGTTGTTTTTTGCTGCGTTCAGGTCATTAAAAGCCATTTAGACCGGGTACGCATTATTGCATATTATTATTTTATGCTTTAACTATTGAAAAATTGCAAATTTACGAGCTTGTAGATCTGCTAGTTTTGAAAATTCTTAAAAAATTGAATTTTGACCCGATTTTGACCCGATTCTATATGTGTCGTTTGAATCCTATGTTTCTATGTCAGTGGTTCTCAAACTTTTTCATGTGAAGGACCCCCAAAATGATATGTATTTGGCCCCCATCTCAAAATATTTAGTTCCAGGGACCACCCAGAAGGAAATATTTGAATTACAAACGTTTGCTTTAAAAACACATATATATTCAAAGATTTGCACACATTTTCACGACTTTTTCAAAAATAGCAGATATATCTGCTATTTTTCAATAGTTTAAGCATTCAATAATTCTAGGCCTAAATGGGTTGAATAAAGGGCTCAAAGGGTGCGGTTGGTTGGCTACAGCGGAGTGTGACTAGTGCGACCCTATAGGTCGGACCTGGGCCCCTGCTGGGTGGACATTTGGGCGGACCTACCTTTCGGGTTACAACACACACGCACGCACGCACGCACGCGCACGCACACGCACACGCACACACACACACACACACACACACACACACACACACACACACACACACACACACACACACACAAGACCTGACTCAGCAAAAATAAGCAGAGGGAGGCGCTTTGGATAACCATGTCCATAGCCCTCGCACGCCAACGTCTATTGACACAAACAAACGTGACGTTACCATAGCACAAATAGCTTGGCTCAAAACTACGCAAAGACAGACTTCTCGTGGTTTTCTCGCAAATGACCAGGTCGTCAATCACAGTCAGCGCGGGATCAAAAGCAGCGACTCAATCCAAAAGTTGGAGTTTAGGTGCGCAAATAAAAGGTTGGGATTTACTGGGTTTTAGTCCAGGGGTCTTCAACAGGGGGTCCGGGAAACCCAGGGGGTCCTCAGAGTTACTACAGGGGGTCCTCCAAATCTTCCATACAACACAACTTGAACCCTAGTGTCCATATTCTGAGAACTGTAGCCAAAAATAGCCGATCTACAAACAACACAACGCCTCGCGCTGCGAGGCGTTGTGAGCTTGTAGATCGGCTATTTTTGGCAAAGATGTTTGGTGTAGAGGGGAAAAAGAGCAGACTATGTACAGAGTGAAAGGTCAAGTATTGACGGCTGAAGTGGTTAAATATCTGAAAACACAAATTGACATGAATCCAAAATTCACTGATGATTGTGCTGTCTAACGATGAAACTACATGGAATCTATGAACAGGTTGTGGGGGGTCCCTGCTCCATCTCTCTCTCAACTAAGGGGTCCTTGGCCTGAAAACGTTGAAGACCCCTGTTTTAGTCTCAACTGTTTTTAACCAACATGTCGATATCAATAAAGTTAACTAAATAAAGCTGTACTAACCACCTGAACCCTATTGTCGTGAACCACACAGCACTCCAGTGGGCATAGGATTTGTCACAATGGCTTGCGTTTAAATTTAGGGAAGACGAGGTGGTCCAAAGAAAGCAAGCACACATGGAATGACATTGTTCTAAACCCGGCTCATTGTCCAGGCTGAGGCACAGAGGACCCATAAATGACTCGACAGTTTCTCCCTCCCTTCAAAAAACAAGCCGTCCTTCCTTCCTCCCCCCCCTGCTGCTCTGAGTGGAAGGACAGTGACGCTCCATTGTTTCACTTCAGCGAGGACAAAAGACACCAGGAATCTCCCTCGGACTCGCTCTGCTCCGTCTCTGACAACCAGTGGAGCAACCAGTAGGATATTCTACTATCCTAGTATAAATCCTAATACTAGCAAGACGCCTCAGGGCGACATGGCGAGGTCGCACCGATTCTTGGCCATCTGGCCGTGGTGTATATCGGACCAGTTACCCATATATGGAGACCCCTACCCAGTGGTGTGATATTGATTTTAGAAGTGTGGGTCCTTTTTATTGTTAATTAGTGTGTGCATATGAGGCGCGCGTGCGTGCAGCAAAATAAGTGTGGGCTCGCCGAGCCCACAGGAGCCCATGGCATCTCACCCCTGCCCCTACCCATATATGGAGATCCATGTACTGTATATAGTACATCCCTTTTATGCCCACATGGAGATCCCTGTCTGAACCAGCCACACAGATATGGGCTGTCTTCCTCCATATATGGGCATTCCCATATGAAGTCCTGTTAGATATGGGCTTAATATTGATGACATCAGGGATCTCCATATAAGTGCATAAAAGGGATTATGTTAGAGTGGTTCCCATGACATCACAACATACAATATCTTTTATGCCCATACATCCTGATCTGAACCAGCCGCACAGATATGGGCCATGTCTTGGCCATCTGGCCAGTGATATATATCGATGACATCAGGGATCTTCATATATGGGCATAAAAAGGATTCTGGGGAATACCCATATATGAACTTTTACATAGGTGATGTCACCTGTGATATCACCTGTGATGTCACAGTGATGTGTCAAGGTGACACAGTGACATCAGAGCATGATGTCAGAGCGACAAACCCATAGAGTGTAAATGTGTACACGTCTACACACGGACAAGCTGTGACGTTTCTCATAGTAAAATTGCGACCTATGGTCACAATAAATCTAAGAAACCTTTAGGGTGAGGTCGCATGTCGCCCTGAGGTGTCTTACTAGTAACTAAATACAAAATCAGGAAAATGGTCTATTTCTCTAAGTCAACACACACACACACACACGCACACGCACACACACTCTCTCCTAGCAGTGGAAACGAGTTGCACAGCAGTTGTTACATAACCACCGACAGCTCATTTTGGAGCGTGATGCCAACCTCCATGTGTAATTCACTTCCACTCACCAAAAAACAAATGTCTGACACGGCAGAATGCGCACACGCACACGCACACGCACACACACACACACACACACACACACACACACACACACACACACACACACACACACACACGGCAGACACACTCGGGGTGCCTAGACGAACTCCTTGCCACTGGGCGAGAGAGAGAGAGAGAGAGAGAGAGAGAGAGAGAGACAGAGACAGAGAGACATACAGAGAGACAGACAGACAGACAGACAGACAGACAGACAGACAGAGATGGAAAACACACTATCAGCACAGTGATGAAGAGAAGCAAGCCCTTGCATTTGATCACCCCTCATTCAGTCCGTCTGTCTGTAGGGCTGTCACGATTATGCCATTTTACATGACGATGAATTGTCACTCAAATAATTGTGATGAACGATTTAATTGTGTTTTTGTCGTTGATAATTACATTTCTCTTTGGCTTTTAGGCTTTGAAGTTGCACATGGCAGATATGACACCTAAATATACAAAGAAATTAAGGGCATATTTGACAACTTCATACTTAAAAAAGAACATCTTCAACAGGGGGTCCGGGACCCCTAGGGGGTCCTCAGAGTTAATACAGGGGGTCCTCCAAATCTTCCAATCCTTTTTATATTAACAACTTGAACCCTAGTGTCCATATTCTGAGAACTGTAGCCAAAAATAGCAGATCTACAAGCTCACAATGCCTCGCGCTGCAGGCGTTGTGAGGTCTTGTAGATCAGCTATTTTCAGCAAAGAGGTTTGGTGTAGAGGGGAAAAAGAGTAGACTAAGTACAGAGTGAAAGGACCAGTTTATTAGGTAATGACGGCTCAAGTGGTTAAATATCTGAAAACACAAATTGACATGAATCCAAAATACACTGATGATTGTGCTGTCAAACAATGAAACTATATGGAATCTATGAAAAGGTTGTGGGGGTCCCTGCTTCATCTCTCTCTCTCAACTAAGGGGTCCTTGGTCTGAAAACGTTGAACACCCCTGATCTATGCCTTCAAAAGTATGTGTGTGTGTGTGTGTGTGTGTGTGTGTGTGTGTGTGTGTGTGTGTGTGTGTGTGTGTGTGTGTGTGTGTGTGTGCTCGATTGAAGCTCAGAGGAGGTATCACAGCTGTGAACCCCCCATCCTAGATCTCTATTCTATGTGACCCTTCCATTACCTCCAACACACACACGCACACGCACACAGAGAGAGAGAGAGCATGGAAAGGGTTACGTAGGGGACCACGTGACACACATTTACCTCATGTGTTTTGTTCCAGTAGATGAGGTAACCCATCCTCTCTCTCTCTCTCTCTCTCTCCTTCACTCTGTCTGCCTGCCTTGCTCGCTCACTTGCTTGCCATCTCATTCCAGACACTCTGTCTCTCTCTCTGTCTGTCTCAGTCAGTCAGTCAGTCAGTCAGTCAGTCAGTCAGTCAGTCAGTCAGTCAGTCTCTCACTCTTGTAGTGCATCTCTAGACGTGAGCAGGCCTGGAATGTCTTTATTTTAGGGGCAAGGCACAGTGGTTTATTCATTTACTATTGGGCAAAATGCCAGGACAGGAAGGCCATCAAATAAAACAAGATTTTAGTCCATTGAAAGAATTTGTTGAATTTAAGGGTTAGGGATGATAACCTAATCTGCAGTGAAATAGATAAATGATGGTATTTACAATCTGATCCATGCTCAGCCCTGCACCAATCAAAGTCACTGGATTGGTTTAAAGATGGGGACTCGGCATTTCTGAATCTCAACAAAAGACACTGGTGTCTACATGACAAGAAAGAGACACTGGTGTCTACTGTCTACATATTGACAAGAAAGAGACAGAGGAGAAAGTGGTACAGTCAGCTGGGGCATTAAGGCCACTGTGGCCTCAGGTCATGCCAATTTTTGGAGGGCACAAGGCCATACTGAGGGGCAACGTTGGCCATGGCCTTCATGGCCTCCATGAAATTCCTGCTCTGGACGTGAGTGTAGTAGAGTCTGTAATGTATACTTTTATATGTATTGAAAGTGTCCGTTGTTCTGCACTAGGTAGGATGATTGTATAGCCTAAGGTGTAAAATACATCTGTATATTTATAGAGGGTAAGCGGATGCATAAAGTGAAATCGTGTGGCAAATCGAGTGGCAAAGTGAGTTTGACGTCGTTTAATGCAATCAGATAGGACTTTTCTGTTTGAATCTATGGGCTGTCAAGGCCAGAAAGTAGTTTTTTACCACTCAGTAGGCGTTCCCACATAACTTCCGGGTATGATGATGATTTCACACGCTAGCTCTGGTCCATAGCGTTAGTGGAGCTCTCCCTAACGCTATGTTCGTCTACCTCCGCACCACCTTGGCAAAACCGGAAAACCCACACGCTTAAACTACATTTCTAGGGCGAAATAAAAAATAATCCAGCTGACCGAGACAATCTTCCTGGTTGAAGACTGTTTTTACGAAACAGTGCTTCCAACGTCACAGAGCTGAATAACACCCAATGAGACGAATGCTCTGTTAATGCCGTCCTCTGACCTGCGCTACAGTAGTGAGTTGGCACCGTGATGGCGACAACAAATAGTAAAAAACTAGAAGAAATGGGGTCTCCATACGGTGGAATATTTGTCATATAAATGTATTTTAAGCGTGTGGTGGGGCGTCCAGACTGCATCCACTAAGTAGGGTAAGCTTTCAACTGTCCACTGATACCTTTGGTTTGGTGAGGGGTGAAAGAGTTTTTGTTATTTTCGGACCAGACAGCGGGGTTTTCCGGTTTTGCCAAGGAGGTGTGGAGGTAGACGAACATATAGCGTTAGGGAGAACTCCACTAACCCTATGGACCAGAGCTAGTCACGCGCATACCCTCTATTGTGATGTTATTCTTCTGAACCTATCTTGTCCTTATCTGTAACTTGTACTGTCTGGAGCCTGAACCTCTCCCACAGGATATTTCTCTGAGTCTGTCTCTCTCTCCGTTACTCTTTGTCTCTCTCTCCCATTCGGGGAGAATATAGCGTAGAGTATTTAGCTCACAATGTATTACAGTATAGTGATCTACTGTGAGCTCGTGGATCAGCTATTTTGGGAGCTTGATGTCCAACAAAGTATATAGGGTTTAAGGTTTATGTGGACATCTGCACGTCAAACAGCTGTACAGCGGGTGTGTGTGTGTGTGTGTGTGTGTGTGTGTGTGTGTGTGTGTGTGTGTGTGTGTGTGTGTGTGTGTGTGTGTGTGTGTGTCAAACATCAGCTCCCACCAATCAATGCCCTCCCACCACCCGGCCCACTTAATTATAGCTTCCCTGTGGTGTGAAATCTTTCACACGCACACACACAACCTTGACACGACACACACACACACACAACCTTGACACGACACACACACTGGTGACACAAACACCCCCACACAACCTCTACACAATACACACACTGGTGGCGGCGACAGAAAGGTCTGGCGTAAAACCACAGGTCTACAAACAGATGTGCTGACACATCACACATCACACACACACACACACACACACACACACACACACACACACACACACACACACACACACACACACACACGCCATGTGACACACCAGTCACAGACATAACAAAAGATGATGAGAAAGCAGCGCTTGGAGGAGCCACTCACATGTTTTACTTAATTAAACGCGTCAACGGCAGAATTTAGAGCTACAAGTACAAGGCCTGCTATTCAAGATTAAGTACAGTATAAGGTACTCTCCACCACATAGGCTCTCTTTCACACGTTGCCTTTTCCCCCCGCCTCCCCCTTCCTCTGAGTTGGTTGTGTAGACTAGAGCAATACTTCCAATCGTATGACTTTTGGAACGGTTGACACATCGGCTAAGCGACGTGGTATCTGAGATTCACGTTACAAGGACGCTGATCAATATCTGATCTATTTGTTTTCAGAGGCAAGACGGGCCTCTGGGAGCGTGATGTTATTTTATTTCCATTTCATTTCTTTTCTTCTCTCTAGCCCGTGTTTTGTGTGTGTTTTGTGTGTGCCGAAGTGATCGCTGCGCCTCTGTGAGAGTCATGTTATTTTCTTTCAATTTCATTCACTTTCTTCTCTCCAGTTTGGATTCTTTTAAAGATTTCTGAACAGGAAGCGGGTTGATCTACTTGAAGCGACGTGTGAAAGAAGGGCAAGCTCACCACTGCGACAGATGATGGGAAACTACAATATAATGTGAGGCAAGGCCACATCTTGTAATTACACCCAGAGAAGAAGAAAAGAAGTAGTAGAAGAAGGGGGCGTGGCTTCGACTGTGGCTTTGTCAGGAAGAAGAGATTGTGTGTGAGGTTGTTTTATTGTTGTGGATGTGGGCCACACTTATAGAACGATGATACAAATATGTCCTTGAGGACAAATGCCATTCTGCAGTATCACTTTCAAGATTTGTCAAAACGAGTGCAAAAATAGCAGATGTACAACAGAGCTTGTATATCAGCTACTTCTGAATAGCTAACAACAAGTAGGTTAGGAGTGGCTTATTGCACCTGGTTCGAATGTTATCATCAGATACCATCGCAGATTATCACGTCTTATCAGCCGATATTATCCAGCTAGTAGGGCTACCGATATGGACAATTTAATAACCTGCTCTCAACTCTCCCTACGTCGCTATGTAACTGTTTTTAACTTTCTGTTTGGGTTTTATCTAGGAATCTCGGGTAATCTCGACAGCATTAAAAATGAGGGCAAACCTCAATGCCCTTTTCGAGGAATAAATCAAGGTTTCAATCAATCGAGTGGCATGTGGCTCACACTTCTGGAATGAGACATACCGTATAGTTGCAGGTTTTGTATGGCAACATCACGTCATTGAACCAAATAGGGGTACATTTCGACACTTTACCCTGAGGCATTTTAAGAGATGAATCCATAATATGCTGTATCAGGTTCTGCGTGTGTGTGTGTGTGTGTGTGTGTGTGTGTGTGTGTGTGTGTGTGTGTGTGTGTGTGTGTGTGTGTGTGTGTGTGTGTGTGTGTAAGAACGACACTAGGCAGATAGAATGACCCAGACCCCCGGCCAACTGTCCAGCTTTTTGGGGAGATGAGATTTCAGATCAATGCACCAGCCAAGCTGTAATGAGCAGATTACCCAGAGAGCACAGATTAGCAAAACTGGTTCCCCCCCAGCACCAAGCATCTCCATCCTGACAGAGAGCTGCAGTTTACAGTCCTAACATCATTAGCAAACCCATTCATCCACTTGAGCCATCCAAACTGGGAAAGCATCTGTGTCGTTTTAGATTGTAGCAATGGCTATTTAAAAAGAAATAGCAGATGTACAAGCTGGAAGCGCATCCACATACGCACGCATACAGGGATGTCGCAAGGGGGGAAAAAGTGGGACTGAGTTACTAGGGCCCAAGGTGGAGGGGCCTTCATTATTTTAGGCTTTAGCTATTGAAAAATAGCAGATATAAAGCTCTGGACCTAAACGTTTTGAGATGGTGGTCCGCGGCCAAATACATATCATTTTGGGGGTCCTTGACATGAAAAAGATTGAGCACCACTGACATAGAAACATAGTTTTTTTTTTTCAAAACCTTTGAAGTATTCAAAGACTTGCACAAAATGTCACGAATTAAAAAAAAATATAGCAGATCTACAAGCTTGCAGCGCGGCACTCGGTGCCGCGCTGTGAGCTTGTACTGTATATCTGCTATTTTTCAATAGTTAAAGCACAACATAATGCGTAATAATGTGTTCCCAGTTCCCCCTATGAAGAACGTTCATGGGTGGCCCGCAGTGAATCCTTGTACCCAGGGCCCAGCATTTGGTGCGACACCCCTGCACACACACACACACACACACACACACACACACACACACACACACACACACACACACACACACACACACACACACACACACACACACACACACACACACACACACACACACACACACACACACACACACACACACACACTAATAACAACACCAAATTCCCTGTCTCGACCAGCTGCCAGCCGTTTGTGCCAACAGGCTATTACAGCAGAGCACAGATCTTTGGCAGTGATGGTTGGTTGGAATATGTTGTTGTGGTTGGATAAGATGTATTGACATTGGTACCTGTGATGAGGAGATAGATAACAGGCCAAAGTTCATCAAAATAACAATTCGTCCACAAAACACATTCTCTAATAGTGTAGACTTCTTGTAAATTGAGTAATGCTGATGTTTAAAGATGAAGTGGCATCTTTAAGTGGCATCTTTTTTGCCAGCACTACAAGTGCCATGATTTCTCCCGCCTAAAACATGAGTATCAGGTATTATGATTATACTAGGAGGAAGATTGTTTCCAAAAAAGTGTACAGAAAGAGTTAAAATTTGTTTTTTAGGTGGACACACCCACCAGTTCATTAAGTATGCCTGGTTGTCAGGTGGGTGGTAGTCTCTCGATTACAGACTTCTCAAGGGAAAAGAGCGACAGAACTTTTCCCTGACGATGGCTAGCCAGATTGGGTGGGTGGTGACCCAGCTGAAGTTAGCCACACCCACAGTGTTGGGTGAATGGTAAAAGGGGAGGGGATGATTATGTGATGTCATTTTATCTGTGTTTTTGGATCGGCACTTTTGACCCACAAGGTGTCAGCCTCCAGGAAGAAACCCCAAATACAAAGGGAATTCATAATTGCTCATAACAACCACACCAGGGGGTCTAATGAAGTACTGTCAACCTCCGCCTCTTTAACGATAATTTAACTCGAGAGTGTAAAATGAAACCAAATGGGCCCGCACGGGTACATTTGCTTTCATTTTACGCTCTCAAGAGTTCAGCTGGGGACCACCCGGAACCCCCTCAAGGACCACTGGTGGTCCCCGGACCACTGTTTTTTTTTTTGCCTGCTCTATAGCCTTATGTCCTGCCGTGTGGCAGCCAGTGCCACTTGACCAACGCAGAGCTCCTTCATAAATATCCTTCACAACCTTATTATAGCCGTTTTGCTGGAGTGCGATTGAGTTTTGGCCCGGACCCGACGGTTGCTAACTTTAGAAACACATAGCCCTGGCCTACGCGCCACATTCCTGGAGTACTTTCCTATCCTTTCAGAGCCTGTGTTTCCGTGTGAATAGCAGGCAGGGCAGGCAGGCAGCTCTGTCCCCACACTCCCTGCACTGCCTGCCTGGGGTGTCGCACCAAATTCTGGGCCCTGGGTACAAGGATTCACTCACATTTTGTGCTTTATTGTTACTATTGAAAAATAGCAGATCTACAAGCTCACAGCGCGGCACCGAGTGGAGTGCCTTGTAGTGCTTGTAGATCTGCTGCTTTTTGAAAAATCTTGAAAATGTGTGTCTTTGAATGTAATTTTTTTTTTTTTTTAAACGATGTTTCTATGTCAGTGGTGCTCGAACTTTTTCACGTGAAGGTGATATGTAAAATGATATGTATTTGGCCACGGACCCCCATCTCAAAATATATATAGTTCCAGGGACCCCCCAGAAGCAAAATTTGACACAAGTTTGCTTAAAAAATACATATATTCAAAGAATTGCACACATTTTCACGACTTTTCAAAAATAGCAGATCTACAAGCATATCTGCTATTTTTCAATAGCTAAAGTATGAAATAATGAAGGCCCCATCACCTTGGCCTGGTAACTCAGTCCCACTCCCCCCATCCCCCCTTGTGACGCCCCTGCTGCCTGCCCATCACACCTTCCATTAACACATCGGCTGCCCAAAAGGTGGCGCTAGAGCCCCAGCTAAGTGCCCAAAGTCACCTCCATAGAAGAATACAAGGCTCTGTTGCGTCAATGCATGCGTCATGACGTCACTTGGTCACATGAGCGCATACAGGATGTTATTGTGTAACTTACTGTATGGGCCAGTGTTGATCATAGCTGTTCATTGCCGATCAAGATTTGGACATTTTGCCGCACGCGGCCACAGTTTTAGCCATAAAACAAACATCAGAGATAAAGGGCGTTAAAGATGGGGAAATGCATTGGAGTATACGGAGAAAAACGGCCGCGCGATGCTCTCAGCGTCGACTCGAAGCGACTAGCGGCTAATGGGCTACATCCAGGCGCAGCCCCAACGTAATGGTGAGATTTAAAGTTAATACTGTAAATACAGTAAACACGTCAACGCGTCGTGGGCCTCCAGAGACATCAAAGAGATTGGCGTGTAGACACCTCGTGGGCACCCGCTGTGTTAATGGCATTTCAATGACAGCCACCCGCCTCCTCCCACATGGGACACGTCTAGTGCCCTCGTTTCCCAAACGGTGGGTCGCGGGACCCGTTTGAATGTACCGTTGTTTCCTGTTAAGATTGGCAGAATTCACCCAGTTTTTTTTCATCTCACTCGCATCACTGTGTCTGCTGACCTCCACTCAGCAACGAAAAATCAAATAAAACAATTCACAAGAGGCAAGCAGTGATCACCCCATGATGTGCACTGCAATGTAGTTTCAAATGCACCGCTTTTTTGAGAGTAAAAAAGAAAAAAAGTGTGACATGTGTGATCTTGGCAGGTTGCCCCAGGAAACAGGAAACCACGGTACCTTTATTTGTTTCCTCTCCAAAGAGTTTGTCATTGATTATTGATATTCTAAGGATTTTCTAAAGATCTCCCGCCAAATCATTAAGAATTTTCACGCACAAACGAACACAAAGATGTCTTAAATACAATTTCATGAATTTAAAAATGTAAATAATCAAAGACATTCCCAAAGTTAGAAACAAATATTAGGAAGTGTGGGTCCTGGGCAACAAAAACCCATCGGACTTCTCTTTTGAAGTTTGGGAATCAACTGGTCTGATGCCTCAAGTTTCCATCATGGCCAACTCTGTGTTTATCTAAACCAGTGGTCGTCAAAGTGGATTTCAGGGACTCTCTAGGTTCATTCATGGGGATCTAAATGGACCCTTACAAGTCTGTAACACACTGTAAACACTGATCCAAACAGGCCAGAATGAGATACAAAAAGAATGCCAGAGGGACTAAAAAAAGAACATCAACAGGTTTTCTTTGTTTTAGTTTTCAAATCTTAAATGTGATCACTGAGCTCGTAGTACTGGACACACTGAAATGCATGCTGCTCGTGTGCAAACACACACACATAGCCTATAGTATACACACACACACACACACACACACACACACACACACACACGCCTTAGGAGTCTCATTCACTGTAGAACAACTTTGATCTATCTGTGTGTATTGTGAGTTCATCACACATGCAACAGCACACGCCGCACACACACACACACACACACACACACACACACACACACACACACACACACACACACACACACACACACACACACACACACACACACACACACACACACACACACACACACACACACACACACACACACACACACACAGGTCCTCTTACCCTGGT